>NC_140203.1:28257581-28857581 GCF_965226575.1 Pagrus pagrus
CCTACATCCACATTTTAGACTAAAACAAACCAGCCACACCTCCCCTCAGCTAAAGTCTGCTGTTCTCCAGCAGAGCTGGGCTACTTTTGAAGACACAGGTAGACCTATTTTCATGCAAATGCAGTCTTGATTTTGGTGTTTGTCCCTAAACGTGGCATATGTCAGAACACACATAACCCTGCTCGCTCTGTCTATTTTATAAATAAAATAGGGGTATCTTAGGGCTCACATGCACTAAGATGCATGCGTAGCCAGACTGGCTCAAAAACAAAAAACAGAGAAGCTTAATAACAACACACAGAGAGGGAGTGCGACGTCACTCTCTGCTCAGGACACCTTTACTCCACTATATCTTTTCATAACAAATAGTTATTTCCTGTCATCTTGTGAGGCTGAATGTTGAATATTGGACGTAACAGTCCCGTATTTAACATCTGGTACTGGTTTCATCTGCATTCTGACCCTCTCTAGAGCAGTTTCAATTTACAAATATTCAACATTTTGACCTTCATGAGGGTAGGATTAATTGCAGGATTGCTTTATTAGAATGCATTAGGTTTAAAAATGAGCAAATCTCAGGCATTACTTAACTTATCATTTACACTCATTTGCCAACGAGGTCCATGCACAATGCAGTTGAAATTTAGCTCACTTCAGTTTACACTTAGCCACATATGTACATGATTGCAACCCCTGATTTTCTGGTGCCACAGGCGAGTAAGGATCAGCCCTAAGATGCCACATTTAAACCTGTTAAGATGAAAAAACTTACATACAGTAAACTATATGGCTTACTGTGTGTGTGTGTGTGTGTGTGTGTGTGTGTCTAGTCTAGCTTGGAGTGTTCATGCAGCCCAGTCTCCAGAACAAAATTTTGGGTGAACGTTTCGGCAAACCACGTTTGTAAGTGTCAAACATACCATAAACATATTTCTACAATACCTCTCACATCACATTCAGATTACATGTTTACGACTTGACTTTCATTCTGGAGGAGGTGGGGATGGTGCTGTTGTAAGAGAGAAGGCTGCTATGCAAGTGACTGCAGTTCGAGATTTGTAAGTGAGAAACCACTGGATATTTTTAAGGAGACCCTGGGCAATTTCAAGCCATGGTTGCTGTAACAAAAATGGATATTTTTGAAAGGAGGCTGGTACATCTTCAGCTGTGGCGAAGAAACTGCCTTGACAAGACCTCGGGACACCTCAGCCATGTTTGCGGTGACCAAAACAGGTATTTTAAGCCAAAAGACAATCGCTTCTTAACCCTAATTAAGTAGCTTTTTCGCCCAAACCTAACCAGAGCACAGCATTGTCACAACATAAAATTGTATATGTAAGATAATGAAATGTAAAAATGTAACATATATGTGGTTTGCAGAAACGTATATTGCCAACATTTATTCAGGTATTTGGCTGGCAATTCACACTAACTAAAGCCACAATACTGTCTTTTTAAAGATATGTAGTTTTACATAGTAAAAGTATTTAAGATAGATAGATTTTATTGTCCTTTCCAGGATAATTATTTTCACATTCCGTACAGCCACAGGAGACTATTAAATGTATGAAGCATTGCATGTAAGTTTCATTGAATTAATGTTTCTGCTTTTATTGATTGTAAGCTAATGTGCGTTTTACTGTGGTTAATTATGCATTCATTTTCTGAGATAGACTATGTTACCATGGTTCTAGGATCCAGGAGAACACTGACATTACATTTAAAAAAGTGTTTTTAATATAAGAATTAGTATACAATGAAACAAATAGTTTTGTCATGGGATAACAAACACAGCAGTCTTTAATTAAATTTAGAGCTGTTTCCAGCCTCTGCCCACAGAGCCATTTAAATATACATCTTTTTAAATAGAGAGAGGAATACAGAATACAATACACAACTAACAAAAACACACCCACTTACATTATTAACTGAGGACATTCCACTGCTGAGTATTCAGAACCTCATACAGAATACTGAAACACTACCACACACACACACACACATACACACAAAGGTGCACAACTAAGGCCCATTAAGATGAAACCTGTCGAGCTTGTCAGAAGAATGTGAGTCAGGCACAACACCCTGAAATCACCTGAACAGAAGGGACAGTTTTGCCACATTCCATTTCCCCATTGGTCTAATATAAAAAAGAATTTCCAACGGTAGGGTTGATAGATTAGTTAGTCCCCACAAAGTCATTGTTTGAACATCTCTGTGTCACCACAATGTTACACACATAGACACATGCATTGAGCAGTTGCTGGGGAAATGGTTTTATGGCACTTCATTCCTGTAATGACTTCTTCCTCTCCTTTTTGGAGCACAGAAACTCAAACATTCATTAAGCTTGATTACGTCAACCAACAACAAAAGAGCACAAAGAGAGTCAGTGGAGATGAATGGAAGAAGACAAAGAGGGAGAGAGTGAGACAGAGGGGAACACCAACAGACAACTACACAACTGTGACAAGACAAATGTTCAAAATCAAAGCATATATTTATGATTTTAAACCTTCTGGTTTAAGTCACATTTTCGTAACCAAAAGTGACACAAACTAGACAAGTTCATCACATTAAAGTAACTAGTTATCTGACAGGTAATCTTAATTTGTCTTGATGTATTGTAGTCGATAGTCAGCAGAGTTAGCTTCAGTCCTCAATACATCAAAAACTGAAAATTAGGAGGTCAAAGGTTAAAGGTCATAGCACCTCGACAACAGCTGGAACAAATATTTCTGCTATCATAGTGATCTCTGTTATTGTAACCAACAACCATCATCTCATACACACACTGGCACATACTGCTGATAACTATGCTGGTATGAGGCATGACCTCTTTAAAGACACAGCCATGACTCATCTCCTGCTCTTGTCTCGGTACAGCTCTTTAACTCTCTCACCTCCCTGCAGTCTGATTCATTGCTTTCATTCATATTTGAAAAGTCGACTTGATAATAATAATAATATTATTAATATTATAATAATCATACAATTTGTGCAACCATTAGATGCTTTACAGGAAATAGATGGTAAAAACCAAAATTCAGGGGAAAAAAACAGCATACAGTCATTTGATATAAAATGTCAAATGCACAGAAGTATAAAACATAACAAGATGTAAGGGATAGAAATCTAAAACCTATAAAATACTTTTATTAGTACAAAATTAGTTGTTGGATGATTATAGCACTTTTGAAATTATGCTGATAACATGACAACAAAAAGTTTGATATAAATGATAACCCTGGTGACAAGCGGTGCTCAGCAGTTGGCAATTTTGGGGGGAGATGAGGAGGAATCAATCAATCAATCAATCAATCAATCAATCAATCAATCAATCAATCAATCTTTATTTGTATAGCTTCAATTCACAACAAAAGTCATCTCATGAAATATTCCAAATCCAGCAAGTCTAGACCATACTCCTTGATTAATTATTTACAGAGACCCAACATTTCCCCCATGAGCAAGCAGTTGCCGATAGTGGCGAGAAAAATCTGCCTTTTAACAGGCAGAAACCTGGGAGCAGAACTGGACTCAAGGGTGGGTGGCCATCTGCCTTGACCGGTTGGGGTTTCATCCCCCTTGTTAGAAAAATGAGCAAAATACATTCCCCCTGTTAACCTGCCACCCCCTCTCTATCCTCCAATAGCTGAAAGAGCGCTGGGGCGGAGAGGCTGTTAAGTTGAATATGTTAGTCTAGTCTGCCTGAGTCATTGGTCCTTTATCTGACTGAGTTTTTTGCAAGTTATGGCCCAGACTATGACACTGAAACCAAAACCAACAAAAGAGTTCACTAGTTGAAGATGAATGGAACAAACCCAGTCCATCCCCCCTGTTATAGATTAACAAATCGTCCACTGTTGCTAACATTAGCTTATATTAGCCACCACAGGCTGCAGGTCCAACTGGACCAAGTAAGGTTGTATCAGCAAAACCCCTGAATGTATTGAATGAAAGAGGGGTCTGCTTTATTGCATATCATTTTATCAAAGGTTATAGCACATATGAACATGTTTTTTGAGCCATAAAGTAAATCATATTACTGTACATAAATGCTGGTATTGATAATGAATAAATATCATTATCATTCATAGGTTGAAAATGGCTCAACACACCATCTACTGTTTTAAATCATGCTGAACCTTGCAAGGCCAATGCTGACATAAAACTCGGCTTTACACGATCAGGATTTTTGGGAGCAATCACCAATCACTGATTAGTGAGTTAAAATAAACCGATCACTGCTCACCAATCCGATCACGGGAGGGAGCAATATGTGTATCTAAATAACTTGTTAATTTACTGTATATACTTATGCACTGTTTACTGAGTATCAACAAAAGTATGCTCAAGCATTTTTGCCAATGTTTAACAATCTTTGCCATGCCCAAGACAGAGATGCAAGGGTAAAACATCAATGACCTCTAGAGGGCATTCAAGGACTGGCCAGACATAAGTTCAAAGTTCAGTCAGGTCAAACCAAAATAACTTGAGACAGAAATAATGGGCGCAACAACTTACTGTAATTAAATTACTTTATTGTAATTAAATTACTTTACAGTAACAAGTAAATACTGCAAATAAAGGGCAGTAATGCTGCCTCAAACATTCATTTAACTCCATGAAATTAACAGGAAGGACTGTCTTCTGTCAGGAGGCTCCTGACGTGCGAATACACATCCCGGCGTAGCTCATTTAGACCGGTATCGCCACAGTATGTGTGCCCTGGGAGGAGGTAGCGTGGATCAAAGTATGCCAGCAAACGTTGAAATGCGGGGTTCTCCACAATATTAAATGGCAGGTCGGCCAGCACGATAAACTCCATAAGTTTCCTTGTGCCACCCCTTGCCTTGTCACTGTCACGGCTATACGGACGGGTACTGTCTAAAGTAGTTTGCTTTAGCATCCGTTTCGGTGTTTGTTTTTCTTTTTCAACGGTCCTTTTCTTGAACTCGGCATGCTCCTCCTTGTGTTCCTTATCCAGGTGCCTGATTAAATTTGTTGTGTTGAAACATGTTGCAGATGCTCTCCCACGAGGTACTTGTGTTGCACAGATTGCAAATAGCTTGAGTTGTATCTGTCTCATTTATGGGGATAGAATACTGACATAAATCTCTCGCGAGCAATGAGACTTGCGCGCGTGCAACTTGGAACCACGCGCGCAAATCAAGCATCCGCGCGCACATTTTTTTTCACCGAGCGCTTTCAAAGCACTCGCAAGCTATTTTGTATCCTGCATCTCTGCCCCCTCGAGCAATATTGCAGCCTGCGAGGAGAAAAACAGCTCGAGCGTGCGCAGTGTGCGCCCGCAATTCTTTCCCCTGCTCACGCGAGTGCAGACTGCACGCTCGCGAATCTCTCCTCTGCTCACTCGGAAAAGTTTCCCCTGCTCTCGCTCGAGTGATTTTTTTTAGTGGGCGGTTTTTGTCAGCAAGGGGCCGGGCCTGGGGGGCATGCCAATCACCATTGTATCCCGAATATAATTGGTTGAGTGAATTCGCCATTGGACAGCAAGGTACGGCAATACCACTAGGACAAATGGGACAAACCACAGCGTGTTGGCCGGAGCTGTCAGTGTAAGGAGAGCGAAATTAATAAAAATACAACCTAACAACAAATAGCCTAAATAATTTAGATGATTCATGACTGTGACAATTGTGATAACTGTGACAATTGTTTTACAGTGATATTTCCGCCACTTTCCCACAACTGAGAGAGATAATCACCGGGATTTTCAAAGTAAACACACCGTGTTTGAGACGGAGACTGAGCCGCTGCTGCTGCAGTCGTAATGAAGTAAGTCGAACTTTTTGTTGTTGACCTTATCCACCAAACGTCTCCAACCGAACACTGTTTAAATCTGTTGACCTGCCAGGAATGTAGTTAGCTGTTAACTTCAGAACATGGCCAATGTTAACAATGCTATTTTGTTTGCAGGTAAAGTTGCTACAGTAGCTGTTGTAGCTAAACAGCTGTTGTAACGTTATATGCTAACGTTACTCGTTTGTTATTATCACCTGTTTTTTCACGTCATTCTAATATTTGTTCATCTAAGTCTGTGTGAAATGCCTACAATTATGCTCTTGTAATCTATTAGCCCATGTTACAGTTTGCATTATGACATGAAGTAATCACATTGATTGTTGGAGTTTATTTGGAGAAAGTGAATTTCTTTTTCAAACTTTATTTCTAAACTTGGACAAGAATCATTTCCACTCTGCACACCAATCTACAAAGCTTCCTCAACTCCAGCCTGCTCAACTATAGCTAAAAAACACAATCCTCACACATCCTTTTTTCTGAAATGAGAGTGATACAGCAGCTACACTTATTCAACATGATAATTTATAACTAATAAGAAGTCTGAACTGTTTATATTTGTTAATGTTAATTTCACATCTTCTCCTGTAGTGGTAGTTCAATCATACAGGCATACCGCTGTTAAATGAGTGTCATAGCACTACACTCCCTAGTGTATGGTTTCTTTCATCAATTTGAAATAAACTTGACATCTTTGTTGTTATTGTCATTACAGCTGAAATGGAAGGTCCTGTGTTGGCCCTGCCTGACACTGCTCATGGCCAGGGATGATGTCTGCCTTAAGTGCAGGGCATCAATATCTCAGGAGAGTATGGTGGCTGTGGCTGGCCTGTCCGAGGCCATGCAAGTAATTAGACACACTTTCTAAACATGTTGTTGTTGTTGTTTTTATAAATGTGTTAAGTTATATTGTTGTGACACATTGTGTTCAGCAATTAAATGTGAAGTTGGAACTCAGAACCTGACTCTGATGTGTTTGTTAAAGTGAAACTCTCGCCAAAAAGCAACCGAGGCTTTATTTATGATTGGGTATGAGTCAAACCTTCACGTACAAGCACACTCATGACCAAAGAGGCACTTTTAAGATTTACCGTAGTTTCGTTTTGGGGCAAGCTCATTTTGAACGGGAGTACATAGGGCATACCACGACGGCATCAAAATGTCTATTTTTAGACCACTAAGAAGGCTCCACACATCATGAAACTTTACTGGTAGCATCACCAGGGTCTCTACTCATGACACGAGCAGTAAGAACATTGTTTGTGTACACAAAGTGTGTGAAAAAGACGGTTTTGAACTACTTACGCTTAGCTACTGGGACTCCGGCGCGCCGCCGCCATTCCAGGCAAAAAGTGTCGATCTCCGAGTGCGGCCATCATGACGGAGAGTAACGGTGGGACGCTCCTCGGGCTTATTTCCAGATGAATTTGCGGATAATTCGTTGTTCTGTCGTTAGTCAAAAGCAACACTGACGTCCATGTTGACAAGGGAGCCACATATTACAAACAGTACGGCATCAACAGCCGGTGATGTCACGTAACCTCTCGCGTGGTTGTTGTTGCCGGAAGCCACGGAGTACACTACCGCTCACCCGACCGACACATCACACCACAACAGCGAAGAAGACGGAGAGGAGACACCTGAAGACATGGCTGGGTATGATGAATATGAATTAACGGACGAGGTGTTCGAGTTTGACGGACGTCCGTACCTTTTCGAGCCCGAGCTTACGGACGAAGAGATCCAAGAGCTTGACGAAATATGTGGCTCCCTTGTCAACATGGACGTCAGTGTTGCTTTTGACTAACGACAGAACAACGAATTATCCGCGAATTCATCTGGAAATAAGCCCGAGGAGCGTCCCACCGTTACTCTCCGTCATGATGGCCGCACTCGGAGATCGACACTTTTTGCCTGGAATGGCGGCGGCGCGCCGGAGTCCCAGTAGCTAAGCGTAAGTAGTTCAAAACCGTCTTTTTCACACACTTTGTGTACACAAACAATGTTCTTACTGCTCGTGTCATGAGTAGAGACCCTGGTGATGCTACCAGTAAAGTTTCATGATGTGTGGAGCCTTCTTAGTGGTCTAAAAATAGACATTTTGATGCCGTCGTGGTATGCCCTATGTACTCCCGTTCAAAATGAGCTTGCCCCAAAACGAAACTACGGTAAATCTTAAAAGTGCCTCTTTGGTCATGAGTGTGCTTGTACGTGAAGGTTTGACTCATACCCAATCATAAATAAAGCCTCGGTTGCTTTTTGGCGAGAGTTTCACTTTAACTGCACTGTTCTGACATTTTCTCAATCTACAAATACACCAGTAAAAATAACTTTATTTCATGAATTGTTGTATTTTTTACTGACATAATTAGAGCATGTGTTTACCTTCATTGATGAATACAAACAACAAATACAATACCACAGTGATTTATAATATATATGTTTCATGTACTAATACTACATGTTTCATGTGGGTACTGTACAAAGATTAACCATCTCTTCTGATTAAAAGACATTGTTTAAATACAAAACTGAATCAGTGTTGAAACTCCTTCACTCCTCCTGAGGTGAGCGACACTCCTTCCCCATAGATAGATAGATAGGTAGATAGATAGATTACTCAGTAATAACTGACTAAAAACAGATAAAAACACAGCAGTTATTGCACATAGTTATTGCCTGAGGGGAGGATGTGTCCTGCTGGACTAAGGACGCAGCCCTGGGGGAGGCCGGTGTATGCTGTGTGGTGGCTGATCCTGACGCACTGGATTCTGTTGGTGAGGAAGTCCTTAAGCCACCTGCAGAGAAGATCTCCCAGACCCAGTGTTTGTAGTCTATCAGTCAGTTTTCTGTGTAGTGGATCTATTGGTCCTGTATGCAAATTGGTGTTGGTCAAGGACAGGAGGGATGCATGCCTTAAAGGGGAACTACCGTTTTTTACAACCTGGACCTTATTTCTAGCATAAAATACGATCATTTACTCACCCAGATAACTTTGGTGTCATTTGAAGTCGTTCGGACGAAATTAGATCCAGTGGAGCGCCGCGTTGTCCATATAATGCGAGTGATCGGGGCACTGAAGCGCAGCCTCTACTGTATATAACGCATTATCTGCCACGAAACTAGTTCATTTCACCAATATTTTGTCATGATACGCTAGTGCTATTCCCCTCTGAGTCCGGGCTTGTCTGTTATCAACATTCGGGGTCAAACTAGCAGTAGCAGCTACAGGTAAACAAGTCGGCTGTCGCGGGTGCGCGTGCAGCTCAGAGCTGACATCTTCCAGGTCAGAGGTAGTAGGTCAACCTACAGACCCCGGATGTTGATAACAGGCAACAGGCGGACTCAGAGGGGAATAGCACGAGCGTATCATAACAAAATATTGGTGAAATGAACTAGTTTCGCGGCAGATAATGCTCATAGAGGCTGCGCTTCGGTGCCCGGATCACTCGCATTATATGGATATATGCGGCGCTCCACTGGATCTAATTTTGTCCGAACGACGCCAAATGACAGCAAAGTTATCTGGGTGAGTAAATGATCGTATTTTGTGCTAGAAATAAGGTCCAGGTTGTAAAAAACGGTAGTTACCCTTTAATGTGGGACAGTAGTCTCTCGAAGCATTTTCATAATCACCGACGTGAGGGTAATCATTCAGGCTTATGATGGCTGAGGTTTTGGGTACAGGGATTATAGTGGCAGTTTTCAGACATCTGCCTCTCCAAGGGTCTCATAAGCTCTCTACTCTGCAATAAAAGGTAATATTTTGTTAGGTTTAAAAACAGTCTTACATAAAGACTGCATAAAGAAAATATATGGCCGAGGTTCATCTTTCCTCTTTATTTTGATGGTGTCAACTGTACATCCACAGATGAATTAATTAATTAGTATTAATTGTAGCTTTAGTTTTTACTCACTTACTATAGGGATACATGACATTAATTATATTATTTAGAATATTTCTGCTGGTACATAGATTTGTGAACACAGACCACACTACACCACACTTTAATACATCAAAATGATTATCAAAACACCCCTAAGCCTTACTTATATGACTGAGCAGGGTCCAGTTAACTCACTTCTAGCATAATTGTAGGCATTTCACACAGACTTAGATGGACAAATATTAAAATGACGTGCAAAACAGCTGATAATAACAAACGAGTAACGTTACCATATAACGTTACAACAGCTGTTTAGCTACAACAGCTAGCAACTTTACCTGCAAACAAAATAGCATTGTTAGCATTGGCTATGTTCTAAAGTTAACAGCTAACTGCGTTCCTGGCAGGTCAACAGATTTAAACAGTGTTCGGTTGGAGACGTTTGGTGGATAAGGTCAACAACAAGAACGTTCGACTTACTTCATTACGACTGCAGCAGCAGCAGCTCAGTCTCCGTCTCAAATATGGTGTGTTTACTTTGAAAATCTCGTTGATTATCTCTCTCAGTTGTGGGAAAATGGCGGAAATATCACTGTATAACAGTTGTCACAGTTATAAATCATCTAAATTATTTAGGCTTTTTGTTGTTAGGTTGTATTTATTTAATTTCGCTCTCCTTAAACTGACAGCTCCGGCCAACACGCTGTGGTTTGTCCTAGTGATGTTGCTTTACCTTGCTGTCCAATGGCGAATTCGCTCAACCAATTATATTCGGGATACAATGGTGATTGGCATGCCCCCCAGGCCCGCCCCCTTGCTGACAAAAACCGCCCACTAAAGCGAGCAGAGGAGAGATTCGCGAGCGCGCAGTCTGCACTCCACTCCACGCAGGCTACAATATTGCTCGAGGGGGCAGAGATGCAGGATACAAAATAGCTCGCGAGTGCTTTGAAAGCGCTCGGGGGGGGGGGGGAAATGTGCGCGCGCAAGTCTCTGATTTATGTCAGTATTCTATCCCCATACTCATTCACTTTGAAGAAGTCCCACACCACCAGCATGTTTGTTTGAATCCGACAACTAATGATTCAAGATTCAAAAAACTTTACTGTCCGTCGCATCGTGACTGGGCTCAAAACTTGCTGTTGGATTCAAACAAACATATCAAATCAAATCAAATCAAATCAAATTTTATTTGTATAGCCCAAATTCACATATCGTTGGTGTGGAACTTATTCGGAGAAAATGAGACAGATAAAACACAAGCCATCTGCAATCTATGCAACGGGAGCATCTGCAAAAAGTTTCTATGCGACAATGACGTCATTGATCGGATCGGCGAATTAAGACATTACAGCCGATCTCACAAATTGCATAAAATGCAAAATATCAGCCGATCTGATATAGCCGATCAGATCGGCAGAAAGACTACATAGAACTGATCATTTACATGGCTACAAGGTTACAAAGTGAATTTATTGTCATTTTTAAAGCACAAAGGTTTAAAAACCGTAACTATGTTTGAGAACTTTGTGCTACATCTATTTTAGAAAATGGAGTGTTGGTGATGAATTGAGGAGTCTCACAGCCTAATGAATGAAGCTGCTCTCTATTCTAGTGGTATGGCAGCGGATACCTCTGTATCTTTTGTCAGATGGCAGCAGGGTGAACAGACTGTGTCTGGGTGGGTGTTGTCTTTTAGTATCTTTGAGCTCTGTGCAGACGTCAAACTTCACTGATGTCACTGATGCTCTGTATATGGCACCACTGATGTTCTGGGTAGTTTTAATCGCTGTGGAGCCTTCATGTCCTGAGCTGTGCACCAACCATGCCAGTTTGTGATGTTTCCAATTAGGATGCTTTCAATTGCTCCACTGTAAAAGATGACCAGAATCTTGCTCCAGGATTTAGCCTTTCTAAGTTTCTGTTGGAAGTAGAGCCTTTTTCTGTGCTTCTTTTAACCTGGGTGGCTCCCGTGTTGAGCACTAACATAGATGAGGTGCGACTTGCCTCTTGAAATTTATATAAAAAATAATGTTCATGCTATTTAATCAAAGGGTAACCTTAACCCCCAGCCTCCATCCTTGGGTGGGAGCCTGTGACTCTCTGCTCATTTTCAGATATATGCTGATCAAAACTCATCGTTCACATGAGTTTACACTACTTTTTGCTGACCCTCTACTTAGTGTTTTTCAATTTGTCAGGCTACAAGCAATGCGTTTTTGGTGGAACATGCAGTGATGAACCAGTCATTGTCCTTTGAGGAACTACTGGTAGCTATGATATAGTTATGGTGTGATGACCAGCAAGAGAAGTAACTGTTTACTGTTTGGCATTGGAGGCTTTTCTCGATGGAAAAGATGTTTTCACTCTTCTCTAAACTGGCTTCAGTAAGAGTTTAATTTGCCTACTGGCTCTGCTGTAGTAGAACTCTCTTACTGTTGATCTGATTGGTTGAACATAGTCTATGATAGATGGTGATACACAGATGGTTTGTCCAATCAAAAGTATTTTTTGAAACTTTTTCTGATCAGTTTCTAGCAACACCTTTCGAGAATGTTCTGTGTAACAAACAATCTGGCACATCAGTTGAGCAGTGGTTCTTTCCCTTGACGATGGTCCCATGGTAAACAACAGGGATACTGCACGTCTACATACTGACACTCCTTCACAGACACTGACAGCCTTTTAGACTCTCTGAGCTGCTAGCTAAACAACAACACAGGTACCACACAGAAACTTTAACAACTGGTATTAAATATGCTTCTAGTAGCCCTCAAAGCTCCATGGGAATCTCTTTGTTTCCAGCGCAGACATTGACAGCAGCAGCACAGCTGGCTAGCTCTGACTACTGGCTGGTCCTGCTGAACTGAGCAGTGGTCAGTCTGTCACACAAGTCCCTCTAGTCAGTGTCTCCTTACCTCCTTAGTCACACAATACGTACACAGCCACAAGGCCACGCCCCCTACAGTGGTTGTCCTGTGCAGTCCAGGGAGGAGGAGAGCTAACACAATTTAAAGGGTCATGCTATGAATGCCAAAAAACATTTTACTATCTTGCGTTATGATTAATGTCTGTAGTTTTAGCAAAATCTTTGCCAGAACACAAGGACTGAGTAAAGAGGGACAGGTGTTTATTTTTTTCTGGGCAGTTTTGCATCCTCTCTGAATCACACAAACAAACCAAAACAAAAGACATGCAAACACTAAGTCCAGTGAAGGATAGGAGATGGCTGCCAAACGTGCTCAACAAAATACTGACTGATTGTAGAGTCTGGTCGTACTAAGGACAATGATGGGACTGACACTACCAGCCTGTAAAATATGAACTTCTACATAATGGTGGTGACATTAATATGGATGAGACAACTCTCACTGTAAAACCTCCAGATGCTGCCTGTCAGCTCTTAGACTCATAACTGAGGATTTCCCATAGTGTAAGAAAACAGCTACATGTCCATTTTGTTCTCATTAAACGTAAAGTTGGAAATGTTTTCCTTAAAATCTTTGAATTTGAGTAAGAGTATAACTAGTTGCATGATATGTGTGTATTTATGTTAAGCCACACCTTGGTTTCACTGTTGACGAGACTTCTTCAACTACAAACAAGGTCAATTGTTACTCTATGTATTATGATTTTTAGCCACACTTGCAGCATTGATTTTCTTTGTTTTCTGTCGATTGGTCGGTCCACCATTTTGGTCCAGACTGAAATATCTCAACAACTATTAAATGGATTGCCTTGGAAATTTGTATGGACAAGGTTCCCAGATGATAAATTCTACATAATTTTGGTTATCCTTTTCCTCTAGCATCCCCAGCAGTCAACCATTTGTGGTTTTGAATGAAATATCTCAAAAGCTACTGGATGGATTGCTGTGAAATATGGTACGAAATGTTAGCATGCTAACACACTAAACTAAGGTGTTGGAAGTGGTAAACTTTACTGCAGTTGTTGATTTTTAGTCTTGATAAAACCATAAAAGTTTCAAATTACTTATAGCGTCTGAAAAAGTCATACAAATTTTAATGTGTTTTATGTCATCTCAATGTAAAGGCTGTGGGTGGGGCCAAGGGAAAGAGACAATAATACATGTGTGCAGTCACAGCACAACACGGACACCATCTTGGACACTGGAATCCAGTTCTTGGTGCAGTGAGCTATCTCAAAAACGTATGAAGAGATAGTCATAAACTTGACTGATTGCATTCCTGCTCCCCAGAGGATACCCCCATGTCCTTTCCTCCTGCACTCTCCTCAGAACAAACTTTACAATTGTAGCTACTGGTATCACTCTTACATTAGTAGATTGATGATTAGTGGTATTTTGTTTTCTGCAGGCTGGAATGTGAACTAGAAGTGAGTTAAGACTGCACTTTGACTAGCAGGTGCCTCCTGTCTGTAGTTTTTTTCTTGTGCCTCCGGGACAACTCTGGATGTGTAACATAATACCAGTGAAGTGCAGACTGCTGCTTACTGGGAATTAGAGGACAAAACACACATACAAAACAGCTGCAAGGTGCAAGGCAAGGAGTAATATAGGTAATGAACACACGCACGTGTGCGCAAACAGCACAACACAAGGAGCATTATAAACACTTAACAGACTCAAACACACAACCTTCTTAATTTGTAGGAACAAAAAAAACTTAAGTGTTTGTAAAATCACAACACAAACACTGAGCCTAAATTAAACACTCCAACACAAACTTGGTCCACAAACACACACATTCAACACAACGCACTCAGACCACAGGTGGCGGGTGGTGATAACCTTACCTTACTCATTAGGAAAGCCTCAAGTGTCAGGTATCAATTAAAATACCGCACAAGGAAAACCCTTAACACACTCACTACACACATGCTCAACTGGGAACACACACACCGTCCAGCCAGTCCTACACACTTGCACAATAAGGAAGTTAATTTATAAAAACCTTTTGAGTGGTCAATCTGGCTACCTTTGTTAACCACCTTAAAAGGTGCTCTCATTTAGATCAGTGTTACTGCATCACATCCAAACTCCAGTCCCCTAAATTTATCTGTGAAGACACACTGCTCACTATGATACTACATCAGCTAATTTGTCCAAAGGACTTTAAAGGAAGAATTCAACACATTGAAGATACTCTCATTCACTGTCTTTCAGTGTGAGATCAGTTAATCAATATCAATCAAGTAAGCTACAGAGCTGGAATCAGGAAATAGTTAGCCTAGCTTATCATAAAGACTATAAGCAGCTGTCCACAGTTCAAATATACACTAACAAATTAATTAACACATTGTATCTCATTTATTCAATCTGTACCATTGGCGTCACACCCATTATACCTGGGTGAGACAAGTCCCATCCACCTTTTTAGTATGGTTTATCGGTTTATAAGCGGTAGTTTTGGTCTCCTCTGCCTCTCTTCCGGTCTTCAGTTGCTCCTTTCGGGGTCACTCATCCTCCCTCTTCACTAAAATGTCTCTGTAGGGCAGACGGGATTGTTTATTGGGGCAACTACAGCACTTTGTTCACTGATGAAGCTAAATAGATTCATTTTAAAGTACTTTTCAAACTAATATTTGAATTGCGCCCGATGTTGATGTAAGAAAATATAAATGATATTCTTAGTGCAAACGTTACAAGATATTATTTACCCTATGTCAATATGGTCCACATAGCCCATGTTCCATTATCAACTTAAGACATCTTTACAACATTTAACAATTGGGAGGACCCATCACGCTACCACAAGGAACTTTCATTTTATGTTGATTCTGGTGGCCCGTATAGACAAAAGATGACAAGGGTTAAACCAAAAACTTTGTTTTGGTGCCATACTTTCATTCATAACCATTTAAAAACTCCTTGTAATATGTTTAAGTATTTGGACCAAGCGAGGCTAACTAGCAAGTGGAAGCTATCCCTAACTGTAGCTAACCTTAGCACTGATTCCCAGCAGACTTTACTTTACCTTTAAGTTCATGTTATTTAAACACCTGCTGATTCACTAGCAGCTTTGAAATTACTGTGTTTCTCGGCCATTACACAAAGGAGGGGGTTTAGCGAGCATTGGCTGTCTCTCTTTCATTAACAGTGGCTGAGTTTTGAAACGGTTCTCAAGTCACAAACAGGGCCAAGTGATAACTATCATTATCAGCCCTCAAGCTGATTAGCTTCATGTGGAACTGTTGGAATTGAAGTAATGTAAGAAACTATTTTAAGTGTACCACATAGATAAATCGAATTACAGTACCAACATTGTAAGTCGGGAGCAAAATGCACACACTAACAGTCGCTATCACTGCAGAAAAATAAACAAAAGTGAATTTCTATTTCTTTATAATAACAATTTTGACCAAAATGCTGAACTTTTAGTGAAAATGAATTATAATTTCAGTTATACAAGTACATCTGCGATTGGTTGATTTATTAATACAAGACAGACAGTAGGTGTACAACACAGTCAACAGGTCAAAGGTCAGTGCTTTGCACTGTAGGTTAGAAATTTGTACAGAGATTTTATAAGTAATGAAGGAAAAACGTTTTGGAAATGTCCAAACAGACACTTGTTATCGGTAACAAACTGCATTCCTACGCACTGGGGCTTTTAAATGTTTTGATTCAGCCTTGCCCAACAGGCTGAGATGGGTGTGACCTGCTGTTGCCTGGCTAAAAATCAAAAAGTATTGTCCCACAATTCAGCTCAAGTACACAGCAGAAGTACATCAGAAGCTCACTCTCAAACATTGTTCTGATATCTTGACTCTGAATCAAATAATTATTTTATTTCACTTTTAATTTTATTGGTTGTTAGTTAACGGTTAACAATACTGATTATTTTTGGTTATCAGCAACTGGAAAGTTGCATTTTCAGGGAAAATAAAAGGATCAGCCTGGATTATTACAATTTAGGTCTTGTTTATGTGGTTTTGTCAATCATTTCTAGAACAATATACTTGCTGCCAGGGACTGAGACATGGAAACATGATGACATCTCTAAAAAGGTTTGATTGGTGAAAAAAACAAAAAACACAAACAAAACAAAAATGAAATCCTGATTTATGCAATTTGCATACCACCCAACTTTACTTAAGACTGATTCAAACAACACCATATAACAACACACACAAACATAGGCCTATTAAAATAACACACCACTGAAACTCTGAAGACTTCGATGACACACACACACACACACACACACACACACAGACTTACAGCTCTGATGAGGAGCTCCTCAGAAAACGCTCTGCTTTGTTTTCTGCTTGTTGTAAATATAGTAATCGCATGCTTGTCTCTCTCTTAGTATCTGTGGCTCTGTGTGTCTCTTTTTCTCTCTCTCGGTCACTTCACTGGTATCAGCCAATCAGGGCTCAGCTGAACACTCCAATCAGAGTGCAACAGGTATGGAGGAGACAGTCAAATGTTGTTGTTTTTTTGTTTTTTTTTGCTTTTTATTCTCAATTTTTATTGACAAAACTCCGGCATTACAGAGTCAGAAAAAAATTCAACCATTTCAGTCAACATGTAGCCAATATGACCAAGCAAAATATGTAAATACATGTAAACAACATCAATACAAACCAGAAAATAAAGTGCTATAAAAACAAACAAACAAAAAAAAAACCAAAGTCAGAAAATTAATCAGGAATTAAAGTAGTTAAGCTTTTTTGAACACATAAGGCTCGTTTAGTTTTTATATGTTTTAAGGATTTTTTTAAAATAAACAGCTCATTCAAAAAAAATAAAAACAGTGGTGTGCTTTTTAAAAACCTACATCTATGGATAAAATATTTCGCCAAAATAATTAAAGTGTTATATAGCATATCTCTTTTTTTATCCTGCATTAAAACCCCTATTTTAATAGTGTTGAAATTTAAGATCCGTGCTTGAGAGTCCTTTTCAGAAGTCCAGGTTCGAAAAAATCCCCAAAAAGTTCTGATACAATGACAATCAAAAAATACATGTTCAAGAGTTTCAATATCAATGTCACAAAATTTACAATTGTTTCTTTCCACATTAAATCTTTGTCTAAGAAATTCATTACAAGGGTAAATGTCATTTGAGATCTTAAAATGAGTTTCTTTAGTTTTTGGTGGGACCGGGAGAGAGAAGTAGTTACTTTACTCTAATCCTGACTATGACTTCATCAGGGTAATCTTTTAACAAATATTTCCTTTTTAACGATAAGGGGACTTGTTAAGGATCCCTACTGCAAAGGGGAAGAAACTGTTCATGTGGCGGGAGGTTTTGGTCCTGATGGACCGCAGCCTCCTGCCAGAGGGGAGAGTGTCAAAAAGACTGTGACCGGGATGGGAGGGGTCGGCCACAATCCTACCTGCACGCCTCAGAGCCCTAGAGCTGTGCAGGTCCTGAAGGGATGGAAGGTTGCAGCCAATCACCTTCTCAGCAGAGCATATGATGCGCTGCAGTCTGCTCTTGTCTTTAGCAGTGGCAGCAGCGTACCAGACGGTGATGGAGGAGGTGAGGATGGACTCGATGATGGCAGTGTAGAAGTGCACCATCATCGTCTTTGGCAGGTTGAACTTGTTCAGCTGCCGCAGGAAGAACATCCTCTGTTGAGCTTTTTTGATGAGGGATCTGATGTTCAGTTCCCATTTTAGGTCCTGGGAGATGATGGTGCCCAGTAAGCGGCAGGACCCCACAGAGTCGACTGGGGAGCCACACAGGATGACGGAGGCGGGTGGGGCTGGGTTCTTTCTGAAGTCCACGATTATCTCCACTGTCTTTAGAGCATTAAGCTCCAGGTTGTTCTGGCTGCACCAGGTCACCAGATGCTCAATCTCCCACCTGTAGGCAGACTCATCCCCGCCAGAGATGAGCCCAATGAGCGTGGTGTCGTCCGCGAACTTCAGGAGCTTGACGGACTGGTGACTGGAGGTGCAACCATTGGTGTACAGCGAGAAGAGCAAGGGAGAAAGAATGCAGCCTTGGGGGGATCCGGTGCTGATGGTCTGGGATTCAGAGACATGCTTCCCCAGCTTCACACGCTGCTTCCTGTCAGACAGGAAGTCTGTGATCCACCTGCAGGTTGAGTCAGGCACGTGGAGCTGGAGAGTGTAGTGCAAGGCCATATTTACTGCATAATCTACAGACCTGTTGGCTCTGTAGGCAAACTGCATTGGGTCCAGGAGTGGGTTGGTTAGGGATTTAAAGTGGGACAGCACAAGGCGCTCAAACGACTTCATGACCACAGAGGTCAGGGCGACGGGTCTGTAGTCATTAAGTCCTGTGGTCCTTGGTTTTTTGGGGACGGGGATGATGGTGGAGACTTTGAAGCAGGCTGGCACATAAAATATCTCCAGTGAGGTGTTGAAGATGTCCGTGAACACTGGAGACAGCTGGTCAGCGCAGTGCTTCAGAGTGGATGGAGAGACAGAGTCTGGTCCGGCTGCTTTGCGGGGGTTCTGTCTCTTGAAGAGCTTGTTGACGTCCTTCTCCTGCAGGCAGAGAGTCGTCACTGTGGTATAATAAAGGGAAGTATATATAAAGTGAAGGCAGCTGTGGTGCTAACACCATATAAGGTAACATGCCTCTCACTGTGTTCACCATTGCTTGCGGTATTGCTTTAATCACCAAAGAGTGTTGTTTTTTAGTACAATGTAAAGTGGGTACTAGTTTCAAATGGAGGTTTCCCTCACGGAAAGCGTGATTCACGCGTTGCGTGAAATTGTAGGTCACATTGTAGCCACTAGGTGGAAGCATCGTACTGAAATGCAGCTCAAAAGATTTTGGGATAATTCCACGTTTGACCACAACGTAGCTGCAATGGAGAGTGGCGCTGTTCATAGGCCATAGGCTACTTCATTTGCAGCTGTGGTCGAGAGAGCTAGAGAGTGAATGGAGAGAGGGACCGCTACGCCAGTGAATCAGATCAATGTTGTTGTTTTTTATTGTTTCACAGTGGTTACGTTCAACAGGATCAGTGGTTCTCATGGGGGTCCTGGCCCCCTCCATATTTTTGATCTCTCCTGTAGCCTGGCCGGTCTGGCTCCAAGTTTGAGCAAATTGTCTCATATCTATTTTCTGCAAGTTCTCGTGAATGTAACAATCCACTTATAGCCCACGATCGCTCGTTTAAACAGTTTCTAAGCTGCTTCTTTCGTGCCAGCAGCCTGGACCCGATGCGGCTGGACTCACGAGCAGAGCATTAATGCACATCTGTCTGCAGCTGCTCCAAACACACAATTTGAAGGGACAGATTAGATGTTGATTTTGTTAACAGTGACTTTGTTGATACTACTTTAATCGTAGAATGGAGCCACAACGGGCTGATTTCAGCCAAGAGCAGCAGGTTGTTTTAATGGAAAGTAGGCTACGAGCGATACAAAAAAGCTGATCACAGCCTGAAGCGACAGTGTTGCTGCAAATATAACAAGAGGAGGCTGCTTTTAATTTCTGACAGCTGAACATTGCGCTTTTAAATATGAAGCTTATCCAAACAAAAAACTAGAGCAACAACAACTGTCATTTTTTATATTGTGTTTTCATATATTTCACTGATTGTAATAGAATGCGAGTGTGTTTTATTGAAAGTGAGACTGGCTGTGTGTATGACAGTGGCGGCTGCTGGTCTTTCAAGGAGGGGAAGCTCATTTTTAGGCTACTGTGAAGTGTGACCGCCTGTGAGTGTGAGTGTGAGTGATCGTGACGGGGGGAGAAGCTCCGCAGCTGCCGCTGCTCGTTGGGGAAAGAAACAGCAGAGTGACAGAACAGAGTCGCCAAACACAACGCTAGTCGTTTTTAACAAAGACACAATCGCTGGGGATTGGTAAAGTCTCCGGATCAGTTCAGAACAACAGAATGAAAAACTTGGAAAATGCTCCGGTGGATGTTTATTCTTTAAGATCGCTGATTCGCTCATTTAGCTGTCAATCAAAAAAGGATTCCGCCTCAGACAGCTCATCCAATCATCATGCAGAAGCCGAGCGTCCGAGCCAGCCCACTGCCCCATAGACCCCCAGAGACGCTGAGCGTCCGATGGGCGGGACAAAGCCCAGCATTTATCCAATGAGCGTCTAGTTTCGTTGCAGTGGAACAACCCATTCTACGCTTCCCCATTGAAGTCAGTAGAAGCTGAGCGTCCGACTGTGTAAAGCGCTGTGGCGCTGCGGGGATGAATGAGAAGGAAGTTGCGCCGGTTACCTGTGATAAGTAGCTGATTCTGAACAAAAGATGAAGGCTTTCTAGCGCGTATTTAGTCAATGAAATGTACACACAGCAGTACATATTTCACCACTTTTTTTTTTTTTTTGGGTGACATTTTAGGAGAAGCTGAGCTTCCCTTGCAGTCTTAGAGCAATCGCCTCTGGTGTATGAAAATCGCTACAGTGAACTGGTGCTTTGGTTTTTAGGTGCTCTACAATCTCATAGTTTCAAAGAAAATGGATTGATTAATTTTTACTTAACGAAATGAAACGAAAACAACATATATTATATTACTATATTGTTGCAACTTTAGAAAATATAATCCAGAGGAAAAAAGGCTTATAAACATGGACCAAAACGGCTCAGTAATACGTACAAAAATCCAAAAGAAACGAAAATGAATTAAAAAAAATAACATCATCATCATAAACATCATGATGTGGTCTCAATCTGTGTTTTACGCATGCCTCTGTGCGTCTGGCACATGTGTCTTGGAGTTCTGAATGGAGGCTGTATGTTCAGCTCCCCTTACATGTGAAATTTATTACATGAAACACGATGAAATTTCTTCACTTATGAACTGAAAAGTGTGAGGAGAGCTACTGTAGGAACCGGTTTTTCTGTTCAAAGCAAACTCAAGTACATTGTCAGACAAAATTCTTGCCCCCCACAGTACTTCACACAGCTGTTCAGCTTGGACTCAGCTTTGAACAGAAAAACCGGTTCCTACATTAGCTCTCCTCACACTTTTCAGTTCATAAGTGTCGTAAGCCGGAGGACAAAAATGTACACAGAAGCCGATGGGAAAAAGAGAAGAAATTTCGTCGTGCTTCATGTAATAAATTTCACATGTAAGGGGAGCTGAACATACAGCCTCCATTCAGAACTCCAAACAGTTTTAAACAGTGGCCAAACAACAGAACCATTTTATTATATTAGACTATATATTTTCCATTTTTGCTGAGCATAAGGTTTGTATATTACATAAAAGCCTGTCCCATACAGACGCGTGTCTCTCTAAACGGTCCGCTCGGCACACACACCCTCCAAAAAAAAAACAAAAAAAAAAAAAAAACCTATTGGCAGAAGTTCGGGCCGTGAGAACCGGCAGTCTACCTCTCATATGGATAATCAGCGTGATAATCCAACGGATTTGATCGGAAAATCCCTTGTTGTGATAGACTCATGTGTTTTCATAATGTAGCCTATCATAAAGTGGATACAATCACCGCAACTCTGTCCGGAGCTTCGCTACTTTTACTTCCGTATCCTTGGTAACAGTAACCCAGGTACAAGGATCCCCCCCTCCCCGCTTGACTTGAAATTATGCCCCCCCCCTTGTCGAGATGCGTTCCGCGGTCCATGGCGATTTTCATACACTTTCAATACACTTTCAATAAAACACACACACGCCTCCATTGATGTGAACTCGCACAGAGCATGAGGCTGAGTTGATAACCAGCTTCGTAGTACCGTGTTAACTCGGACCGGGGCTTGAGGTTTTGAGCTGGACTCCTTCGCCGTACAGGCCGGCTGGCTGACGGTGTCACTGGTCTCATTATCACTGGCTGTTTGTGTTGTCTGTCAAAACATGGATGAATGAAACCTATCAACTTTGTATCGGCCACGTCTTGTTGCCTATTTCTATCGAGGAAAAGTTATTTCAGGATATCCTATGTTTTATCACCCAGCCCGAAAGTGACACAGGCTATTGCCCGTTCATTCATGAGAAATCATCCAGCAACACTCTCAATCAAACAAGGTGGGGAATGAGAAATCTGCGGCACTACTGTACAGTAGTTCGCTCATTTTAAAAACACAGACGGGTGTGTTTGGAGCTGATGAGACTGAGGGCCGAAAAAAGAGAGTGAGACGTATACTGTAGCTGCCGTCGTTACATTTGTCTCATTGAAAAACTATACTGTATTACAGTGGCGAGCGGTGACCTTTTACTGTGGTCATGCTGAAGTGTCAATACCATGCGCGCCCGTAAGGGGGGTATTTATTTATTAATAAAAAATATAATATGGTTTTTAACTACTACAGTGGAAACCGCTTATAGTGATCACGTTGGTCCAGAGTACATTTGATCACTATAAGCGGTTGATTGCTAAAACCGAATTGTTATTATTTCACTTATTTTTTTATGCAGAACATCATCTAAATGCCAGTTGTATAGTTTTTCAATGAGAAAAATGTAACGAAACGGTCGTCAGCGCGATCCTCTCGTCAGCTCCAAACTCACCCGTCTGCACCTCAATCACAGACCACAGCTGGTTTTCCACACAGCATTTACAGTAACTCACGTGACACGTCTCAGATCAGTAGGCGCTGCTGCCGGTGTGTTTTTAAAATGAGCGAACTAGGCTAGTAGCGCCGCAGATTTCTCATTCCCCACCTTGTTTGACAGAGTGTTTCGAGGTGGTTTTCATGAATGAACAGGCAATATGTCACTGTCAGACCGGATCGTTTGACGGGAGGGGGGGTCGGGCAGTTTTTGTGATATTTACTTCAGGAGTAGGCCGTCCACTTGAAATTATAGTATTCTTTTCCTCAAAAGTTCTCCACGAAAACGGCACTGAATGCAAAGACTGAATAGAATTAATATTTTCACTCATTTTGACCAGGCTACACGATGAAATGAACCACTGACAGTTTCCCGCTGAACAATTCAAACAAGTCGGTTTTGCGCATGCGCGATGGTGGATAAGCTGCTTCACTGACAGCTTTTTTGCCATTCAAAATGCTCATCTACAGTAAACACAGCCTCTAGCAGTAACTGTACTACTCTGTGTCACAGTGCGCACGCGCGAAACAAGCTGTCAGCTTTCCAGCTTTTCGCAAGCAAAACGGAACAGTAGAACTAAGGTATTGTATAATTGAACACACTGCCAGATTAATATTTTCAATTATTTTTATTGAAGGGCTTGGGCATGCACTGCATTTATAGCTTATTATGACCGCTCGCCCATGCTGTATTATTATTATATTGCATTCCCCATTTGTGTTCACTGCTCCGTGCTGCTGCCTTATGGAGGCGTCCTGCTGCTCATAGATGCCACCTGGCGGTTGTTTGGGCACATTGCAGCTTCTGGTGAAAACACAATTACTCCTCCACAAAAAATCTGTGTGACTCTCCCGTGACTCACGCGTGAATCTCGCGTGAAATCCTCCAAATGAAACTAGCACCCACTGTATGTTAAATTTTTCCTTAAATTCATTATATTGGAGAAACTTGCCATTTGAATCCATCAGGTGTAAAATAGACCAAATATCTCTCTCTACGTAATCATAATAACACAAGGACTTTCTTTTGCATAATATATATCTATTATTCCAGATCGGGGAATTATGTGAAATTTTAATGAAATTAAAATAGTGAAATAGTGAAATTATGAGTGAAATTGTGTTTATAGATCATTTTCCAATATAACATGACCTGTTCACGAAATTTAGATAACTTAAAGGCTCGGTAAGCAGCAATCCTAGAAAAAAGGTGATTGTTGAGTCTACACGGGTCTCATCTCCTCAGCTCTGACCCGAGCTCCTCCCACCAGACAAGCATGGGCATCTGATGCACGCGCTTCATACACGTACTCACAAACACACACACGCAAACCATTTGTAGTTATAGTTCTGGGATAAAATGCGTTACCCCCATGTCGACAAGAGGCAATACTGAACAGTGCAGAATTAGTTCATAAGACGGTCGCGATGTGTTAGTGCCTCTAACGTAGCAACATAAACTTGATCTTGTATTAGCAGCAGCCGTATGCCTTTGGCTACGGTTAGCAGAAGGCTAATGTATTAGCAACTTCCGACAATGCGTTATCGGTAGCCGCTGTCACCTGACTGTTTACATGGTAAATCAGCCCATACAACCAATCCTCTTCTTAGATTGTTTTGCACTGAAAGCGGGTGTCCAACCGTGGAATCGCAATCCTCCTGTTCAGTTATCCGCCGTTGCTGCAGACTGGGTTTCCACCGAAGAGACGTGAACGCGCATCTGGTTTAGTAGAACAGCCAATCACAGGGCTCGCTCTCTCAGCTGCTCTGTGATTGGTCAAAGTCTTCCGTCATGGGCCAGATTCTTTGCAGGCTGAAAACAGAGCCTAGAGGAGGCGCAGAGGTCTGTTCTTCTCTTACATCACTTCATTTACATTATCCCCAAGGTTATTATGGAAGTTTTTGCCCAATATTGCCAAAAATAAGCTGCCTACCGAGCCTTTAATGGGAAGTTTGGACAGACATAAATCACATCTCAACAAAAAATCAATACCCCCACACACTTCAAATATTTTAAAAGGAATGTGAAACCAGAAACCATTTGTATTTTGTATAAATTGCTTAACTGGGATCTCAAATAGATCAATTAGTGGATGGTCATGTATAGCCGTAAGTTCACATTTTTTTAAATTTAGGTGAAGTCCAGACGCTTTAGCAAAAACCTCTATTTTTTTGATAACCAGAGGGATCTGGTCTGAATTTTTGAGGAAGATAGTGGAATCATCTGCAAGTTGAATTATGCTCAGATTCATCCCTAACACATTTAATGGCTCAAATCTTCTAGAAGTTCCCTGTGGGAGAGAGACAGAACTATTTATGTCGTTATACAACATGTCAATTACCTTAATGAATTTAGAGCCAAAACTAAAATATTCTAAAACTTTCAGTATAAATGGGTGCTCAACTGAATCAAAGGCTTTATAAACGTCTAGAAAAAAATGAAGCCTTTATCTTCAATCAAATAATTATAATCTAATAAATCAATAACCAGTCTAATGTTATTATGTATAGACCTTTCTTTAATAAATCCGGATTGAGTTTCACTAATTACCTTTCCTATATCCACTTTAAATCGACTTGCAATAATATGCGTAAGTAATTTATAATCAACATTTAACAAGGTTATCGGTCTCAAGTTTTCAATATACCTTTTATCCTTGCCAGGCTTGGATAACAGAGTAATTATACCTTGTTTCATTGTTGACATTAAATTATTATTTTCAATACATTCGATTATGGCATTCAATAATAATTCCTTTATGTCCTCCCAGAAGAATTTGTAAAAGTTTGAGGTCAAGCCATCTTGACCCGGAGCTTTGTCTGCTGACATTTGTTTAATAACTGTATCTAATTCCTTCATAGTTATTTCTGAGTCACATAGTTCTTTAAATGCCAAATTAATTTGAGGAATATGTTGTTTAATACTTTCTAGAAATGATAATGATGCCTCTTGTGAAAAGGATGAAGAATAAAGAGTAAAACTGATATATTTCCTCTGCAATTATTTTATTATCAGAGCATTCTACGTTGTTAACCATCAAGACATCTATTTTACTTCTTCCTTGCCTTCTTCTTTCTAGGCTAAAGAAATATGATGATTTTTTTTCTCCTTGAATTAATACTTGATCTAATTTGGCTTGTAAACTTTATAAATGAATCTTGTCTTCCTCTGATAACTCAGTGTTTTTCCTACAGTATTGCTTAACCTGTTGAAATTAATTTTCCTTCTGCTGTTTGCATCTAGCTTTTACCAAATTTAAAGGAAAGACCTTTAACCTTATACTTAAAATATTCCCATTTCCTACAATAATTATCAATATCTTTATCATTTTTAATTTCCTTTATCGGGATTTTAACTTCCTCAACAAAGTTATCTGAGTTTAACAAAGCAGCATTAAATTTTCAATAATTTTTTTCGGTATTTAGAAATTTTTTCCGCTTTCAATGTAAGTTCAATTACACAATGAACGGTTAGAGGTGCAGCGGACATTGAAACATTAGCAACACAGTTTATTACATCTGGAGATATCAGCAAAAGATCTATTCTAGATCTTGATCTTCCATTGGGTTTCATCCAGGAAAATTGCCTCCTATTTGAGTTTTTTTCCCTCTAAATATCAAATAATGAGTTAATATTCTTGAATTCCTGTAGTGTCATGTTACAATGGTTATCATTATACATAGATGGACACCTATCGAGCCATTCATCAGGAGCCATATTAAAATCTCCACCTACTAAAGTAAATCTTATATAATAATTCTGTTTATTATCCTCAATAATTTCTGTAAGGGTTCCTAATAATATTTTGTTTTGATCAATGTTATTATAACCATAGATGTTAATTCAAATTGCACAAGACCCTTCAAAATTAATAACTACGGCAATCCAATGACCACTCCTATCACTTTTGGAGGTTACAACCTCCCCCGGATATTTAGGAAAACATATGGCCACACCTCCAGAACGATTGCTGCCATGAGAAAAATGAATTTTGTCTCCCCACTGGTTTTTCCAAAATGTAGTGTCCTCTTCACATGAATGAGTCTCTTGAAAAAATATGCAATGTGCATTTAGTCCTTTACAAAATAATAAGGTAGCCTTGCACTTTACATTGTCCTTAATACCTCTTGCATTTAAAAAGAAAGCTCTGACTTTAGAAAAGACATAAAAATAAAATGAATTTGTGTTGTGTAACTATAAACACTCTGATATGAACACAGAAAATAACCAACCTCTTTAAATGTGAACTTATCTCGAGAAGTTCCTCTGATCAACTAACAGTTAAAGTCCTTTTCGAGCCCACTGCGGTGCGATTCTCTGGAGTAGCTTAATGATCTAATTTCTTGTGTTTTCATTCACAAATTCTTTCATGCCTTTCACTCTCAAATTCCACCTTCTGCTGTACCTCTCATGTTCCCCGGATCTTTCTTTAAGGCTGGTGTTTTCTTTTTCCATGGCTGCCACTTTCTTTTCTATAGTTGACACTTTGCTTTTGCATTCTTTGAGTTCTGCTGCATTGAATTCCAATGCCTTGGCCAGGCTGCCAATCATTGTGCTGTTTTCTCGAATATGAGTGTTGATATCTTCCAGCTTCTTTTCTTGTTTGTCAAATCTGGTGCACAAGGTGTTTATTGCAGTAAGTATGGGTTCAAATGATGACTCCTCACTTGGCTTTACCCATTTCCGGACATGAGAGCCTTTTGTTGGTGTGTTCAGTGGAGAATCATCATCCTCATCTAGATGTTGCTTCTCGTTCCCGGCATTTGTTGCTTCCATCGCGTAGTCATGAAGCAGGAGCGCGTCAACCTCCTTGTTGTTAGCTTTCATGTGGCTAGCTTGCATCTTGCTAGCTTGCATGTCGTCTGCTTCGGTATACAACGACAAAACGTCACTCTTATCCATATTGACTTGGTTGTTCTTTTTGTTCAGTATTTCAGCTAGTAACCCAAAAACTTTTTTGCGAGGTAATAGTCCTTATTTAACTTGTTGAGGAAGTTTTTGTATGCACTCTCAATAGTGCGTCCGCTCAGTCCGTCATCTTGCCGGCCCCCGGAGACAGTCAGATGTACAGAAAGACCTGTGTGGTGAGTAAAGCAGATCTGACAGGTGTGTTTGGTGTCGACATCACACACACTCTTTGTTTGACTGACACAGAGAATGGAGGACACAAACACACAAAGTTGACTAACTATAAAACCAGTGAGCACCTGCCTCAGATAATATGTCTCTTTACACACACACTCTAAACACCTGCCAAAGTCACACACACATGCACAAACACACGCACACCGACTTTGGTCTTGTATGGCTATAACCATCAGTTCAATTCAGTAAATCTTTATTGTTGCTGAGAAGGTATTACTGTGCAGTTGCAGCTGATGGAGGAGTGTGAGGAAAATAGAATGAAAAGCCTGACAAAGAAATTGGTCTAAAAAAACATAAACAGCTATGCAGCTCGAAAGTGACAAATTGCAAGTTCCAACAAGCTGATTTCCATTTTGTACTTTGTTAACAGACAATGTGAAGTGACTGACAGTTGGAGCACATTAAAGCAAAACTAGGTAGTTTGGACTCATTACTACCACCAGCTGGTTGAGAAGTGCAATTATCTGTTACCAGTGTCGTAAATACTGTCGCTGTACGAGCATCCCTGGGGAAAATGAATACACGTGAATTTGTTTGCGGAGCCGGCGAATCACAAAATCGTCTGAAAAAACCTCACTCGAGTGCCAACAACAAGCTAGATTCAGAGATAGCAGTTGGTAGTTTGTTAGCATATAGGCTGCACAGCACATTAGCATGCTAGAATTATTCTCATACGGAGTTGGTTATAGTGATTGCACTGACTAAGTTCCTTCCAAAACACGACGCTTGGGCGTGAATGTGTCGTACTAGTGTGTAGTAATGAAAATATAACTATGTTTTCGGTAGTTACTCAACTCAACTCAAAATGTATTTATATAGCACATTTAAAAACAACGTTAGTTGCCCAAAGTGCTGCACAACATACATAGGGCCGGATCTACTAAAGTTTTGCGTGTATTAAAACGTGTGCAAACTCCTTGCACACGCAAAAAAATGTACAAACTGATTTACTAACAGTGCGCAAAAAGGGTTGCGTCTGTCAAAGGTGCAAAATAGCGTGTCTGCATTCACTTAGTACGTTTGCAGCAATGAATATGCAACATGGGGCATTTACACGCAATTGTGCATGTTGTGGGTGGAGAAAATGTAAATATATTAATTTAGCACTCACAAAGTGATTTATCAAACCTGAAAGCAATTTTGCCAATAGAAACTGCGTCTATATTTAACACGTCTGAAAGGGAGGTGCAAACGGTTTGTATGCGTAATTGCACACACATGGCTGTGGTTATTGTTGAAAGGAGGAGACGCCGAGAACGCATTTTTCACCCTCGTGTGAACATTTTTGGGATGAATGAGGAAACTATCATTAGAACATATCGCCTATCCAGCCTTGCCATTTTGGAGCTGTTGGAGGAACTCAGAGCGGATTTGGAGCCAGCTACGAGGAGGAGTCACGCATTACCTGCAATAACAAAACTCCTTGCAAGTTTACTATTATTATTATATTTATATTATTATACGCCAATTTTTCTTTTGTTCTTCTTCTGATGTCTTGGTATCTCCTTTTCACTTCATCCACTGTTTGCCTGTTTTTTCCAACAGCATTAACTTTTCACCGATTTTCTCCCACACGGCGTTCCTTTGCGCTACCGTTAGATTCCTTTGTTGCAGCTCATTGAAATGTTTATTCGCTTCCTCTACCAACACTTCTAATTCCAAAGGGTCGAATTTCACTTTGTGCTTTCGCTCCCTTAAACTCGCCATGCTGAAAACCATGAAACACGCTAAACCCTCATTTGAATAGGCGTGTCTCCAACACGTTTGCACCTGTTGTCATTTACGCAGTCACTCTTAGTAAATCGCCCGCAAACCGCGGTTCAACCCCACACGCAAATTTCTAGATTGTGCACGCAGATTAGTACAAGCAATTTGGGATCTTAGTAGATCCGGCCCATAACGTCAAGTGCAAGCGATATAGATAAAAACAGCATAAATCATCAACATAGAGTAACAATAAGATAAATAATACAATAAAACAAATAAAAGCTATACTAAAACAAATAAAAGCTATACTAAAAGATGAAAATAACAAGTCAGGGTGTCAGGATGAGTTGAAGGCCAGTGAGAAGAAGTGGGTCTTTAAAAGTGATTTAAAATGCTCCAGTTACTAAATACAATCGCAAGTTGATGTTGTGTTTGGTGTAATAACTACAACCAACTCGGTACGACAACAGTAAGTAGCATGCTAACGTTACTGATAACAACAATAGCCTAACGTTACCTCCCGACCACACTGTTCAACAATTACGTTGATTATCTGCATGAACTAAGGAATCTGCAACTTTTCAAGACAAGACATTCATAGTGTTTTAGTAAGTTAGTCATCGTTTACAGTCACTACATGAAAACATGCAAGCTATCGAAACAGACAGCATTAGATTATCTCCCGGGTTTATTACGGTTATAAACTGTGGACAAATAGAGCCCCAATGAACACCACATAACAACAAATCAACTCAAAGTAAAAGTCGGTAAGATAACAACATAGTAACATAATAAATATGTATATATGTAATATATGACTTACAAATCCAGCAGCATCAAGGCTAGGTTGCTATCAGTCTTGAAACCCATGTCTTACTCAGCTCGCGCCACAGAGTGTAAGCTGGTCCAATATTTATGTGTCCGGGCTCGTGTTCTATCACTTTCTCTTTTTCTTTTCTTCGCCTCCTCAGACAATATCTTCTTGGCTTTTTTAGCTGGCTCGGCCATGGTGTTGGTTTACGAAAAATCCAAGTAGCTGCTGGCTAAATCCACCGACCAATTAACCTGTGACGTATGCCGTAAAGCAGGTCGCACTAGACGCCTTTACGTCAGATAGGTTCTGACCCGCTCTGAGAAGTTACACAGTGTGGTTTCTGCCGGCACGACCCCCCTCAGGCTGCAGAGACGTCACCATTCATCCTATTAACCGTTTTTCTACCACTTAACTGAGTTTAGAAACATTATTTTAAGGTCAAAAAACTACCTAGTGTTGCTTTAAGGCCTGGATGGACGCAAAGCTGTCCTGCTTAGATCATCAGTAAAAAAAAGATAACCAACTGTGACAGAAAACGTGATTATTTAATAAAAAGTCAAAGGAACACGCCTGTGGAAACACGAACTGAAGATGAGAAGTCAACTACAACAAAAACTACAACTACAAAAAACATCCTTTTCCTTCGTACATATTACTTTAGGAGGTGGCCACCACCGCTGAATTCCAGGACGCCACCTCCTAAAATGGTCCATGTGGGCAAAACGGTGCCTGACTATGGCTGTGTCTCAATTCAGGGGCTGCAGCCTTCAAGGACGCGGTCTTTGCGGCCCACGAAGGCCGAGTTTCCAATTTTCCTCAAAGAAATTTCCTCTAGCCTGAAGAGCTTATGGTGTCAGCGGGGTCCTGATATTTGAACAGGTGCAGTGGTGGACTGGTCATCTGGCACACTGGGGCAAGTCCGGCAAGACACTTTTGCTTACACCGGCCCATCTTACCTTTTCACAAGCCCTGGCACTCCATCGATCATTATCGCCATATAAACAGGTTAAAAGCTCCACACATATCAACCTCTAGTGTAACATTTCAAGCTAGCAGCTATATATACCACTTTCCCATGTATTTAAAAAAGGCTGTGTATGAATAAATCCAAATAGTACAATGATCTTACTGAAAAATTCTGCAGGATTGTCTAAATGGCCCTAAAGTCACAATTCTTTTTCACATTCATTCATGTAAATGTAACAACAAAAATATAATAATAATAATAATAATAATAATAATAATAAGAGGAAGAAGAAGATAATATGTAATTAGTGTTATTGTTATTACTATTATTATTATTATTATTATCATACAAATTTTGTGGATCTACATTAAATGTTGTATGTTGTAGGTCCATATTGTGTATGCTATCATGCCCAAACTTCAATGCAATGCAACTACCCTGTAATGGGGCCACATTTTGGTGGCTGTGATGTTTAAAGGCTTACTTTGTGTCCTGTGAATTCTTTTTCTTTCTTTTAAAAAAAAAACAAAAAACGTTGCTGTTTGACGGAGACAGTTCACATATTTGGCACTTTAACTGTCAATTAGGATATTTTTATTTTTGTTATATTTCATTTAAAGAAACACTGGAACACACTTTACTGAAAGGACACATTTTGCCATCTTTTTGAGTTGTTATAAACTGATTAGCCTAACGTATCTGAAATTTTGGATAGTTGGCATGAATTTAAAATGTTATGAAAATGACCAATCAAAAAGTTTTTCGCTGTGGCCTTGGCCTGCCCAAATAGGATGGTGGCGGTGATTCACATACCACCACTGCCCTGTTTGGTGCCAGGACAAACCCTGTATCAGATTCTTGACCAGCTTGAGATGATTTCATTAATTTTGGTGATTTGTTTTGCTTACAATCACAACAACAAAGGGTTCTGAATTTGCTACTGCTCTGATTCACCCATCTGACTGGCACCTTCTCCTATGCGATGGCAGCAGAATCTTATTGGTATTGTTTTTAGAGCCATCCACAATACCATACTGACAGAGAAGACATTGGTCCTTAGGAACAAAGCTGAAATAAATAATAATTCATATTCATATTATTTATCGTTTATCGTTTGGCGAAATATCACGATACAAAACGTGACGATACGCATCGACTTTGAAAAAAATGGATCGCGAAATGAAGACTAGATGGCACTGCCACATGATTTGTGTAGTATATAAATAATTTAGTGTGTGTGTTTGTGTGTATATGTGTGGGGCAGGCATACAGTCTATGGTGGCAGGCTGGCAGCACCATCTGCTGGTCACAGCGCATGCTGCAACAACAACACTGTACAGCAAGCTAACAAACATTAGCACCAACTACCTTGCCCTCAAACTGCCGAACAATGGAGTCGAATGAGGTCGAAATTGAGGACGCTCCGCCTGGATACAGGTCATTTGTCTGGCAGTATTTTGGCTTTCTCATTAAAAAAAGACAAAGCCGGCAATAGAGTAACTGACAAGACTAAGACTATGTGTAAGCTATGCTATGCCGTCACTCCGTACACCACCTCCAACACAACAAACATGAACCACCACCTTCAACGTCACCATAAAAATGTGAAGACGGCCCCAGAGAAAACAAGCCTACCGAAGGGACAGCTGACCATGAAACAAGCACTGACACCAACTCTACCCCCGTCAAGTCTGTGTGCAAAACAGGTAACCAGGCTCATTGGCGAGTTCATAGCGGACTATATGGCTCCATTTAACATTGTAGAGAACAGAAAATTCATCCAAATGTTCAAGGTGCTGGAGCCCAAGTTTAAGATGCCATGCCGAGGACATTTTTCAGAGAAGGTAATCCCGGAAATTTACAATGAAACCAAACAAAGCGTGAAAGAGTGTCTCAAAAATGCCGACTGCATCGCCCTGACCACCGACGGCTGGACGTCGTGTGCAACACAGACTTATATCACCATAACAGCACAAGTCATCGATGAGAAATGGGAGAGTAAAAGCTTTGTGTTGCAAACTCGTGAGTTAAGTGAAAGTCATACTGGTATTAACATAGTTCACGTGTTGAGAAATGCACTGAGAGAGTGGGAGCTAACGAGGCCACAAACAACCATTGCTTGTGTCACAGACAACGCAAGCAATATGGACATTGCAGTGAGAGAGAGCGGTCTCCATCCTCACATCAAGTGCTTGGCGCACGTTGTGAATCTGGCCAGTAAGCGGGGCTTGGCTGTATCCCGCATCGCGCACCTTCTTGGCCGTGTGCGAAGAGTAACTACATTCTTTCACAAGAGCACCACGGCCACCTCCGTCCTGGCCAACAAGCACACCCAGTTGGAGCTGCCTCGGCATAAGCTCAGCACCGATGTCCAGACCAGGTGGAATAGCACGTACGAAATGCTCGCGCGCTACCTGGAACAACAAGCAGCTGTCTCAGCAGCACTGAGCAGCCCAGAAATCCGAAGGAATGCGAGAGAAATCGACACCCTGGATAACACTGATATATCAGATGTAGAAGACATAGTGAAACTGCTTAAGCCACTGAAGACAGCCACAACAGTTGTCTGTGATGAAAAAGAGCCCACTGTTTCACTTATAATGCCACTGAAGTACATGATCGAGCAAAGCATGTCACCAGACGAAAATGACACACAGACCATCGGCAACATGAAAAGTGCAATCCTACTTGACATCTCGGATCGGTATTCTGGGGACTGTAATGATGTGCTGCAGGAGTGCACAGCGCTTGACCCACGATTCCGAAGCCTGTCCCATCTGAATAATGAACAACGCGAGTCCGTCTATGCCCGGATACGTGAAAAAGCTGCAGGACTTCATTTGCAACGCAACCAGGTAGACTAACTTTCATTGAAAAAAAAACAGAGTGCACAGCGCTTGACCCACGATTCCGAAGCCTGTCCCATCTGAATAATGAACAACGCGAGTCTGTCTATGCACGGATACGTGAAAAAGCTGCAGGACTTCATTTGCAACGCAACCAGGTAGACTAACTTTCATTGAAAAAAAAAATGTGGAGGTGTGCTGTGCGTGTGTGCTGTGCGTGTGTGTAACTGTGTATGTGTAGGGTACAGCCTGAAAACGTATTTCTCATATCGATTGTTTTTTTTTAATTAGTCGATCCGAGTGAATGAGAGAGAGAGAGTGAGTGAGTGTGTGTGACAGAGTGAGAGAGATGGAGAGAGTGTGTGTCTGTGTGTCCATGTCTGTGTGTGTGTGTGTGTGTGTGTGTGTGTGAGAGAGAGAGAGAGAGAGAGAGAGAGGGAGTGAGGGATTGAAAGAAATGTTTGAGCTAGTTTTTCTATTTTATTTTTTTAGACCAGTGACACTGATGAAAGAACAACTAGGGCCAGTGCTTCAACACCAGGGGCAGCAGCAGCAGCAGAGCAGGCCGTGGTCATGATTGAGACAGCACAGGGAGCAGAGCAGAGCCAGGAAGAGCCAGTAGAAGGAGAAAGGCAGATGCAGGATGTGACACAGCCTCCCCCACCAAAGAAGACAGCGCTAGAAGATCTCCTTGGGAGCTCCTACACTACTCTTGAGACAGTGCAGTCCAGCAGAGGGATTGAAATGGAGATACTCTCCTACAGAAATGGGATTCCTATCCCACTCAACAGTAGTCCACTTGAGTGGTGGAAAGTTAATGCATATGCTTACCCCATACTTGCCCCCCTTGCCAAAGCCTACCTTTGCATTCCTGCTACGTCAGTGCCCAGTGAACGGGTCTTTTCCACGGCAGGAGACATTGTGTGTGCTCAAAGATCACTGATTACACCAGAACATGTTGATATGTTAGTTTTTCTGAAGAAGAACCAGTCCTAGGCCAGGGCCATGACTTAAGAGAGGCTGAGATAACTTAATCTAGGGTTAGAGCACTAAGGGAGTGTTCTTGTTTGTGTTTGAACTGTTGGGCCGTGTGTTTCCCTGTGTGCAACTGAAACAAAAATAAATAAGTTGTAATTACGCAGTAATATTTTGTCTTTTTTTCTTTTTTGATATCGTATCGTGACGTATCGTTTCGTGACCCTGGCATATCGAGGTGCATCGTATCGTGAGTTTAAGTGTATCGTCCCATCCCTTATGTCCATACTGCTATTTCTTCAGATTCTGTTGATATTTTTAGTTATTTTTGTTTTTGTTTTAATACAAAATTCTGGTATATTGCTACTTTTCCTCAACTTATTTAGAAGGCTTCTGTATTTTTAGATTGAGGAACAGGGCTGTGCAATCTATATGATATTTTTTTATTTATATTTTTCCTAGATTTTGGATATTGTTATATCGTGATATGACATGATACTGTAAGTGTTGTCTTTTACTGGTTTCAAAGGATGCATTACATATATATTGTGATATTTGATTTTGTCGCCCATCCTAGCATTTATAAAGTGCTTTTGTGAGATTTCAAATATTGAGATATACTGTATATTGTCTATTGAGATATAGCCTAAAAATATCATTATAGTATTTTAAGGCCATATTGCCCATATGGAGGATCATAAAGAGACTATTACATGAAAACTTGGAGATGAAAATTTAGAGTGAAAAATAAGTCTTCTGAAACCAGCAGCTCCTCCACACATTGATAAGCATCAACTCTCCAAAAAAGCAGCAATTTTACCATCTTAATTCCCTTGATCAAAAGGTCTCAGCTGCTGTTCCATGGCTACTTCCACGTATGACCTATTGATATGCGCTACAGCGGTCAATTGATGAGCTTCAAATGATGTGATACTCTAAGTTTAGAAATAGTAGCTGTAAATAACCCAATTTGTGTTTTTTGAAAAAAGTTTATTTTATTGTGTAAGATTTGCTTGTGGTGTTTCGGGTCATGCTTTTATTTTGAAAGTGACTCCCAGGTATCCTTGCGGAGTTCCTGTTTTAGCGAAGGGTAAAATGAAGTTGAGAAACGGCAAATGCTGTGAGCAAAAACGATCATGAAAAGCGAAAGGATTTCTAGAATGTGTGTGAGAGCTACAATTCAAGCATGTACATTGACCTACCTCCCTCATACACTAAAGAGTCTATTCCTTTGAATCGTGATCATATACCCACACATGAAACAGCACAACAATGGCCACATCTAACAGAAATCGCTGATAAGTTGCCGCCTCTCCTCAGCTGTGATGTAGGACTTCTAATAGGGTACAATTGTCCCAGAACATTAGCACCAAGACAGGTTTTATCAGGAAAGGACAATGAACCGTATGCATCCTTACAGATTTAGGGTGGAGCATTGTTGGTGGCTCTACACCATACCTTGATGAAGAGTCCAGCCTGTGTCACAGAGTCACTGTGAAGGAAGCCCCTCTAGTTACGCCGATGGACGTGATAAGTGCTCTGGAGTCAGACTTTAAGGACATCAAAGGAGATGACAAGACTGTCTCACAGGAGGATCTTGTGTTCCTTAGTAAACTCAAAGAGGGCATAAAGAGAAATGATGAGGGACATTATGAGATGCCTCTGCTCTTTAAGCAACAGCTACACTTACCTGACAACAAAAGACTAGCTGAAATCCAGCTCAGTCATTTACAACAAAGTTTCAACAGAGATGAACATTACAAGAACTAAACAACATATATGAAAGAAATCATTGAAAAAGGTGACGTCGAAGAAGTGTACGATGATGGAACTCAAGGTGAACGATGGTATATTCCCCATCATGGCAACTATCACCCTTAAAAAGCCTACCAAACTGTGAGTTGCATTTGACTGCTCTGCAAAGTACAGTGGCACAAGCCTTAAAGTGTAACTCTTGCCAAAATGCAACCTAGGCCTTTTTATGTGAATGTACCCGAGTCAAACCTTTGTGTTAAAGCATAATTATGAGGAAAAAGCCACTTTTAAGATTTACCGTAGTTTCCTTTTCGGGTCAAAATAATTTTCAATTGCGTGCTAGGGGCAGCTGTATGGTAGCATCAAAATCGCTATTTTTAAAACACTAAAAAGACTCGACACAACATGAAACTTTGCTCGTAGTATCACCAGGGTCTCTACACATGAACATGAGCATTGAGAACATTGTTTGTGTACAAAGAGTTTACTAAAAACAAGGTTTTTGAACAACTCACGTTAGCAGTAGCAGTAGCCCTCCTGCCAGTCGAGATGTGTCGATCCCTGGTGTAACATGAAGCTTTCTCCTCCATGTTACGCCGCACTCGGAGATCGAAAAAATAGCGATTTTGATGCTACCATACAGCTGCCCCTAGCACGCAATTGAAAATGATTTTGACCCAAAAACGAAACTACAGTAAATCTTAAAAGTGGCTTTTTCGTTGTAATTATGCTTTTACACAAAGGTTTGACTCGGGTACATTCACGAAAAAAGCCTAGGTTGCATTTTGGCGAGAGTTACACTTTAACGAGCATCTTCTTACAGGACCAGACCTGATGAACAATTTAACTGGTGTCCTCTTAAGGTTCAGACAGCACTAACGTGTGACATTGAAAAAATGTTTCACCAGTTCCACGTCCAGGAGGGTGACCGCAACTACCTGTGATTCCTGTGGTGGAGAGATGGTGACACAAGCACACAACCTCAGGAATACCGAATGAAGGTGCATCTTCACGGTGCAGCATCATCCCCTGGCTGTGCAAATTATGGGCTAAAATACCTAGCCAAGGAAAACAATCACTCACATCCTGTAGGATCCCAGTTTATTGCAAAGGACTTTTATGTGGATGATGGAGTCACAGGTTGCTGTGGAAAAAGCAGTTGGTGCGAGAAGCAAGAGAGATATGCTGCAAAGGTGGTCTCCGTCTTCACAAATTTGTCTCAAACAGCCATGTTGTTCTACAAAGCATCCCTTCGTCAGAATGTGCAATGAATACCAAGTCAAAGGACCTGACGCTCGATGACATGCCTCAGGAACGAGCATTAGGGATTCACTGGAGCATAGACAAGGATGGCTTCAGATTTAGCAACACGCTGAAAGCCCAACCAGCAACACGTAGGGGCATCTTGTCAACTGTTGCCTCCATATATGACCCCCTCGGATTCCTTGCACCATATAGGCCAAAGCCTTCAGTTATCAAGCTCCTCTTCTGTGGAACCATCTTCCTGTTTTGGTCCGGGAGCCGGACACCCTCTCTACCTTTAAGAGTAGACTTAAGACCTTCCTTTTTGATATAGCTTATAGTTAGGGCTGGCCCAGGCCTGTCTTGGACCAGCTCTTAGTTATGCTGCTATAGGCCCAGTCCGGGGGACAAATGATACACTGAGCTTCTCTCTCCTCCTCTCCTCTCCATCTGTATACATTATGCCTGCATACATGCCCCATCTCTGCATGTCACTGACTTCACTTCTTCCGCGGATTCCTTGTGCTTTCTAGTCCTACAGGCTCTCATGGATCCTGGCCGCGCCCGGGTCGTGGATCGTGGATGCGCCTACTGCCATGGCCCTGCCTGACACCCACCACTACTGTTGCTAATATTAGTCATATCTCTGTTACATACGTTTCACTACTATTATTGTAATGCATTACTACATACTATCCTTACCGTTAACCATTACTACTGTTATTACTAGTAGTCACATTTCCATTATGTGCATTTCATTATTATTGCTGTAATACCTCTTTATGTACTTACATTCCTGTCAACCATCTATTATACTTGTATACATTGGGATCTCGTTGATCTGCTCTGTACATGCGACATCTATTGCACGTCTGTCCATCCTGGGAGAGGGATCCCTCCTCTGTGGCTTTTTTTGGGGCAAATTTTTCCTCACTCGAATCAAGGGTCGAAGGACAGAGGGTGTCGTCTCTGTACAGATTGTAAAGCCCTCTGAGGCAAACTGTGATTTATGAATTTAGGTTATACAAATAAAATTTGATTTGATCTGATTTGATATATTCTCACTGGGAAGAGAATCCTTCAGGAAATGTATAATCAAGGAACTGGCTGGGATGACCTCTTGCCAGAGAGTCTCAAGCCAAGGTGGGAGAGCTGGTGACAAGACTTCATCAACTTAGAGAGAATAAACATCGCTCGATGTTACCTACCTGCCAATTTTGGAGAAATAGCAGAAATTGAGTTTCACCACTTTTTTGATGCTAGCACCAGCGGATATGGTCAATGCTCCTATCTGAGGGCCAAGAACCAAAGAGGAGATATTCACTGTTCTCTTGTGATAGCATAGGCCCGTGTCTCTCCCACAAAGTTGATCACAATACCAAGGCTTGAACTAACTGCAGCAGTGGTATCAGTCACTGTCAGCAATATTTTGAGAGAGGAGCTTGGTTATGCAAACAGAAAAGAGTACTTCTGGACAGACTCAAAGGTAGGCCTGGGCTACATAAACAACGATGCACGATGCTTTCATACCTTTGTCGCTAACAGGGTCCAGAAGATACACCAAAGCACAAGTCCTCAGCAATGGTTTTACGTTCCCTCAGAGGAGAATCCAGCAGACAGTGCATCCAGAGGGAAGACTGTAAACAAGTTGATTTCATCCAACTGGTTCACTGGCCCCATGTTCCTCTGGGAACAAGAATTAGCGACACCAAAGGATGTGGTGCTGGATCTGCCCATAGGTGATCCAGAAGTCAGAAAAGCACAGACATTGCTAACAAAAAACGAGAAACCAATGAGTCTTGCAGACCCTCTCTCCAAGTTCTCCTCATGGTCCAGAGCAACAAAGGCTGTGGCTCGCCTTTTACGATGGGCAAAGAAGGTCAAATCAAATGCTCCATCTACAGTTAGCGAACAAGAGAGTGCTGAACGTGTTATAATCCGAGCTGTGCAAAGTCAAGCGTATGAGAAGGAAATAAATCTGTTAAACAAAGGAAGTCAACTTCCACGTCATAACAAACTGTACCAGCTTGATGTCTTCGTTGACACAGGTGGTCTTCTCAAGGTGGGAGGAAGACTCTGCAATTCATCCCTCACTGATTCATTCAAACACCCAGTTGTCATTCCCAAAGAGCATCGTGTGACAACGCTGATCATAGCTCAAAATCATGAAAGCATCAAGGAAAAGGCTTCACCATGAATGAAATCAGATCAAGTGGCTACTGGATTCCTGGTGTTGGGACCGTCCACATGGTTCTGACATTGGATTGGATCAACGACCCTTATGTCCTGTAGGTGGCGCCTGCTTGTCACAGCCCCCCCAGGTTTGAAACTCCCATCTCCCATTGTCTGCGAGCGCACCTGAATGCGTCAGTTTCCGCTGCAGCCGGAGGAGATAAATACAGCGGCAGACCCTTTTCAACGCAGTCCCAGAGTTACATGTTGCTGGAAGCATCAGCTTTTGCCTACGCAACCATTACTCTAAGGGAGCCTACAGATGTCTGGACTTATTTTTCCCGCCTAGGCAGCAGTCTTTCATCTCGCTGGACGAGCCAAAACTGCGCCGTGTTCACCAAACACGCTCCGGATCCTGAAAAGATGCTGTGCAACCAGCCTCTCTTTACCTGCCTGCAGAAGGAGGATCATTTTATTTTTCCTCAGAAAACGTCCGCTTTTGCCCGTTTTCTTATTGCCCGTCAACTACGCTGTCTTAACAGCCAACGCAGAACACTGCACCTGCCTTTAATCCACGCCGAGGAAACGAGCTGGTTTAAGGAAGACACGACTACAAGTGAGGCTTATTTAGTGTCTGGGCAGATACTAGAAGTTAGCGTGTATTGTATGCTTGTGAGCTACATTGTTCTTTGTGAGTTTTGTGGACTGCCGTGTCCCTCTTTTTATTGCTCTTCGTTTTACGTGGTAAAACGTTTGCTTTCCATTTTTGCTAATCACGAGCTGATTTGAGCATCTCCACGCCGTGGAGGGGGAGTGTTAGCTTAGCCGCCGCTAAGGGCATTGGCCCTTTGTCTTTGTCTTGCGCTCTCTCTTTCCCTCTCTTTAACTAACCCACATGTACATGTACACACACATTAGGGGTTACGCACGCACACATGTAATCTTATGGCCAACCTGTTGGAGACTTATGGTTGATGACCTCGCTATAACATAAGATACGTGTGTCTCGTGATATCTCGAGACGGACGCCTCGTGGTAGCATGTCCACCTTTTGTGGAACCGTAGGTCACTTTCCCTACAAATTCTTCTCGTGTGCAATCAAAGTGCACACAAGGCTAACGGTGGTGTAACCATTGTTCAAATCTCGCGCGTTTGTTCATTTGACTAGCTTTAGGTGACGTATTCACGTCCACCATTTTTAGAATTCTAGACATATGATTCAGCAAAATGTATTGTCTTTTTTTAATTCGTATCCACGCGTGACTTGGAGAAGTCACGTTTCGGCCATTTCTGTAGTCGAAGGAACGTGAGTTCCCCCATTTCCTGTTCGGCTATTTTTGTAGTCCTTTAAACGGAACACTCCGTGATGTCACCCTCCAAGGGAGCGTGACCACCATTTTGGCTCTCCGCCATCTTGTTTCTTTGACTACAACCGCCATCTTGGCTCCTCTTTCTTTGTCTCTGACACACACACACACACGCACACACACACACCCATGCTTGTTTGTTATTTGTGCTTGAATTTTTGTCTCAGTTTAGTTTCATAGTTTAGCTGCTTTGGTTGAGTAATTGATTTGTGTTTATTGAAAGTACTATTGATTTAATCGATTTGCTAACAATAATAAAGTCTATTATATTGTACATAGCAGTTTTCTGTGATTATTTTATGCATATGTTTTGTAGCATTTATTGGTTGTGATGGTCAGTGCTATTTACAAATATTTACATTTAAAGTCCGTTTAAAGCAAATTCAGCCATTTTCTTCTAAACACATTAAATAGGTCATAAATGTATTCCCTTAAAACATGTAAAAAGTCATTCAACCATTTAGAATTTAATTATGGAGTTAGGCTGCCAAACTGTTTTTCTACATTTCTGTGTTCAGGATTTAATGGGCGGGTCAGAAATCATAGCCGCGTTACGTAGTGATTAGCGGCTATGATTAGCATAAACCCCGCCCTGCTGCGGCAGCTGTATAAATACATTCAGTGCATTAGCTTCGGTGGTTTTCCCGCTTGCTCTCGAGTCTCTAGCATCGCTTACTATAGTAGCTAGCTAACCAGTAAACTAGCCAGTCATGTCTCCTCCAGGTCGCTCTTGCATCTTTCCTGGATGCCACAGTGTGCAGGGTAATGGCTCAGTTAGCTTATTTAAGTTTCCTACCGACGACAACCTAAGGAAACGGTGGATCGATTTTGTCAAGGGGAGCTACTGTGGAGAGTTAAAAATCACCACCAACACCAGTCTCTGCAGTGTCCACTTTACCCCCGATAGTTACAGCAACTACCACCAGGTAAAGTCTGGATTTCTGCAGAGTCCGTTGATGCTGGTCAGTGGGGCCGAACCGACCCTCTCCATCCCCGGCTTGCATCCTCCCGTCCGGCCAACAGCAAGTGCCACCATGACGACCACCGGCATTATGTGCCCGCCACCGACCCTCTCCTTCCCGCCAACAGCGGCTGCCACCATCACGGCCGCCGGCATTACGTGCCCGCCACCGACCCTCTCCTTCCCGCCGACAGCGGCTGCCAGCATCACGGCCACCGGCATTACGTGCCCACCACCGACCCTCTCCGTCCCGCCGACAGCAGGTGCTCTCATCTCCGCCACCGGCATTACGTGCCCGCCAGAGAGTGTAAGTGTGTGCTTATGTTATAAATATTGTAGTCGTTTAATTAAATGCATTTTGCTGAAGGTGCAAATCCTGAAAGTGACTTTACATTGTGCATCCTGTCATGCCCATGTGATGTTAGCAAATGTTATTGCATGTAGTCATGACATGATTTGGCCTCATTCCCTGAGTCCATCTGACAGCACAATGATAATCCACAGGTAATATTTTATGTGCACCAATATAGCTATGACAAGGAATTGTATGTAGACCGGGGTTTCACGTTTGTGTGTATTGTAAAACATGGACCGAGGGACACCTAAAATGAGCGCCCTGAGCGCGTTTTTTTTCACAGAAGGGAGCAGCTAGCTTAGACGGAGTCGATATGTGAGTTATCATTTTCTGTGCTCATGCAGCATACATGATTCAGTTATTTCAAAACTAAAGCTACTCCACAGCTGGTATTATTTTGGATTACTGTCACTGTTGCACGAATCTGCTCATTTTTAACAACAGCATGCTTTTGTATAGTTAATCAATAGTAATGCATCGTATTCTAGAAGATGATATATGTTTGGCGCCTTTCTGTTCTGTGAGAACCGCATATCTATAAAAGGTACACTCGTGATGTCAGCTCAGTAACAATGCACTTTCCAGCTGATAAAAAGAGGGTTTTATATTACATTTTATTTAGAATTTAGGAAAATTGTATCTGCTTACATACAATCCTTCAGTTATCACTGTAGATTTGAGATTCACTGTACAGGAAATTTTATTCTGAAAAGTAAGAGTAGATATAGATAAAACAGCATAAAGAATAAATGCCCAAGTAATGTACAAATAACTGTAAAGTAAATGTATTATTGACATTCCATCACTGCAAGATTTATTAGACAAGTAATTTTTACTGTTATCTCGTTTTGACAAAGCAGTCTCCTCCAACCACGAGAGAGGCAGCATGCCAGTGTGGTGACGTGAAGAAAGACACCAGGGAAATTGGATGTCAAACAGACCGCTTTGTGGGGAAAAGGACTGTGGCAACACAACTGTCCAAAGGAACACTTGTCAACAGAAACAGTACAGGTATGTGTACCTGTTCTCAGTTTGACTTTTCAAATGTCTGTGGTGTTGCCATATTCTGGGTATAAATAGCATAATAGTTGAAAAAAACACTGATTTATTATTACATTGCTATCATACATTATCATAATTTGAATATATGTTTTCCAGGTTCTCAGGTTACAGTATCCACAAAGAGTGTTGCTGTGGGTGACACAACATTCCAGTTTCTTCCGTTACAATCTTCAACTCCACTAAAGCGGAAAGCCTTACCTGAGAACCCACCAACAAAGCGTCCTCACTTGGAGTTTCCATCTATTCAGGAGTCTGAACCTAGTGTGAGCTTTGTAGATCCTGATGACTCCAGCTACCTCCCCATGTCTGTGTCAGTTGACACCACCAGTGAACAGTAAGATAACTTTGCTTGTTATAGATCCTTACTAATCTTACATAATAGTAACAATGAATTTGTCAACATATATATTCTCACATCAGCATTTACTTTCTGATATGTATAATAATATACTTTGTAACAACTGTTGCCTGTGGTTTTCTTTGTCAATAGAGCAACAACCAAGCCAGTGCAGGACATGGTGAAGTATTTGGTGTACGAGGAGTGTCTGCTTGAGCTTTTTAAAATCTGCCCCACCAGCTCAACAGTATGCAAGGTAGAGACATTTGTAAAAGGAACATTCCTTTCTGTGACCCAGAAGTGCCTCCACCAGAGTTGCTTCTACAGCAGACAGTGGAAGAGTCAACCACTTCTGGGCAGCTCTCCTGCAGGGAATCTGTGTATCCCAAAGTGCTACTGAGAGATGTAGTGCATGTTGTGAACATTGTTTGAGTGCTACTGATTACTCTGATTTTACATTACAGGTGCTGAATGCAATGCACGTGAGAACCTTCTCAAGAATGACACACCGTAATCATGTGCATAACTACATTCTGGCTTCCGTGCTGCATAAATGGCGATCACACCAGACTGACCAGCTTGAGGAACTGAAACAGAGGGAAACTGTATCTCTTGCTGGTGACATGCGTGCTGACAGTCCCGGCCATTGTGCAAAGTATGGCTCATATTCCTTGATGGATCTCAAAACAAACAAAGTTGTTGATATCCAACTTGTACAGGTAAATAGAGACTAAGTAGATTATTTGCTTGAAAATTTGTTGTTATTTTTAAAATGAAGTTACTTTGTTATGTCTGTTGATCCACAGAGCAATGAAGTGGGAAGCAGTGTCCGCATGGAAAAGGAAGGGCTGATCCGGAGTTTGGACTTTCTTGAAAAATCTGGTGTCAAAGTGGCTTCCTTGGTGACAGACCGACACACGCAGGTCCAAAAGTTCATTCGGGAACAGAAACTAAACATTGACCACATTGACCACACCCATGATGTGTGGCATTTATATAAAGGTGAGATAATATGGAAAATGTAGTTTATTTATTATTTGTATGACTGCTAATCCTGTGCAACTTTAACACCCACTGTGAAAATTCTCTTACATCCTTACAAACTGTTCTCAGCCCTCACCAAGAAGGTGGAAGCCATCTCCAAGGAGAATGACTGCCACAAGGTGAAATCGTGGCAAAAAAGCATAAAAAATCACCTCTACTGGTCAGCATGTGGTTCACCTAGCGGAGAGGTAACAGTGGCAAAGTGGACATCACTTCTGAACCACATTCAGAATGTGCATGTTCACGACGACCCTCTGTTCCCTGAGTGCCTCCACGCCCCTTCCAATGATAAGAAGAAGTGGCTGAAGCCTGGTATTCCATTTTTCAACAGCATTATGTATTTTACTTATACTTCTCTAATATGTTCTCAGCAGCTATACACTAATCAACACGTTTCTGACTTTTTTCTCCTCCAGCAACAAAGCCGACCTACAGGCTGGAGAAGGTGCTCATGAACAAGCGCATTCTCAGTGATGTAAAGAAGCTGAGCCCTCTCTATCAAACATCTGCCTTGGAGGGGTTCCACAGCGTGATTCTGCGCTTCGCACCCAAAAATGTGGCCTTCTCATACCTGGGAATGCTCTGCAGGTAAATTGTGCTGTAATCATGTCAATATTGTGTAGTTAAAAGATTCCAGAATGTAATTTGACTTGTGCGTTATGCAAGTGAAAAACTGACAAGTGAAAACATTACAACATTTTATGTCTACACTAGTGACCGTGGCACTTGAAATGTTTTTGTAGTAATCCAATACAAATCCTTCTTTTATCAGGCTTTACCTGGCTGCATTGCATTTCAATGAGAATTCTGCACGTAGCCAAGCAAGGACTGCTTCAGGAGAACGGCGGTTCCAAATTAAATTTCCCAAGGCCAAGAGTGGGGAACATGTTGTGTCCGTGGTGAAGACAAGCTATACTACAGGTTAAGTTGTCATCTCTATAATATGTATAATTCAAAACCCTTTCACCCAGCTGGCAACATTTTGGGAAGACTTGAGTGACGAGGTATAAATATCTAGGCTGTAAACACAAAAATTCTATATTTTTGCCATTGTGCCAGAGTTTAGACTGTATTAATTACTCTAACAATGTGCTATGTTTTGTGCTCTCTCCTTTTGTTTTAGAATATGTCACTGAGCTTATGGACCTCCTTTTTAATGAAATTGTCCATGACCCTGCACCCTTTGTCGCTGAGATGAAAGCAGTGTCTGTCCCTGGATCCCTGTGCTCACAGTATGAGCGACCTGAGAAGGCAGATGCAGTTGACAGCCATGTTTCCAGGTTCACGCTAACGTCACGTTCACCAGGACATGATGAGTCAACACCCATCTAACCCCACAAACATGTAAGTCACAGCCACAAGGTATGTTGCAGTGGTCATGATGACAGCCTAATCTGTCTTTTCATATTCCTGTCTTTTTTTCTTTTCCCCATGTACAGGTCTCAGTGTTACTCAATAATTAATTTATTAGAAGTGCATTATAACATTGGATACATTTTTAAACAAATAAACAAACAAACATGAAGACTAAACTAAATAAATTCTCAATATTTAAATGGGGGGTTTAAAACTGGTGTACTCCCCATCTTCATCTGGGTACTCCTGCTGTATACGGAGGACAACACAGGAAGGGATGACAACCCAGTTGTCCTTTCCCAGATATCCCAAGCACCACGACACAAAACTCCTGTAGGCCAGATAGCGAGCACGCCTGTAATTAAAAAAAAAAATGGGTTGGTAGGTTGTCCTCGGTGTGATCAAATTTGACACTGTGGAGCTGTCTTTCATAAAACATTATCAATATGTGTTGTCTTTATAGAAGAACCTATCTGAAACCAAGTTAAACTTGTTTGATTGATGTAAACAAATGTAAACAAAAGCCTTTCCCTCTACATTTTGTCATGTCTTACAGATCGGGACCTCAGAGGATGAGTTTGATTCATCAACCTGATGTCTGCCTCATCATATTGGCTGAATGGATGGACAAGAAAATGGACAGCAGTTTTTTTTTATTCCATGGAACTTCCACGACCACACATCTACATTTTCAGAAAGAATAATCATCTAGTGATTAAAAATGTCCAATCATGTGCATTTAATATATACATCTATATATCAGTGTAATGTACATGTTGGTTGATTTAATATGTTTAGAGACCCATGTGAAAAACAGCTCCAGAATGAGCCAGTCTTTATTGTTAGCAATCTGTCCTACATGAGAGTGGATATATGGCTGAGGAAGATGAGGGATTAAAATGGTTACAGTCAAGCAGTACCCTTTTTTTTAGTTTATATAAAATACACTGTATACATTAGTCAACATCACTAATATGATTGTATAAACAGTGCAAGTTTTTTCTCAGGTACTAAACCTTACTGGTCTTTGAAAGGCATGTCATTTGTTCAAGAGCAGTGTAATTTAAAAACATCCGAGGACTGTCAATAAAAAATATTTAATTGTCTAACTTACACAGATCTTTCCTTTGCCTCCAGTGGCCCATGGTCTGCCTTATAAATGTTCAGGGCATTCTGCAGGGAGTAGGGGTTCAGGCAGACTGGCTCAAGGCCTGGATGAAGAGTCATGCAGCGTGGCTCTTCAGGCAGCTCTCCACATCAATTCTGAACCTATAGGAGTATGTGTAATAAGGTGTTTTAGTGCTAGACATCTAGTATGCTGCTGTTTATGTATTCATTATTTGAATGATTACTATGACAAACTGTTTTTCTTAACATACAGCATTAAGCTCTTTGCAGCAGACATTTTCCACCTCTGTGGGCATGGCTCTGCATTATCCACATGTGCACCTGCACAACAAGCACATTTTTAATCTCACTGTGACTAATATCAACCATTTCAGTTGTCAATTCTGAATTATGAAGCATGTTACAACAAAATGACCTAAACAGTTGAAGCATATTGTCTTACTCAGTCTGTGTGTTGTAATTACAGAAGTGTATTGCTGCCACACCAGAAAAAATAAAAACTGATAAGTATCACGTTATAACATGATACTGATCAGTTTTTATTTTTTCTGGTGTGGCAGCAATACGCTTCTGTATGTATGACACTTAGCAATCCACAAATTAATCAGAAGACAGGTAAGTTATAAAAATAAAGTATTGTTTAATCTGCGAACAGACAACTATCTGGTTAAGTGTCAAAATACGTTTAGTTCTTTATTATTACCTATTGATAGCCTAACTGTATTTGGCTAGGCTATAACGTTTCTAGTCAGTAATACATATTGCTAAATTGCATAAATGGGAGAAATAAATTACCATTCTGATGGAGCCTGTGAGGAACGAGGCTGAGCATTATCAGTGTCTGACTCAGAGTCAGTTTCTGGCTCTGATGGCTCAAACAAGTAGGGCTGGGTCCTTCAGATGATGCTGCTAGCACTAGCTTCCATTGTTGCTAGGCTACGTCCTTGTGCAGTACACGGAGGCGGCTCCCCTCCCGCGCGTGGGCGTGGTTTCAGCGCCTCTAACTGACACGCCCCCAGCGTTTCACAGCAGAGAGAAGTGCTTGTTTTTCCATGATTTTGAGACCTAATTTTATATACTTAGCAATTTTTTTAGTCTTTCAAATTTGGCTCAGTGGTCAATGATACTCATAACACAATTTTTTTGCTGCTTTACACGCACTTTAAAGTGAACCCTTCTTTTGAGACTAATTTTGGTCTGGTTATTGGTCCCTGATTTCAGGGTGGTGCCCCGTTTTAACGATTTGAAGATTAATTTTATTCATTTTTATTTTATTAATTTTAATAATTATTTTCAATAATTATTAATTCCTAATAACCACACCTGCCCTACCATCCATTCCCAACACTGGCATGAGTAGAGCAGTTGCATCATACATTCGTCAGTGTGTGATTTGTCGCAGACTCAGGAGAGCTCCAGAAGGCCAAAGAATGAGCGACCTACCTGTGGAGCGTGTGGAACGCTCTCCACCCTTCACACATTGTGGCATGGACTGCTTTGGTCCTTTTGTGACAACAGAGGGAAGAAAACAAAACAAAAGATATGGTTTACTCTTCACCTGCTTTTGCTTAAGGGCCATCCACATTGAAATGTTAGGGGACTTGTCTACTGATGCCTTCATCAACGGCCTAAGGTGTTTTATTGCTGCTCGAGGTGCAGTCCGTCAAATCCAGTTTGACCAAGGCACCAGCTTTGTTGGAGCACAGAATGAATTCAAGGCAGCCCTACAAGAGTTTGATACAGAGAGACTCAGTACGTTTCTGTCACAAAAACAGTGTAACTTCATCCTGAACACACCCCACTGTAGTCATGCAGGTGGTGTGTGGGAGCGCCATATTAAGACTGTCAGAAGTGTTCTGAACACCACTCTGTCACTGTCCCATGGAAGACTCAACGATGCTTCACTATGAACTTTATTCTATGAAGCCATGGCCATAGTCAACAGTCGTCCACTCACCATGGATAACTTAAACAGTCCGGACAGCCTGGAACCATTCACTCCAAACCATCTTCTCCACATGAAATCCAACATGCCACTCCCTCCACCTGGCACCTTCTTCAGAGAGGATTTGTATGGAGCTAAAAGATGGCGCCATGTGCAATTTCTAGCAGAACAGTTCTGGAGCCACTGGAGAAAGAAGTATCTTCACAACATCATCATGAGGCAGCGTTGGCACTCCCAAAAGAGGAATCTACAAGTGGGTGATATTGTGATGGACATTGATGAACTGTTGCCAAGAGGCGAGTGGAGACTTGCAAGAGTCATAGGATAGGTCATTTGGATAGACTCGTGAGGAGAGTGAAAATCTCAGTTGGAGATAAGAGACTGAACAATATAGGTGATCGCTGTAGTAAACTTTCCATATTGGAGCGTCCTGTGCAGAAATTAGTCCTGCTGTTAGAGACTTCTTAAGTGGATAACTGGAAAGGGACATTGAGATTCTGAATGAGAAAATTATTCGTTTATATTGTTGTTTGATGCAAAACTCATAATTTGGTGGGAGTGTAAAATAACCCAATTTGTGTTATTTGAAAAAAAGTTTGTTTTATTGTGTAAGATGGTGGTGTTACTTCGTCATGCTTTTATTTTGAAAGTGACTCCCAGGTATCCTTGCGGAGTTCCTGTTTTAGTGAAGGGTAAAATGAAGTTGCGAAACGGCAAAATTGATATAAAATAACAATGGTTAAGGCATTAGCAACCCTCCGAAGAGGCACAAGGTTAGTATTTGTTGTTTTGTTGTTTGTTGTTTTTTAGTACATGGTTTGTCTCTAAATCATTTAGAAGTGCAGAATTTCTTTTAATTGATTTGGTCAATGAATTAATGTTAGCTTATTTTGCACTAGTATCTCATTTCAATATATTGCATTTCAATTTTGTTTTCTGTGCTTTATTTCCAGCTCTTACATTGTTGGTTTAGATTTGTAATAAATCTGAAAAAACATCAGTAAGTGTCTGACCATCTTTCGGGGGATCTGCTACAACAGCATCTAGAGCTTTTGCCTGTCTAGTGCCTTTCCTGGTTGCCAGTGCTCATGGGAAAATGAGTCCACTAGCAGGACATCTTAGTCGAAAGGTGAACATGGCCCAGGTATGCAGCTGCAGAGTTTGGCCTGCTACACAGTCCACTAGAAAAACAGACCTGAGAGCAGACAACTTCTCGTGGTACCCCATCAGGTTCCTGCAGGAAGCTGATCAGACCAAAACACACACCACTGCTCTCTGCTCGTCTGGAGGACCAATTCTCACGCCTTCCCTGTTTGCCATGCCCTCCTAATGCCATGTGTGCCTCTACACCTGTCTTACAGTGTGTGTGTGTGTGTGTGTGTGTGTGTGTGTGTGTGCGTGTGTGTGTGTGTGTGTGTGTGTGTGTGTGTGTGTGTGTGTGTGTGTGCGTGTGCGTGTGTGTGTGTGTGTTTGTGTCTAAAGTCTTAAGTCCTGCATTGCGTCATGTCTCTTACATGTCTTCCAGTGAATAAAAGCTGCAGTAGCAACAGCAGCCATGCTAGCGGTCACACCCTAAACCCAAATACCTGGCTTTGTACCAGCAGGACATCAACCTGAGTACTAAAAGAGATGCTATGTAACACAACACACCTTGTGGCAGGTATATTGGCGGTATCCTCGTCTTCCACTTAAATTTATATAGAACTACATACTGAACACAAAGATGGCACATATTCAGTCCAAAGAGAACTGTTCGGCTGATGCATACAACAAAAAAGTTTACTGCCTTCTAGGTATGCCACCCACTGAATATGCGCAAAAGAGTTTCTCCCGCCGGACCCACCTTTGAGTTCATGCTCTGCCTATAGATTGTGATGACATCACAGATTTTTTAAATCACTTTCTTCATCTTCAAGGAAAATGTAATAAATATGAAACCTACACGGTCTTAAAATTCATAATAAAAGAGGGTCATGGTTGTTTACATTTCATAGTGTCTTGTCAACAGTTTTACAGACATCACCTTTATAATGGTGCTCATATGGGGAAAATGCTTTCTGGGCCGCTGGGGAATTTTGGGTTGCAATACCATGGTCACTGGGAAAAATTTGACACATGGCAGAGAAGTGCCCTCGTAGCCAGGTCTGTAAGACATTCATGTTCTCACTCACTCGCTCACTCACTCACTCACTCACAAACTATTGAACCACCCAATGTGACCATCTTCACAAAACTTAACAGACATGGTCAAATTCTGTCCATTTCTGTCTGGAAACTCGTCATTTCATCTCTGATGTATCTGATTTCATAGTTTGATGTCTGCTTGTTAGCTAAATACAGTGTATAGCTAACCATTGCTGCCCTTGTGTTAACAACTAATTAGAATGCTATACATGCAATAAAAAGCTAACAGGCTATCCAACATCAAGCTAACCTCACTGTTGTGAACTCTATATCCTGTCATTCAACCCACGCCCCTGTGGGCCAAACCAAAGAACAATTATTGAAACTGAAACTATGGTTAACAATGAATACAATTAGGCAGGGTAGAATAATAACTGCCTAACAAGTACAGATAGGTGCTCTGTTATAAATAAACAGTGGCATGTTATGCTAACATTTTCTAGTGTTTGAGTTCACAGTTGTACAAAGTGTATTTTGGTCATTTTAAGTGTTAAATCATAGGCAACTGGACTTGTTTCAGTTTCTTGAAGACATTTCACCTTACTGGAGATGAGTTGCAGGCTAGTTACTTTCCAGTAACATCCAGTTGTCTATGGCACTTAGAATTACAATGACCTGGATGACTGAGAACCTTCATCACCATGTATTTTGGTAGACAAAAACATTTTAAAATCAATGTAGCACATTGCAAGGTGGGATTGTAGGGAAATGGACACTTTTTTGTTCTACTGTGTAATTTATTAGGGCATATTTAGTAGATTAAAAACTAAATAGGGATTTATTTTCATCACAGATTATGTTTGTTTGCTGACATTTACTAGCTATAATTTGCTAACGTTAACCAGTCAGAGCTGGTTAACTTAAGCTCACTAATGAAGAAAAATTTCGAAGTAGCCCGACAGTCACACAAGTGCAGAAAACCCTGCAAATTCTGCGAGGGGATCAGCTGGTATCAAGATTTTATTGACTTAATGATTAATCGGTGATACTTGAGAGATAAAAATATTGCTTTTGGGTTTCAGTTTTAGGCCCGTGCAGAAGTCAAACACACACACACACACACACACACACACACACACACAGTGTCTGTACCTGCGGATGGTGAGCTGCAGAGTTTTGTACGATCCTTTGACCAGAGTGATGGCCTCCTGTCTATATTAAAGTGAACCCTTCTTTTGAGACTAATTTTGGTCTGGTTATTGGTCCCTGATTTCAGGGTGGTGCCCCATTTTAACGATTTGAAGATTAATTTTATTCATTTTTATTTTATTAATTTTAATAATTATTTTCAATAATTATTAATTCCTAATAACCACACCTGCCCTACCATCCATTCCCAACACTGGCATGAGTAGAGCAGTTGCATCATACATTCGTCAGTGTGTGATTTGTCGCAGACTCAGGAGAGCTCCAGAAGGCCAAAGAATGAGTGACCTACCTGTGGAGCGTGTGGAACCCTCTCCACCCTTCACACATTGTGGCATGGACTGCTTTGGTCCTTTGGTGACAACAGAGGGAAGAAAACAAAACAAAAGATATGGTTTACTAGCTATAATTTGCTAACGTTAACCAGTCAGAGCTGGTTAACTTAAGCTCACTAATGAAGAAAAATTTCGAAGTAGACCGACAGTCACACAAGTGCAGAAAACCCTGCAAATTCTGCGAGGGGATCAGCTGGTATCAACATTTTATTGACTTAATGATTAATCGGTGATACTTGAGAGATAAAAATATTGCTTTTTAGGCCCGTGCAGAAGTCAAACACACACACACACACACACACACACACACACACACACACACACACAGTGTCTGTACCTGCGGATGGTGAGCTGCAGAGTTTTGTATGATCCTTTGACCAGAGCGATGGCCTCCTGTCTATATCCACTCAGCTCCACATCGTTAATGATGATTATCTCATCCCCCACCAGCAGAGGCTGCTCCAATCTGTCTGCTTTACCGCCCTCCTCCACCTGCACAGACACGAATACACAAATACATGTGAGGCCAAATATAATAACAAATTGACAAATTTATGTAACTTTATATAAATATGTTTGTGTGTATTTCACTCCTGATGAGGTCATAGCTCATACAGTTAGGTTCTGACCATCAAACACGTCCTGTGAGTGATAAAAAGCTCAGCAGGCAGTTGAGTGTTGGGATTTTTATGAGATCATCATACTCAGAAAAGAAAAACCTTGGACCTTGGAGTTCTACTGGTTTAACACTGCCGTCCTCCCTTACCTTCAGCCTTTGTGCTAAGCTTGGCTTAACATGTCCTGGACCTCTCTCTGTACTGGACATACAGTGATGAAATTTTTTAGTCACACTTTCTGTGGCAGCTGTTATCAGGGTTTCTATTGTTCTGGTAGTTAGGAAAGAATTTGTGTGTGCATGTGTGTATTATGTAGAGGGTTACTGTGGGGAAAAGTAGGAAGTCTAGGCTGTCTGCAGTTTGCCTAACTTGTCTCTATTATTATTTGTGGGTGATTTTTCACATAAAGTTCAGCATAAAAAACAAAGAGAAATTTAGTTGATGTGTTGTCTCTGTTTGTCTTCCTCTATTGTTAAATTTCAAGGTTTAATGTCACGTTTGCATCCCTGGCTAACTAGGTTGTAACAGTACCTGCAGTAGTGTTACTGTGTTTTTTAGTGTACCATTCTAGTTACAGGTTGCGTTGTAAAAAATATCAAGTATGTGGTAACGAAGTTGCTACAAAATAAAACTTAGGCTAACGTTGACCTGCTTTTTCCAAACAGGTATCCGGTTTAGAAACAGTCCAGGATGTCCTCGCAGGAGAGGGGTAGACAATATGTTGACATATAGGCTAGTCATGATAGCTTAAACTTTTCGGTGTTTAGAAATGAAGCAACTTGCTGGAAACCAGTCAAAATACTATTAAAAGAGGGGTCACGTGATGGCAAGCTAGAGGACAGACGTGTCGACCTGAGCTCCGTATTTATTGATTAAAATAACGATTCATATGTACTGATAGTCTAAAATAAGCCGAAGCCGGGTCAACCACCGCGGGCAATAATAATGCAGTTCCTCCGGTACCAGGATAAGGAGCGGGCCTTGACGGCGGCGCGACAGCTGGGTACGCTGCGACATGAAAACAACATCATCCGACTCTACCCGGATTACTCATTTGAGCTTCAGCAGAAACGGCGAAGATTCAACGAGACGAAGAAAATCTTGCGGGAGAAAAGAGTGGAGTATCGGCTGGTTTATCCTGCTCGCCTGCTCCTGAAACATGCTGGTAACCAGCATAACCTACACAGACCCAGATGAAGCCCGTAAATTCGCCGAAAACCTGTCCACTGCGCACTGATCACAAAAATATCTGGAGACTACCTGTTCCCCATTTATTCAACAGCAGTTAACACTCTGCATGGGCTGAGTAACATGCAGGCTCTCTTGGTGCCCGCCCCTGACCCTGGCGCCTATATTGGAGTAAGTGCATTACAGCAAAGCCTGCACCGTCGTTGTGAATAAACTTTTAAGTTTCCGGGACTTTTTGCTGGTGAGACTGTTTATCCGGAGTGATGATGGACACAGCCCAGTTATCTCTGGATTACTGTCCACCCAGTCGAGGAGATATGGGATGATTAACAGTTTTGTTTCTTTGTCTTTTCTCAAGGATAAACAATGGACATGATAATAATACCAAGTGCCATTTTTCTTTCTTTCTTATGCCACTCCGATCTTCTTCTTTTTACTTCTGTTAATTTTAAATAGCACATCAAGAGGGTAAGTTACCTAATTTTCTCTATCCACAGCTTTGGTTCATTTATACAGGCTAATGTAAATTGTCTTCTCACAACCCTTGAACTTATAATGTCTAACTTGATAAAAATGCTACGATCTTATTTGATTTTATTGACATAATACTCACTAGCCTATGTGATGTTGTGAATTTCTGATTTGAGGCTGTTTGGTTGAATTTATGGGTCAGGCTTATATTGACTTTGTATGGTTTATTAGTCAGGAAATAAGGACTTCTGATACTAAATGTCTCCTAGTTGCAACATGTCCCTATTTAACCTCTAACCTTTACATTGTGAATATTCATTCAGTACATAATACGGAGACCGCTGTTACGTTACCACCTATCATTGTGCTTTATGTGTACTTAGGAGGAGTACAAACTCGCGCATGTGTTCTTTTGGGTGATTTTCAACTCCCACTGTTCAGGGAAGGGGGTTGATGGGGGAGGGAAGAGGGAAGAGGGAGTGGGGAGGGGGGAAAGTGTTTTCTTTATATACATTCTCATGTTTATTTTTATTAATTTTCTCTTTCCTTATTTTTGTCATGAGAACTTCATTTTGGTGCAGTACAGCTAAACTTAAATCCAACGCTAGAAAATTACCTACCAACTTGGGTTGCCCTCACACCAACATTCATGCCAGGGAAATATTTAGGTCCTAAATACATTCAATACCACTTTTAATGACTACTTGGCGATCATTATCATGGAATATTAATGGCATACATAACCCAGTGAAGAGGAAACAAATTCTAACTTATTTAAAGAGAAACAGGACAGATGTGTGTTTCCTACAGGAGACTCATTTAAATATAAAAGAACACGAAAAACTAGGCAAGATATGGGGTAGCCAGATATTCTTCAGCTCCTTTACCTCTAGCTCCAGAGGAGTTTGCATTCTTATAAACAAACATTTTCCCTTCATACCAGAAAAAGTAGAACGTGACCCAGGTGGAAGATTTATAGTGGTAAGGGGTAAGGTGCTATCGGAGGCTATTACCCTGGTTAACATTTACGCCCCAAATCATGATGATTTGAACTTCTTCCAAACTCTATTCTTAAAACTATCTGAAATAGAGGGGGATATAATTATAGCCGGCGATCTTAACTTGACCCTAAACACTAAACTGGATCGCTCTTCTGATAAAAACCCAATGAAATGCAGATCGAGAAAAGTAGTTAACTCCTATATAAAGGACCTGGGGCTTTTGTGACATATGGAGATACACACACCCAAAAACAAAGGAGTACTCATTCTTTTCGCCAGTGCATAACTCCTTTACTCGAATAGACTATTTCATTATATCTATGACAATGGTTCACAGGGTTAGCAGCTGCGAATATCTACCCCGTGTAATGTCAGACCACGCCCCCATTTCTATGTTAATGCTTCCTAAAGACAACGTAGAGAAATTTTATAGGTGGAGAGTTAACCCCACGCTACTACACAATCCAGAATTTGATAAATATATCACCTCCCATATTAAATTATTTTTAGAGACTAACTCTGAAACTGCTCCGTCACCCTCTATCCTTTGGGAAGCCCTAAAGGCCTACCTGAGAGGACAAATAATTTCTTTCTCAAGTCACAGGAAAAAAGAATATTGGAAAGAATTGGAACTTTTGGAAGCAGAAATAAATAGCTTGGAAAAGGAACATCTTAAAACAAGATCGGAAGGCATACACAGGGCACTCTTAAGAAAACGTAACCAATGTAATGTATCGAACACCTACAAGTCAGAGAAAGCACTGCTTAGAACTAGACAAAGGTATTACGAACTGGGGGATAAGGGAAACAAACTATTGGCCTGGCAACTGAAAAAACAAATTTCCACCTCCATGACACAGAAAATTAAAAAACCTGATAACTCTACCACATACAACCCAAAAGAGATAAATAACTGCTTTCAAAAGTTTTACGAGAATCTATACTCATTGGAGTGCGAGAACACGGCAGATAAATGTGAGAAATTTCTATCCTCCTTGAATTTACCAAAAATATCACTCTTAGACCAAATATTTTAGAACAACCACTAACTAGTAATGAAATTTTAAGAGCTTTAACGTCTCTTCAGTCCGGAAAAGCCCCTGGAATAGACGGGTTCACACCCGAATTTTATAAAAAATACCAGAGCCACTTGATGAACCCTTTAATGGATATGTACCGCCACTCAATTGACAACAAGACATTGCCTCCAACAATTCAAGAAGCCCTCATTACGCTAATTTGCAAACCAGAGAAAGACCCCGAACTTATGGGCTCTTATCGTCCCATTTCTTTGCTCCCGGTGGAAAGTAAGATTTTCGCCAAGGCAATGGAGACAAGGCTAGAAAATCACCTATCATCACTCGTTCACAAAGATCAGACTGGTTTTATAAAAAACAGATCCTCGATGAACAATCTGAGACGCCTTTTCTACATAATATCAGAGGTGGGAAGTTCAAAGGATACACCTGTAATTGCTTCGCTAGACGCCGAAAAGGCGTTCGATCGCGTTGAGTGGTGCTACATGTTTAAAGTTCTAGAACATCTTAATTTTGGTAATTATTTTACAAACTGTGTGAGGCTTTTATATGATAAACCTAGGGCCAGAGTGAGCACCAACGGAACTGTATCTGGCTCCTTCACTATTGGGCGTGGCACAAGACAGGGGTGCCCCCTGTCGCCCCTGATCTTTGCTCTCATCCTGGAACCTTTGGCTCAACAAATTAGAGAAGATCCCAACATAATGGGAATCCCAATAGGGAACACTACACACAAAATTGCGTTGTACGCCGACGATATACTTTTGTTTGTAACTAATCCGGAAACATCACTTAAAGCCTTGCTACACCTAATTGACGGCTTCAGCAGCTTTTCTGGCTACAAAATAAACTGGACTAAAAGCGAGCTCCTCCCATTATCTAAGCCAGGCCTATCCACAAGGACTCTCTGTTCGCCCTTTCAGGTCAAATCTAAGATCAAATATTTAGGAATCATAACAGACGGTACTCTTAAGAACCTGTATAAGCTCAACTACCTACCTCTACTACTAAAGATTGAAAAAGACTTGGCTAGATGGACAACCCTTCCTCTGAGCCTTATAGGCAGAGTAAATGTTATCAAAATGAACATATTCCCTAGACTTATGTATTTATTCCAATCGATACCAATTGATCTTCCACGTTCCGTCTTCAACAAATACAATAAAATAGCTGGAAAGTTCATCTGGAGTAACAAGGCCCCAAGGATTAAAAGATCCACACTATGTCTACCGGTAGAGAGAGGAGGACTAGGACTTCCAGATATACAATTATACTTCTGGGCTGCCCAATTACGACCACTTTTTTACTGGTTCGGAGGTGATGAGACTCCCTCCTGGACACGAATAGAAAGCTATATCTTAAACATAGAAGACTTATCATTCATACCATATTGTTTTAATATTAAAACTGTAAAAAAACACACAAATAACCCAATCATTATTCACTCATTTAAAATCTGGGACAAAATTTGCCGTTATTTAGGCCAAGTAACTTCTTTATCTCCACTCACCCCTATAATGTCCAACCCTTCCTTAGAATTTGTACAGAAGGACCTGGGTTTTAAGGTGTGGGCCCAGAAGAATATAATTAAGATTGATGACCTATATGACGGTAACACACTAAAATCATTTCAGCAGCTGAGAGACTCCCATCATATCCCAGCCACACATTTTTATAGATATCTCCAGCTACGTCATTTTTTACGATCACAGCTGGGGGAAACCTTGGAAAAACCACAGCTTTCTCAATTGGAATCGCTGCTTACTCAAATAATTAATAGAAAACATATTTCAAGAACTTACAATCTTTTAATGACTAATAATAAAACTAGCACTAATCTGGTCAAAGAAAAATGGGAGAAAGACCTTGGAGTCCAAATAGATGACGATCATTGGTCCTCATTACTTGTTGATGCACAAAAAAGATTCATTAACACAAGATACAAAATCTGTAATTATAAAACAATGCACAGAGTATATTACACTCCTGAAAAAGTGAGCCGTTTCAAAGGCAATACATCTCCACATTGCAACAGATGTAAAACTGAGATTGGGGATTTCCTACATATGATCTGGACTTGTCCACAGCTAGAACAATGGTGGAAGGATATAGAACATACACTCAAGAAAGTCCTAAAAATGGAATTTACCTTATCGCCTTCTATAGTACTCCTCGGTGACTACTCTAATCTCCGGTTCAACTCAACACACTCAGCTGATTTCTTTGGGCTGGCTATGACGGCGGCAAAAAAATGTATTCTGTCCAAATGGATAGCTGAGGACCCCCCTAATCACTCTCACTGGGTAAACGAACTTAACTACTGTATGCCCTTAGAAAAGATCACATATAATGTAAAAGGTAACCCACAGAGACTTTTACAAAAATGGCAATCCTGGATTAACTTTCTAGAAACATGATTTGGTGAATCTGTACAGCACCACCACTTTTCATTTCATTTTAATTTTATCTTTTATTTTTCATTCTCTTTTTTAATTATTACTTTTATTTTACCTATCCTTTTGTAGGGTACTTTTGTGTAAATGTAGGTTGGGTCGCTTATATGAGAATGAATGTGTGAGTATATCTAGAACCATCCATATATCTGTGACTATACACTTGGTATTTCACCGGTGCTGATCTACCTCTATATGAGTCATTAGAATTGTGTAAATAATGTATAGATATTATGAGATGTGAATCGAACGTGGTAATAATAGACTATTTGGAGGATGTTATATATTTGAACCGAGTGCAGAATGCAACTTTTACAGATGGAAGAATATCTTGCCACACCACAGCACTGAAAAATGGTCGCTGCATAGCTAAACGGAAATTGGGCTCACTATTTTTATTTTTATCTAGTCTACCCACCTCCCCCTTTTCCTTTATAAGTACGCATATACGGGTAGGCATATGTTTGTGCGAATGCTTGTGTAGACGTGTATGTGTGTGTGGGCAAACCTAGGTATAAGTCTGCATGCGCGTGACTGTATATGTATATTAAGACTGATTTGTGCATACATTTGTAATTATTATTTATTTATTTACTTTTTTTTTTGTTTTTTTGTTTATGGTACCTTTGTATAGATACATTATTATATCTTGATTTATTCTTGCTTTTTGTTCTACACTGCAAAAGTTCAATAAAAATAATGTTCCAAAAAAAAAAACTATTAAAAATTAGTTTGTTTGCCACACTGGTCCTTGCATTTACCCAAAAATTTCCCCAACACCTGTCTTAACCTCAGCTTTACCTAGCTAACATGACACAGTGAGAAAAGCAGCTAGATTAGCAATGATAATGCTAACTACACACAAAGTTAGCTTTACAGGTAGTGAGAAATTAATGAGTGCCCCAAAATATTCACCAGCAGCATGTTTAAAGCACCCCCTAACACATGTTAGCATTTAGCAGTTCATGTTTAAGTTACGTTAGCATTTAAGATGAATTCCCTGCTATGCCACACAAGAGCAGAGACCCTCCCTGACTCTGGATATTAAATTAATCATGCAGTAGTGCATGTCTGAGAGTTCTGCTGTGTCCTCAAAATATAGCAGGCACTGGATTGACGGCTTTTAGATGAATGCAGTGCAAACAGGAAAAGCTCCTCTCATAGTAAACTGTGCTAAACCAGATTTAATGAGTGTTATTTATCAGCCACACAGTACACCTGTTTAACTTTTTTCTCTGAAACAGACTGATGTCTGCACCTGCATTAGCTGTCACTCATAGAAACACTTAATGTGGATCAAACTTATCATCAGTATTGTAAAACATTCACACAATTTATTGAACAGCTATGAACACAGTAATCATGTGATTTATCTTACTAAAGGTTTCCTGCTCACCACCTTTGCGTACTTTGCACCATATAACACCATAGGCTCTGACAAATTTGCTAGATGCTAATAGCTAATTCTGTACTGTAACCAGGATATTTCCTTCTTGAGCCATTTTCCACCCTTTACTTTTGTGATTTGTGCAGTGTAAGGTACAAAAACAGCTCAGTCCTAATCCTAAAAGCCTTCTCTTGGAAAAGTGTAACACACAAAATACAAACATACAGTAGCGTAATTCTAAACTTTATGTTATCTGTATAGTCATATGGTATTTTTCTATTGTAATCATCTCAATGTTGTGACACTATAGAGAGAAAATCATTCTGAAATTACATTTTTCTTAATCATACAGTATAATATTAGAATTAGCTAGCTGCAAAACTAGACAAATGATAATGGGCTGGTAAGTATACTGACTTTTTGCCTGGGAGCTTTAGCTCTAGCTTTAGCTTTAGTTTTGCAGCTAGCGACAATGATTTCAGTCGGCAAGGTTGACAGTCATCGTGTAAAATGGGGTTAGGGTTAGGCCTGTTTACTTCTCTGAATCAAGGACAACGTGTTTCAGAAAAAATGAAGAATGTGGTAAATGTGCCATTATTGTAAACGGCAAGAATATTCCACGCTAAATTAGTCGGCTTGAATGACTTGCAACAAAAACTTAACTGACAAATGAGTCACAGTCAGTCTGACACACACACACATACACAACTGTGTGTGTATGTTGTGTTTGTGTGTGTGCGTGTGTGTGAGTGTGAGTGTGTGTGCGTTCGTCCTTTTTAAGGTCACATTGTCTCAACATGTGTCTGCAAACACTGTACATCACCAGCTCAGACTGCCTTCCTGGATGTGTTTGGTGGATGAATTCATTCAAATAAAACATGTTTTCTGCTGTGGCTCTGATTCTCATGTGATGCACAGTGAACTAAAACAGTTCAGCTGAGACCAAAAACCAGGTGTGCCTCTGTACTCTGAGTGTGAGTTGATGCAAGAGACAACTTTCAGCCCACTTCGCTGCATTGAGACCAAAAACAGTAAGTTTATCTGCTGGTAACCCTGAACAATGAATCTACTGTACCTTTTTGTTTTGGAAATGGAGATGAGGAAGCTGCTAGCCATAATTTTGGTTTGTAGTTTGAGATTTTCAGATAACTCAACCTTTGAAAGTCGACCTGACCACAGAAGAAGTAGAATATTATTATATTATATTATTTTTTTGACGCTAGCGTGGAAAGCAGCAGATTAGCACAATGACCAAGTTACAATAGATAATATTACTAGGGTTTACTCCATTAGTGCAATCATCTCATTGAAATTAATAAGGAGCCTGTTGTTTTGACACATGCTGAAGTTGTCTGAACATGGACTTAATCACAGTCCATCACAAATACTGATACAATGCAACGCAGCATTAAGACAAAATTTTCACCTGGAATGAACATGTGATCTGTATGTGGATACTTCATTTGGATCAGAAAAAACTTGTGTTAATGCAGGTGTACAAAAAACAATCAGCACTCTATTGGATGATCCTGACCACATCTGTATGATCTGCTGTCTTCTGCCTTTGACATGACCCTCACCTTGCAGTTTGTAGCGGTCCTACCTTGTTTCTGTTGACCTGAAACACACCATGTTTATTCAAGGTAGGGTTGGGTACTGTTTACATTTGACCAAATACCAATGCGATACCGGTATACTTGTATCTGTGTGGAGCCAGAACAGTTACAGCGAATTTTGGTAAAAAATTGTTATTGAAAAAAAACCTGAACTGACCAAGGAAACATTGGTATTGAAACATCTGTATATGATAAAGTAGTGTTAGCATTGAAACATATATTTGGTCCTAAAAAAGTTATATTGAAAAATACAACACACTCATTAAAAGTTATTTTATTATACTTTGGTTTTATTTTGTATTTTAATGTGTTTTTCAAGGACAATCATCAGATTTTTTTCTTCATGTGTGTCTTTATTTCAGTGACAGGAATTTTTACGTGGAGAGGGGGGTTTGAGCGGAGGGGCAGAGTGAGTGTGATTTAGATATTTGCATACTGATGAGGAGCAGTCTCTCATGTGGGCCAGAGGTCTGCTCTGACCCTGGCAGACAGCAATAGCTTCCAGACGATCACCTGAAACTCCCAAGCAGCAAGTGCGTTAAGTCTGTTTCTCTCTGTTAATTTATCACATAAAACTGGGATGGATTAAAGTACACTTTAATTTACTTTATTTTGGTCTGGCAGAGGACTGCTAGAACAAGCTCTGACGTTAGCCAATATCAGGGTCTAGCTTTATATGAAAACAGGGGAGTTGGTGAACTCATGAAAGCCATCAGTGTGTGGCCATGTCAAAGTACTACAGTCAGTGTGCTTGTGGCACAGTTCAGATTTACAGCAATTTCTTCAATGTCCTAGATATGAGTCATAGTTTCCATCAATGTGTGTATTTTATTTCTTTCATACTGTCCCTGACGTAAGCTATATTAGCTAACATTAGCTGTTATTAGCCAACGTTAGCTGAAATAAGCTAATACTAGATCTTGTTTTCCAGCAGGCTGCCAGACTGGAATATCATTAATTAAAAATGAACTTCAATCCAGCTCGGTTCTATGCGAAAAAAATAACAGCAGAAACAGACTTAACATACTGTTTGGAAGTTTCAGGTTAAATCATGGAAGCTGTGTGCTAGGTGTATGCTCGCATCAGAACTTTGTCTGCTCCGTAACTGCAAATCTGCTGGAGTTTCCTCCTCTCCACGCCAGAACAGTGAAGGAAGTTGAAACTGAAAACCAGTGACACTGAAAAAATGACTGACATCTTAAGAAAACCTGTCACTGAAAAAAATCTGAAGACTGTCACTGAAAAATTGGATTAGATTGCATGCAATCTAATTAATTCCAAGCTTTGTGATTGATTAATTGAAATGAATTGCACAAACCAGTATATGCCGTAAGCATTTACATTTTTATTTAATGAAAATGAATTTTGTTTGATGAGTGAATCAATGCATAAATGGACATTCTAAATTTTAAAAGTAGGTGATATTTCAGGCTTGAAGAATGAAAATTCCTTTCTGCATAAATTGCACAAAACAGTGCTCCTGTAAACAATTCCATCTGAGCGTTATTTCCAGCTGCACTCCGTGTGTTTTGGTATTTTTATGATCTCCCCCAACAATGTTTTATAATTTTTGACAAATCGCTTAATTTTGGATTGGACTTCAGTGGAATCTGTTACTTTTGTGTCATCCACCAAGCTTGGCTTCTGGTGTAATAAGAGTGCCGTGGCTCCTGTATGAATGGGGCAGTTTGTAGTTAGGGAGTGGAGAGCAACCCATGCCATTGCTTTCCATGCTAGTTTTTCTTTATGATGTTGAAAAGGCAGTCTGGTAGTGATAGTATAACATCCAACGTTAACCACCACCCATTCTCTGTTTGAGAATGAATGTTAACAGTTAGACAGGAAGAAACGCTATCTGGAATCGGGCTTTTCCATTCAGTAAGCCTGTGGTCAGCAGACTTTAGTCGTCTGCCTACATCATGTTTACAATGCTAGTGTCAAACATGGAGGTAATGTGTTTAGTGTCGTTAGGTCAGGGGGTGTCATAGAGCAAGATTAATCTGCGTATAACAATGACATAATAGGTAATTTAGTTCAACTCAAAAAATGTGTTTGTAATGTTATTATAAACAATTATAAGAAACTCAGGCTGTTGTTAACATTCTTAAAGAGGCACTATGTAATTTTGGAGAAGGAAGTCAAACTCAGAATTTTAATATACGTATACAATATTAATGAGGTAATAATACAAACTCAGAAACATTTAGTTTTATCCATAACTGAATAAACAAACTGTTCTTAGAGCAAAAATAAGGTGCCCAGAGAACATAAACAACAGTAGTAAACAGTTTGAAATCGTGTTGTCCTTTAAGGCCAGTTTGTTTATTCAGAGAGTTTTTTTGTTTAGTTTGTTTATGCATAAAAAAATCAGTCTATGATACTAATAGATCAACATTGTTTTATTAACACATAATGTTAATAAGTAACCATATATATATTTTTATGCGTTACTTTTTCTGTAATTAATTAATCGAAATTAGCGTGTTATTTTGACAGCCCTGAAAACAATATATCAATATATAATAAAATAATTTTAGATGTCTGTTTTATTTTCAGTGTACATTTTTTCAGGACAAAATATTTGTTTCAGTGCCAATACAAATTTTTCAAGTACACGTTTCACCGCTATGTTTTGTTCTGGCTCAATATACCTGTACCTAAAATTTGGGCCATGTACCCAGCAGAAACCTTTTCTCAGTACTTTACTCTCTCTGTGATAACAAAACTCTCCAATCAATTCCAAAAAATAAGTCACCATTGACCTACAAAACCTTCAAAAGATAAGGTATTCAAAGACCTGAAAGCAGCTGGATGAACTGTTTTTATTCTGTGCACTTAACTCAACCTGAATAACTAGACTAAAGTGCAGAAACTGGTGCAATATCAGCACAGTGGTAGAGGGCAGCAGTTAGCCTTTGTAGCATCTATAGTGCCTGATCCAGTATGTAGTGCTAGCATACTGTAATATTTTTCTTCGTAAATAGTATGCAATCCATGTACTATTGGTTTTATACAAAGGGTTTGGACATATTCAAATATTTCCCACACTGTCTTGCGTACTAAACAGCTTGTTTGTAAGGAATTTGGGGCTGTGCGGGTTTTCAGGCTATCAAACGTTATACTCTTCAGCTTCGAGATATATTTGGTGTTTGACCAGGTGTTTCATCAGGTTAGACATGTTGCCCTGGTCAGCTTTATTTGCATAATGTAGCGAGTGCTACCCTGACTCACTGTTACTTGCTGCAGGCATGACATCATCTTTAATTTGAATCAGTAATCAATAGTACCAATGTAATTTTACCCAACCCGAGCTCAAAGGTTCACTAGTTCTGCCATATCTAATTATATTGAGATCTGATCACAATGCAGGCTGAACCAAAATACCCCCACTACTTAATACCTCCCACTACCTGATTGCCCTTCCTACTTGGAATTTATTAGGGAACTTTAAATATGGAATACTGCATGTAAGAGCAATAAGATGCAGTTCCTTTTATGGCCACTAGTTGCTGATTCAAGAAAAAATCCCATTGCCATTCAAACAAATGGGAAAACTCCAAACTTCTCTATACAACAGCAAAGTCAATACAGTTAGTAAGGTTTATGTGAAGTGTATCTATAGGTGTGTTTTGAGACACATTTACCTTGATTTAAAGATATCTTATCCTATCAAACTCTGGTAGCCCCTTCATTGTCTCACCTATGACAATCTTTGACCACATTTATATTTTCTGGTTTCAGTAACTGACAAGGATGAATCTGAATCTGACCAGCAAACAGATTTGAAATGTCTGTAGATAATTGTACAGATCAAAGGTCAGGCATGACATGAGGGGTAGAAATACAGTAACACCAAAAAGTGCCTTTATTGATAGTTGTTTTCACAGACTTTCCTGTGACTGACAAAGGTATCTAACACTGTTCTGAAACAATAAACTCCACCCATCTGGGACTCTTCGAATGTTAAAGCAACTGCCAAGAATTTCTTGCAGGGTGTGTCTGACCCGCTTCTGAATTACAACATGTGTTGCCTTTTAAACAGAAGAATAATGTGTTTTGGTAAAGACACTGCAGCAAAAGACATTTCAGCAAACACATCAGAAAATAGGGGATTGGTGAAACATTGTGACCACTGACAAAGAAAGGTTCAAATGTATCTAAATTGTTAAAATGGAAATATGATATAAACAAGTAAACACAAATGTGAGATGTGTTTAATGACGTGTGCTAGTGCAAAGGAAATCAAACATCCTGGACTGTGAAAAAGAACAGTGTGTTAAAATGTAAACCATTCCTCGGCTCTGGAGAACGGTGCACATGCCTGCACTATTTGCCTTTTTCAGAAATAAATATACCCAAATAAGGCCCGCAGAATCACTCAGTACCTCAATGTGTGTGTGTGTGTGTGTGTGTGTGTGTGTGTGTGTGTGTCACTAACTTTGGTATTCCAGCTGAAATTCATTATCCTGCAGACAGATATCCAAATAGAGCGGCTCAGCCTGTTCATACTGTGACTGAAACAACATACCTTCTCTAATCAATAAAGACTGTGTGATTTGGGAAAATATCCTCAGACAGCTGTGTATGGTGTGTGTATATGTGTGTGTGTGTGTGTGTGTGTGTGTGTGTGTGTGTGTGTGTGTGTGTGTCTGAGTGTGTGAGTGTGTGTTTTGTTGACTTGTAAGAACTTTAAATGAAGCAGTATCTACTTCTGACGTTCCTTTCAGGAAGTTGTCACTATCTAATAAATTCAAAAACCAAAAGAAGCTGGCTTTTACTCCCAAGTATGGGTCAACAGATTGTAATTTAAATGGGTGTTCCAGCTAATTTTGTACTCCAGTTCCAAAAAGTTGTGGGACTCACAAGACTTTTTCTCCCTGATATGGGTCATGCTCTAAATACTCCTACATAGCCTATAATTCAAATATAAATTTGTATTTCCAAGCCAAGACTGAGGCAACCCAGCAGCATCAATGTTATTTATTCAGATTTGACAAAACTTCTCTTATTTTGGTATTTATTTGTATTGATGTATCCAGTTTACTTCTCAGGGACAGTGCATATTAATGAACATTGTTGTAATTATGTCAGAATTAGCCAAGCAGCTAATTTCATCATCTGTAGTCCCTGGCCAGCAGTAAAATTGGCAACCTAAAATCAAGAAACAAAGCATTTTTATCCACCATTCATTGCATTTGTGGCAACATTTTATATAACAGCTTCACTGCCACATACAGCTTCAGCACCGCAGAGATCTCCAGCGCCCAACCCTCCGAAAACCAAACCAAACTCTAAATAGAACCAAGTTGAAGGGCCATTCTTTACACTAGTACATATCAGTTTTATTGGATCTGACAGGAGCCCAAACCAGCCCATCCTCATCAGAAAAAAGTACACACAGGTTGACTGTGAGAGCAGCTTATAACAACCTACAGTGACATCGGTTTTAAGGCGGTGACCTCTACAGACAGTAGTAATTATCACGGCAGCAAAAAAGGTGAAGGTCAAGTGGGCTAAAAAAGCATAGGATTTCATGTCCAGTGTGATACCAGAAAAAAACAACAGTAAGTTATTTTAGCTTATTATTGTAGTAACATAGTTATTTAAACCCAAACCAAGATCTTTTCCTAAATCTAACCAAGTAGTTTTCTGGCCTAAATCTAGACGTGTTGCCCTTGTCAGCTTTATTTGCATTACAAATATTGCAAGTGTAACCCTGACTCACTATGCCTTGTTGCAGGTATGGCATCTTGCACTCTCTCTTTCTCTCTATAGTGTTACTTTAAAGATGTTCTCTCAGTCACCAAAATTTGGCTCCATTTGATTTAATGTGAATCAGTAATCTGTAGTACCAATGTAATTTGGTCGGTACCCTTAAAAGTACTGAGTTTGGTACCCAGCCCTAGTTCAAAGGTTCACTAGTTCTTCCATATCTAATTATAGTGAGATCTGATCACAATGCGGGCTGAATCAAGATACCCCCACAACTTAATACCTCCCACTACCTGATTGCCCTCCCTATTTGGAATTTATTAGGGAACTTTGAATATGAAATACCAGAGGTGGGAATTGTGGAGTCATCACGTCATCTCCATGCCATGTATTTGTTCTGCTCAGTCACTGAACCAGGTGCATTCACTAATTAGCTCACCTTCCTGGCTGAAGAGCTGTGCTGATTGGACTCAGCTGGTTTAGTGCATGAACAGAACAAATACATGGCATGGAGATGACTTGATGACTCCACAATTCCCACCTCTGTGAAATACTGCATGTAAGAGTAATAAGATGTGGTTCCTTTCATGGCCACTAGTTGCTGATTCGTGAAAAATTCCCATTGCCATTGAAGCGAATGGGAAAACTCCAAACTTCTCTATACAACTACAAAGTCAATACAGTTAGTAGGGTTTATGTGAAGTGTATCTATAGGTGTGTTTAGAGACACATTTACCTTGATTTAAAGATATCTTATCCTATCAAAGCAAGATCTTTTCCTAAATGTAACCAAGTAGTTTTGTAGCTAACTGCGACTGTATGCCAAAGGTCTGCTATGCCTGTCGCTGGTTCGCTGCAACAGTCAGACATACACTGATCAGCCACAACATTAAAACCACTGACAGGTGACGTGAATAACATTGATCATCTCATCACAATGCGATGTTCTGCTGGGGAACCTTGGGTGCTGGCATTCGTGTGAATGCCACTTTACACGCACCACCCATCCAAACACTGTTGTGGACCAAGTACACCCCCTCATCACAACAACACTACCCGATGGCAGTGGCCCTGACACACTGCAAACACTGCTCAGGAACAGCTCGAGGAACACAATAAAGAGCCCAAGGTGTTGACTGGGCCTCCGAATTCCCCAGATCAAATCTTGGGATCTGTAAGACATGCTGGAGCAGGTCCGATCCATGGAGGCCACACCTCCCAACATACAGGACCCAGATGATCCACTATAAAACGCCCTGGTGCCAGACACCACAGGACACCCTCAGAGGTCTTAAGTCCATGTCTTGACAGGTCAGAACTGTTTTGGCTGCACAAGGGGAACCTTCACAATATTAGGCAGTTGGTCATAATGTTATGCCTGATCGGTGTATACTGTGTCATTTTGGACGTCGGTATTCAGTTGTTTAGGTAGGGGAACGTGTTGCCCAAATACATGCTGTATCTTTCATCTAGCAGTCTTTATATTTGATTGGACCTAAATCAGACTGAGTCCAAATCATATCAAGTCAAAATGGGTAGGGTCTTGGGCTATAACCACAGAATCAGAATCAGAATCAGGTTTATTGGCCAAGCATGTGAAACACATACAAGGAATTTGAATTGTCTTTTTTCTTAGCACCCAGCACACAGGTCTCAGCCATCAATCAGTCTAATTATCCTTGGATCCCTTTCAGGGCGAGTCTGTCTTTTTGAAAAGGAATTCATGCATCTCTACTGTGGTCAACTAATCAAAATGCAGACTGGGAGTTTATCATTCATTATGTTACAGATTGTTTCTGTCCTTTAAAGGTCAGTGTGTGGTATTTGGTGGCATCAACATGTAGTGTGTTGCTTTTATGATATTTGTCTCTAGTGTATTGCTTTTATGTTCTCATGTAAAGTGTCTTTGAGTCTCATGAAACGCGCTATACAAATAAATATTGTAATGTATTATTATTATTATTATTATTATTATTATTATTATTATTATTATCATTATTGTTATTATTATCTAGCAAAGCAACCAACAACTCATCTCAGCCTCCACCCTACAGTGTTTGGTTTGTCTGTTGTAAGCTACTGTAAAAACCTTGCAGTGCTAAAACTCAGCAGAAGAGAAACTGCTCCCTTTGACATCATACTAAGGAAACGAAAACAAGCATTTTTAGGTGATTATACACTAATGAAAACATAAATGCACATAAATCCCCCTAAATCATACACAGGACCTTTAAAGAAAGTTACAGTGGTCCCAGGCATATTGGTGCCTAAGATGTCACTTATACTTCAGAGAATGTTGGCTACAAACTTGTTGATGAAGGTTCTATGGTAAGCTGCTATGGTAAGCAGACTAGATCCATGTTGAACCTTGAGCAGTAGATGTTCACAGTGGAGAGTTTAGGTTAAAGATTTGCCATTCACCTTCATTTTTAAGGCGAGACCCTGGTAAGGAAATGTTAGTGCACACATCCAATTTGATGCCAGTCATGAGACCTTCAGATTAAGACTTATTAGGACCGTTAACCTGAGTTGAACTGCCAGGACTAACAGAAACCTTCACTGCAACCTCTGACCCCAGCTCAGAACTACGAGAAACGCACTGCACTGATGATAAACAAGCTGAGGGTGCCAAATCTGTTTGATTCTACTCTTGCTGATAAAGGCCTCATCTGTTAACCACTTGAACAAATCTGAATCTGAAAATTTAGAACAGTGGGTACATGTCTTTTTCGTTTATCTGATAATTTCTCGCTCAATCAAATCACTGTTATGTAGTTGAGCAGTGTGAAGTGAAACATAAGACTCTGTTAATGAGAACTATAAATCAGTGAGCCTGTATTTCAATAATATTTTATATGTAAAAATACTATGCCACAGTAAAAATCTTGTATTTAAGATTTGACTAAACTCAATTGAGAAATACAAAAGTAATATCAATAAAATGTACATTAAGTATCAAAAGTTGTAAAGTAATAAAAATGTTTCCTTTCAGAGTGTCATAATAGCATATATCATTATTTAATTTATTATAACGGAAGCATTAATACAAGGGCATCATTTTAATGTCATTTTTTTTTATTTTAACTATATTTATTGTTGGATATTTGGATCTATAATTATCATATTGTATACATTGATCATATGTTATTTTGAAAATAAAAAGAAACTAGTAACACTTTCAGGCAAATGTAGTCGAGTAAATACCACACTATTTCATTCTGAAATGTAGTGGACTAGGATTTTAAAGTAAAGTGGAAACAAAAAAAAGAAATTACCTCAAAATTGTGCAGTATTTCAGTAAATGTTACTTTCTACCACTGCTGTTTTTAAGCGTAGTATAGGTGATAATGGAGAACAGGACAGACCAGAAAAGATGTTCAACCAGCAGAGACACAACAGAACGTCCACTGCTCAACACACATTGGAGAGGAAAGAGGAGGAAGAAGAGATTCAGCTTGGTTTTGTTGTTCAGTGTTGGTGGAGAGCTTTGCAAAAATAACCTGAAACCTAGTTTCAATGCATCATTTTGACTGTGCTTCCAGGTTTAGCCACCTTAGTATGGGCACCTTGTTATGGGTAACAAGCTGAAAGAGGTGGAAAGAAGTATTCAGCAACCAGTGATTTTGCTGGCTTATTAAACAACTGTCAATTTTGTCAGCTGTAGTTAATTAATTTCTGTGACTTGGCCAGCTACAAAATTTAACTCTCTGCCCCCCAGTGTTGCATTGAAGACTTTTTCTGTTGAATAGTGTTTCCCAGTGTGCTTACCGTAGCACCTTATCCCTATGTTGGGCATAGTTCTAGGGACCCAGACACAACTAACAAACATCAGAGAACTAGTTGTGGCAAAGTTCAACTTTTGTATCACCTCACACGACCTGTATCTTGACCAAATTGTTGCACTTGACTACAGCCAATGGCCACTAGCTCGTACATTTTGCACCTGCGTGAGATTAAATAAATCTCCAAAAGGGAAATTGTTAAGATAAATCCACATTTTTTTTTGACACCACTCCCTGACACACTCAATACAGCCACTTCGAATCAAGGATATGTCAGCAGAGGTGATGGGTGCTCTTCTCGTGCACTGACTGGCTCTGTTGCCAATTCAACATGCTCAATCTTCTTAAAAAGCCACAGACAAGGGCTCATTAGTGCCAAAAGTGAGGGCCACACCACAGAAACAAGTCAATAGCCCTTTTCAGACAGAGATTCCGCAATCGGCCACAACGGAGGCTCGCCTCAACAACAGCTTTTTCACACTGAGCCATATAAGTTTGCAAATAACTACAACTACAGAATAGTTGAAGACGAACAACACATTGTGAGTTCAAGTCTTTTGCTCGACATCACATCACACAGTCTCCACAGCGGGAGTTAACAGTAAACAGCAGGATCTGTCTGGCTCTCGCTGCCAGTGCAGACGTTGTTTTCCAGGTGGAATTATGATGAAGCATCGGTAGGACAGACAGGGTGACTAATACTTTTCAACATATATCTGCATTCTATGTGCATATCTGCATTTTCATCTGAATATAAGTTGCCAAAGACACTACCTGCTACCACATTACTGTTGTTTGGTCTTGTAACGTTGCTTTGTGGGTTGAAGTGCGGGACATTTCTCTTGTGATATTCAGTAAAGGATCTGTTTTGTTGTCAGATTGTGAACACCATCAGAACGTCACACCCTCAGAGACTGAACAAAACTGTCCCAACATTCCGCCTGAGTGACTTTTATACATATGGTGAGGTGTAATGACGGTGCCATATTCCTGCCTTGAAATGTGAGAGGGTGAGAGTGTGAGAGGGGCTAACGGTGCAACACAGTTTGACAAACAGAAGTCTGTGCTGTTTAAACTTAGCTAAAAATGGTCTTGCTGGGGAAGAGATAACTCGTATCATTCAGAAAATATAGGAAGTGACCTGTGTCTTTGTGTTGATGAGAGTCTTGCCTGGATCAACAATCTAACGTTAGCTGGCTGCATTTTTTTTTTAATGCAATACTAAAATTGGTGGAGTACCCCTTTAAATCTCAATATAGACTATCGAACAGAAGAAGGCAAAACAACTTCAACTGCTTACTTCTGATGTTTAAGCAGATTTTTCATCTGTCATGAACACATTATCAACAAATATTGGTTTTCTAGGCTCGATTAATCGAAACTAATCGATAATGTCAATTATTGTTCTCTAAATATCATACTGTCCCAGTAGGCTGGTGTATTACAGTACTATATCATATGTGACATTTGGAAGACAGAGTATTAAAATGATTCAGTAATGCTTCCTGTCTAGCCTACTACCTTGGAGATGATGAGCGGCTCTTCGTACTCCAGGCCGCCCTGCACGGTGAAGCCCCACGGCGCTCCTCCCTGCAGCCGGGCCTCTACCAGCACCCAGCCGCCTCCTCCTTCTCCTCCGACCGCCGCCTGCTGGCGCCCCGCCCGGCTGCCGCTCTCCATGCCCAACCACGGAGCACTCACTCCGGGCTGCTCTGACCTCAGCCCGGCAGAGGCCCGGCGGATTCAGGATGGGGGAACCGGACTGAAGAAAACAATATCTCCTTCACCAGCGCATTTCCTCCATTCATTTATAATTCCTCGTTAAGAAAAAAGATAAAAAGCGAGGCAAGAGGTGTCCGAGCACCGAGCTGCGTTTCCTGCAAAGTGCATTCCTGAAGCGCAGAGAGCGGCTGATCCTCCGGCAGCAGACAGACTCCAACAACACCCCAAACTACCCGCTGGAGTCTGGAGAGGGGGTTAAAAAGTTTACTTGTGGGAGAAAGTCGTAAAATTTCAACATGTACGAAGGTCAGATTAGATCAGATATGCTCCAACATAAATCCAAACTTCCTCTCTCGAGCTATCTCCCTGCTGAAAATCAGTTTAGCATCACAATAGGATTTACTGCGATTCACTGAGCGAAGAGAAAGGAGAGAGACAGAGAGAGGAGAGCGACAGAGGAAGGTGGAGTGAGGCAGAGTGAGAGGAAAGAGAGAAGTAGGCAAGTAAAGAAAGAAAGAAAGAAAGAAATAAGAATATATATATAGAAGGAAGAAAGGGTGAACGATAAAAGGAGGGGGACAGAAAGGAAAAAACACTAGAAACTCCCTCTAGAAAGGGAAAAATGTAACAAAACAAAAAAAGAAAAAGAAAGAAAGAAAAGAGCTGTGAATAAAGCAGGGACACAGGTCCGAAAGCGACGGTTTCCTGTGTTTCCTGTGTGTGTGCTGATGAGTTGTAATCCAATCCTCCACAGCAGAGCTGAACTCTGCAGTAGCCGGTCTGATACTGTTCCAATTCACACTGGAACCAGATTACTTTGGAAGGCCACATTAAACTCCCTGGTGGATCAAATCGTTTACATGGTTCACAGTATACTAACAGCCAGAATTTACATTAGCTGTATGATTATGTGGTTCGTGTTAGGAAATGTCTCACCAACAGTACAAACTTAAGACCTCAGTATGTTTCGAATGAACGAGTCAGACGAAGAGCTTACGGGCTGCATCGAAAGTCAAAGCATTGATAGCTGTACTGAATGGTCACGCAAGGTGAAAATCTTGCTGTCATAACCTTCTCCTTCCTGTACGCATCCCTCTGCCTCTCGATTACTCTCCAAGAATTCTGTCTTTTATTTTTTTCTTTATAGTTGTACACAGTATATCATACAAACTAGGAAGTCGGAGCACACTTTGACAGTAGTTATATGAAGAATGAAACAAGACTAGTCTACAGCCACTATGAGGCTGGACTTGGGCTCAGTAGTGCTATGCTAACATCGACAGGCTAACACGGTCACAGGGGCAATGCAAACAAGTTTAGCATATTAGCATTCTTGCAGTTTTACAACAGAGGCTGATGTGATTAGTGCTGGAGGTGCAAAAACCAAAGTACTGGACAAACTGAATGTTTGACCTGATGATGGCACACAAAGTTCATGAATGAGGAAGACATGATTGTGTCCGTAAAATTTTGTGTTAATCAAATCAAATCAAATCAAATCAAAGTTTATTTATATAGCCCAAAATCACAATCACATTGCCTCAATGGGCTTTACAGTCTGTACAGTGAGCGACATCCTCTGTCCTTAGACCCTCGATTCGAGTGAGGAAAAACTTGCCATCTTGATGGAAAAAAACGACCCTTTTAACAGGGAAAAAAAAAGACGATGGAAGAAACCTCAGGAAGAGCCACAGAGGAGGGATCCCTCTTCCAGGACGGACAGACATGCAATAGATGTCGCATGTACAGAAAGAACAGCAAATCACAGTTTACAGGTTGCATTGACAGAAAATTTGATACAAATTATATATGTAAAGTGTGTGGATCCAGGAGACGACTGAGCGGGACGAGGCATCCCCAGGTGGTGCCCAAGCCACACGACCTCCTGTCCAGGAAGAGGGCAGGCCACACAGGATAATTAGTAATAGATAGAGAGATCAGAGTGAGGAGGCCTCAAAATTTACAGGAATACAGTTATAAGGAGATAGCGAAACAAGGAGAGGAAATGATCCAATGGAGCCCGGGTGTGACAATCCAGATCCGACAGTATGTGGGGCTGTGGGGGCCAGGAGAGGTAGATGGTCCCTTGGGCCCGAGGTCATCAGAAGTGAGCCTGAATGAACGAGAGTAGGAGGAGGAGGAGGAGGAGGAGGAGAAAGAGGAGGAGGAAGCTATAAAGAGTGAAAGTGACAGCTTGCAGCTTGTGGGAACAGAAAGCAAAACAAAGTTAGAAAAATGCAATGTTAATCAGAAAGCAAATTATTATTGTTAATCCATCTACTAGTTGTTGCTACCGGTAGTTTAAACCATGCTAATTTTGATACATCCACAAACCTGGTCAGTAGCCTAGACCGAAACACTGTGACCTCACAGTAACAAACGCAGTTACTTCCAGGTTGGAATCTTGCCGTTGATTTGCATTACGAAGATATGTGAAATCGGCAAACTTGTTTATTTCTGTCGTCATTTTCAGTTGCAACAGTAACGTTTAAAGATATATCGTAAAATCGCGAAGGTCCGACCTATCTGATGTTTCTGCTGTGTTGATTGTATGTTCTGTGCTGCTTTACTTGTTTCTGAGATATCTACACAACAGCAACATCTTCAGGACTATCTGCCAGTTTTGGGTAAACTCAAGCAGTCTTTTTTTCTAGTCTGTCTACAACCTTACTTTGTGAAAGTGTCGTTATTAATTAGATATGAAAGCACCAAACATGCATGTTAGATGAATTAGATGTTTACATTTTGAAATAACATAACGAAAAAATACTAATAAATTGTATGTAAGCTAATGCGTGATGCATGGGTTCTCTACCTGGAATTTCTTGTAAACAAACATTGTGATTCAGATATCTTCTGTGTAAAGTGGGCATGATTGTCAGATGCCGCCCACCCCCCACTCCAATGTCTGAAAGGGTGTTTCAAATGCTTTTAGATGATTCGTCAAGAACTTTGAAGCATACTGAGGTATTGACAGGGGGAGGAACTCAGTAGAGGTGAAAATTATAAACTTAACTGATTTGAATCATTATATCAAGTTTGGTTTAAATCACCCACTGCAATTCTTTCCTGTCCTGGGCTTTGCACATCCCATGGAAATTTGGGATGTTTTACAGTCAGGATGCTTTCTACTGCTCCTCCGTAAAAAAAAGACCCCAGGTTCAAGTTTACACGTCTTAGGTAGTACTACTGCCTATGTGAGGTTGTAGAAACCCCAGAGGGAGCTGTATGATGTCTAATAAATGTCCTCAAATGACATAACAAGTCCGAAAATGAAGGGATCTTACCAGACCTCTGCAGCCCGCTCCTAATATCTGCTTGAGGCTCCAGGATACAGTGGCCACCACTAGTAACACACCCAAATTTTCTGACCAAAAGTTGAGTTGCATTGTAAAGTAGGGGGCATCACCTGATTAACCACATTCAGTAAAGCGGCTATAATCAACAATTCAACATTGACATTAACAATGACTCACATGGCGTCTTGTATGTATAAGGGATTAGTTCTAGTGATAAACCCACAGAGAATTAGGTGCTTGTTTGTTTCAGCTGAAGACCCAGTTTTGCAAATCGGAAACCAATCTGTTACCTGAAAGTATCTCTGATTCAATCCCAGACCTAACCCCACTCATTAATGTAAGACCCATAACCCTTACTTGGAACCAAACAGACTCAGACCTGGCTGCTGAAGTAGACAGAACAGAGAAATGCTTGGGGCTCAAAGGTGTTTTACATATTTCATGATGATCTTGACCTGTGGAATGAGATCATGTAATCATTCAACTGATCTGATAGCACCCCAAATTTGACTCAAAGTTTTCACCCAACAATAAAGTTTAAACTACCAAAGATAGCAGTCACTGAACTCTGGAACCTAAGCTGGGTGTGTTGACATTTGGGAATGTGGTTTGGTGGAGGTGTCAGCGAAGGTATCAGCCACCATGGGTCAAAGATCACAGGGCTTTATAAAGAGTAAAGAAGAGCTGGTTTCTGAATGCAAAAGGTTCAGGTGAAACACAAGACATTTCATTAAACATCAGGAGACTTTAGGTACAGTGACAAATTCTTCCTGATGCTCCTTCTGCTCACTGTCTCACAGTTAAATAATGCTTATTGACAGGACAAAATTAAGGGTCTAAAGGTCCAGTGTATTAGAATCAGTGGCGTCTACAGGTGTGGTTGCAGATTGCAACAAACAAAATACCCCTCATGCACTCCTAGGGTTGCGGCTAATAATGCAATAAGTCCTCTCAAGAGCAAGTGCTTGGTTTGTGTGTTCTGGGCTACTTTAGAAACATGGCAGACTCCAAGAACAGACCCATAACTTTTGGTGCAGATCCAATTAAAAGGAGAGGATCCGGGATTTTTTTCTCACTGTCTTGAACATTGCGAGATGGGGTTTTTTTCTACATTTGTTAATTTCTCAAAACAATTTGATGCAGATCCTAGATCTGGTGAGCCTTTATTATGGTGAAGCAGTTATGGCTGTTGAGTGATACAAGGCCATCAGGCTTGATATTGGATTGGACTTGATTGAAGTAAAGAGACTATTGGGCCTTGGAGGTTACACTCTACTAGGTGCTATTCTAGTTGAATACTGTATTCCATATCTGCCTATATATCCTCATAAATCCTACACACAGACCTTTAATAATAATTGTCTTTGAATGTTATGATCACATCTAATTTTCATCAAAAAGTGAAAGTGCTGCCTGTAACACCCGCCAATGTAATAATGTCCACAAACGTAATAAACCACAAACGTAATAAAAATCTGCAGCATTTAATGTAATAAACCCACAAATGTAATACATTTTCCACAAACGTAATAGCCGCTGCCTACTACAAACGTAACACGCGATTTCCCACAAATGTAATAACTATTACGTTTGCAGGGATTTATTACGTTTGTGGGGACGTGAATTTTTTTATTGTAATAACTTCCCACAAATGTAATAATACAAGGAATAATGGTTGTTGTGGTTGTTGTTTGTTTGTTTGCTATACACCTACTAATACTACTGACCGTGGGTGAAAAATCCAGCTGCTGACTCTCCGTTCCGCTATCACGTGTGGGTTTTTTTTGTTTGTGTAATAATAGTAATAATACTAACTTTGAACATTATCACAATTAAGTTATCAATTTGTGATGTAAATAAATAACAAAATGCAATAATTAAAGACTCCTTCTAGAGATGTTTCAAGGTGTAGCCTATAAATACTTTTCTTTGAATAATAATGTGACTGATATAATTTTTCACACACAAAAATTTAAAGTAGGCCCCTATCTTGTTAAAATCCTTTTCCCTCATTAACACTTCCAGAATCAAGAAATATGCAAATATATGGCATCCCAAAAGCTTACATTTGTGGGAAATTGCGTTACGTTTTGTAGTAGGCAGCAGCTATTACGTTTGTGGAAAATGTATTACATTTGTGGGTTTATTACATTAAATGCTGCAGATTTTTATTACGCTTGTGGTTTATTACGTTTGTGGACATTATTACATTGGTGGGTGTTACAGCTGCCACTGAAGGTCTACTCTGTGATATGATCAAAAGCGTTGTGACAAGCAACTGAACCACAATGCTTTTGATTCACAAGGGGAAATCAATAGAATTGTACTGCTGTTAGAGGAAGTTTTCCTTTGGGCCAGTGCTGAAGGGCAGCAGAGTAGCAGTGATTTAACTGCCATCTAGAGGAACATATGAGAATTGCATATTTCCTAAAGACAGCTGAAAATGTCACATTAATAAAGAAGATAACAGATGATGGAGTGAAGCTCAGCCACTCACTTTTATTCCAATTTAATAGTATTGTACTGTTGTATTACATTTTTTTTTAAATGTACTACTTTAGAGAGATGGAGTTGCTTTTTTAATAACTTGAAAAAATATTTTAAATATCAGTACACTTTAAATTCAAGTGAAATATTGATTAGTGAAGATGATCTCATAACAAACAGTTTTCGAGGGAAAATGGAGGAACAAAAAAAACACACACACACGTCACCTGATGGTTGTTATATTTTATTCATGTACATTTAATAATATACATATAGTCCAAATTTAAGGATACAAATTCCTCCACATTTACTGAAAATACAGTTACTGCAATTCTGATAAGGCACAATTTAAACAAACAAGTGCAAACACCAAAGAAGGATATAAAGCATTCATATAGAAATGTGCAATTCAAAAAGCATGTTTTAAAGAAACACTGTAATCATTGCTGATGTTAAAAAAAAGAACCATTATTGCTTCAAAGGATTTTGTTTTAACCAAAACCTTAACACTGAAAAAGAACATAATTTCTCACAGCTATAAGTATGTCTTACATTGAAAAGAACAGTTCTTGTTAAAATGTTATAATATTATACATTGACCACACAACATAATCCCAAGTTAAATAATAAAGACAATTAAACACTGAAATGTCAACATTTCCAAAGTTGTTTTGTTGACAACGCAGATTTTACCCCCATAAATGCTAAAGTTAAAATAAATTAAAGAGGAACACTAAACATTAAAGATGTTTGTTCGAATATCTTTTCTGAATTTTAGCAAGAACATAAAAATAAATATCTTTTATGGCTGAATTCTTAAAGTTGGCAGCTGGGTGTCAAGTCCCATCCTGAGCAAGACGGAAGTTAGCTGTAAAAAGACACTCAGTCCCACTGCTGACTTATATTGTGATTAAACATAAAAATGTCTAACCCACCATCTTATCCTAGTTTACATGACCAGTTTCATTTCAAAATTGGAATTTGAAATGGTGGCAATGTCATTTTGGAAAGAATGAATATGAATACTTTGTCTTACTGTGACAACACAATGGGACAAAGTACTTGGTGCATAAGGAATGAAGCTGAAGATTCTCTCCATCTTTCCTCATCCCTTGCAATTCCTTTGGAAGACTCTATAACTAAAATTCAGATGTGTTTTTATCAATGATGGTAGCATTGATACAAAGATGTCAGATAGTCCTTCATAGTCCAGAATGACATGACTTCAGAGATTGCCTGACAGATCAAGATATCTACTGGTCAAACACTTTGTTTCATGACAAGATGCCTCTATTATGACTCATGAGAGTCTAACCCTATGCACTTTAACATGCTATTATGCATTAAGTTGCTACTTTTGGCAAGCAGGGGTGGAATTAGCTCATCTACTATAATTAAGTACCGAGTACAATGAATATCCAAACCTTACATCTGCATTTTTGTAGCCAATAATGCTATCTGATCGCAAAGTGACCTATGAAAACTCTGACATATGGACAAAAAACACAAAACTCTGCAGCAGGCCCAGGTTTGGAGAGGTGACCATGACCACTAAGATGAACAGCACAGGAGTTGGGAGTTATTTAGACTGAAGTTTTGGAGAAACAGAAACCCCATTATATGAGTGTCTGCAATTTATAATGCATTAAACATCAACGGTTAAAAAGTAACTTATACTTGGGTAGCCTTTGAGAAGAATGCTTTGTCCTTTTACCCAAGTATTATTTTAATGCCAGTGGTTTTACTTTAAATTGAGTAGTATTTCAGTAATGTAACTGTACTCATTCTTGCGTACAGATATTCAGTTCCCTTTCCACCACTGTTTGCAAGTTCATAATCCCATATGTAACATTGCATGCTAACTAATTTTAGCATTCTGGAAGTCTAAACGTATATAAAGACATGTGAATGATAACTATTCATGTATGTAACTTAGAAATATGTGAAATCTGTACATTTGAGAGTTATGAAGTGTTACAAATTCTAGCACCTGCGATGTTAACATACAAGCAGCTAAATGAGTACGCTGTTAGCATTATACTACATGATTAAACTGTACTGAGAACTTTAAACATGCCAACATCAAAAGTTTGCTTTGTCACAATAAGCTGAAAGTCCAGTTGAGGATTACAAAGACCAGTTCACACTGAAGTTGAGCCAACTCTGACAATGAAGTGCTGCCCTCACCATTTCTGCACAGCTGTCATCTCATTAGTTTACACTGAAACGTCACTGACCCCCAAGGTCAAAGCTGCAAGTGTAGCTGTGAGGTGTAAAATCCAAGCTAGGTATCACAGAAAAGGTGGTCCTGCTGAAAATTTCGGTGTAGTTTCCCTCTCCACGGGTAAACTACAGCTCACACAAGCAGAAGCAGCTCTTTCTTTATGTGTTGAAGGCTTTAAGATAACATTCTTTTCGGTGGGTGGACTACAGAGGTTTTGGCGACTGGGACCCTGTTCGAACCTCATACAGGTTTCTAACAAGATTCAAGGTAACAGCTTGTGAGTAATGTTATCATAGCTGTTAGCAAGCAAAGGGAATAAGGTAAAAAAAAAACAACCCCAGTGAGACTGACTTAAGCTACAGAACACAAACCGTGAAACACTAATCCTCCTCCGATATGCTATGGATCGTCTCAATTATCTTCTTCTTCAGTTTCTTTACTTTGTCTGGCGGTGTCTCGTTCAGACATTCCTCCACGTACTTGAGGAACCCTGCGTGTGGTGACACCGTCTGGCTCTGACAGAATGTCCTCATGAAGTCCAGCACCTCGATGGTGGTGGGCAGCAGGCGCCGACCTGCTCGCTTGCGTCCTGACCCTCTGCTGTCAGTGTGAGAGGAGGATATGGAGGGGCAGGAAGAGGGCGAGGAGTGCTGGGAGTCTGGAGGAGTAGGCGAGGGAGGGGCTTCCAGGCCCAGTGATGTGATGTTCAGTTTGGTAGCAGATTGAGGACCGCCATGGTAATGTAGGGAGGAGGGAGGGGGTTGGCAGTCCAGGCGGAGGAGGCGGGACTCCTGCGGTTCCTGGAAGTGCAGGTCATCAGGTTGCTCATCCTCATCGCAGGAGTCACAGAGGAACATCAGCTCACAGTAATGTTTCCACTTTGGAAGGTAAAAGTCCTCTGAGCCACACGTTTTGTTTGAACTGACCGCTTTGTGTTCACGTTGGAAGATGGTGCGCAAGTTCCTGAACTTTGTCTTTATGTCTTCCACTGAAGAAAGAAGAATTAAAAAACCTGTAAGCCTCAACACATAAAACAGCTTTGGGGAAACATTGTGAAAATCATTTTGTATAGGGATGCACGATAATCATTGGGCCGATAAATTATCATCATCTGGAAATTTTAATTATTTATGATTCCAATAATGAAATTATAGCAGATAATTCCCCGGATACAGTAGGTTAGTTAGTTAAGGTACAGTAGTACCAATAGTATAGTACCAATAAGTACAAATAGATTACCTCCTTTTAGCAGCTAGCTTGATCTTCAGTGAATTCAGTGTTTTCTCTGAGGACTTCATTGTACATTTCCAGCGAGGAATTTTCAGCAAGGCTCTATTTTTGTATTGAGTATTCAATACAATTGACGGTTCTCATTCGACAGATTATGTCAAAGCATTTAATTTAAAAGAGAAAAAATGAAAGCCCTATGAAAGCCAAAGTATGCTTAAAAAAACAAAAAACAAAGAACATTTGAAGAGTCAGAACTGCTCTTAGTTTTCGTAGGTAATAGTGATGTCAATTAGATGACCAGATGGTCAGAGCTTTGGAACAATAAACCATTCATCTTTACTCACTACATCTTAACTTTTTTTTACCCTCAGGTGCACATAAACTACACTTTTTAAAATACAAAAAAGTAGACAAAAAATTATTGGTTTTTAATCGGATATTGGCAGGTAATTATCAGTTATCGGTTGAAAAAAAATCCATATTGTGCATCCCTAATTTTGTTAAGATCACAACTTAATCGGGGCTCATAAAACATGAAACCAATCAACCACAATATGCATCCTTCAACTCTGCAACTCTTTTTTTTTTGCTGCTCTGGTACAGTCTCATCAGATTTATAAAATATTTCTGTTGGTGTAAAAATCACGGGTCTCCTACTGCCAGTAGTAGAATAATAACACCATGATTGTTACCTGAAAATGGGACTGGCTCATTATCAGACAGAATGCTGCTCAGCGTCTCCAACAGAGTCTGTCTCAAGAGCCTGTTCCTGTAGGTCTCTGATTTGTGGTTCCACAGACAGCTGTGCTCTAGAAAAAAAGAAAAATCTTCACAGCTATGAAAGGGAAACTTACTTCCTGTATTCTTCCAATTGTTTAAATAACACACCAGCAACTTTAGAGACCCTGATGACAATAGCTGCCTGACAGAAAGTTGATTGTGGCTGACAGTTACAGCTTCCTTCACTCTAAATGAAAGTTACAAAAGAGCTGACTAATTAATACCTTGTTAAGAAGATTAATCAGAACTATGAAAGTAGAGATAAGAACATAAGCAGGGAGTGGAGAGGATGTAATGGCCTGCCAGCAGTCCTGACCTCAACCCCACTGAACACTTTTGGGATCAGCTTGGGCGTGCTGTTCGTGCCAGAATGACCAACACAACCACGTTGGCTGACTTGCGACAAATGGGAATGGGATGCCTTCCCACAGCAGTTATTGCCAAGAAGCATTTTTACAACAAAGAAATAATCTACCAAACACAAATTTCCTTACTTTTTGTGCTATGTTTAAATTAACTGAGGAAAATGAAGGGAGATATCAATCAAGTCTGGTCTGTACACATCCATACAGCCATTTCTCTTGAGATATTTAACAGCAACAGAAACGATGCCACCAACCAGAGTAAAAGGATATCAGCTGCTGAACTTTGGCCTCGTTCCAGTGGCAGCGGGAGTCGGCACTCAGTCTGCTGTCTGGCTGAACTGAACCGGACGTAGAAACATCTAGAGGGGAGGGGTTTGCGCAAGGCTTGGTGTCCGGAAGTGCAGTGGAAGGAGAGGTGGTGAGTGTGGGAGCAGCTGTTTGGCTTGCGAGCTTAAGAAGATCTGGAGACGCAGAGAGGAATATTTGGTAGGCAGTGCTGGTGGTGGTTTTGCCATCATTGGAAGAAGCGGCGGGGTGGTTGAACTTGATGCTGCTGGTTTGGTTGGAGCTGGAGGAGAAACTGCTCAGGGTGGAGGAGGGTGTTTGGTTTCCATGTTCCAGATCCTTGTCTTCCTGTGGCATCAGGTCGTCTGTGCTGTCATCTTCATCACAAGACTCGCAGAGGAAGAGCATTTGTTGGTAGTGTTTCCATTTGGACACATACAGTTTGTCAGACACTCTGCTCGCCTGGACCGCCTTGTATTCACGGTTGAAAACTGTCCGAAGGTTCTTGAACTTGCACTTGACGTCTTCAACTGCAAAACAGCAACAAAGGAGTCACATTCCACAAGTAAAAGAATAACATCTTAATGTGTTAATTACTGTATTAATTACTGTATTACCTGCACTAGATGACCATCAGCTCTCCCTGTGCATAGCAGCGCATAGTCCCAGCAGGGAAGCAGAGCATTGTACTGCTATAAACGGTACAGACAGCAAGTCGTATTCTAGCCAACTAAAAAGAAGGCCCATCTAAAAATATATATATCTGTTTAAGTGTACGCCATATTTTGAACATTTGTGGAACTTTACATAGCCGCTGAAAGTCTGACCCAAACAACTGATCTGCGGCGCAAAATGGTGCGAGGCAGACACAGCTGCGCTTGTGCGTAGGAATACGGACGTTGTAAGGTTGAGGGAATGTAGTGCCAAAAGAAAGGGAAATGTAAAGCCCTTAATATAATGAAAGCCCCTAAGATAATAAGCTTAGATTAAATTGATCATTGTTGGTGCAACCCAGCCTAAATGTACATGAATATCAAAAGTAATGTTCTGGCAATAAATGTAGTCAAATTTCAAACGTACAGCTAAAAGTATTCAATAACTTTTGATTGATTATCAGCCTGGAGGATGATCAAATCCAATATTCAGCTTGTTCTGGTTACCAATCACTCAATCAATCTTTATTTGTATAGCGCCAATATATACAGTGCCTATAAAAAGGTATTCACCATAAACAATCGCTCTGAGGATTTCATCCCGGTACCCAACAGTCATGGTACAATTGGCTATGACATGGAGGTCTGTGCGACTCTCTGAGGATATGCCTCCCCAGACCATCACTGACCAATTGCCAAACTGGTCATGCTGGATGATGTCACAGGCAGTATAACATTCACTCCAGACTCCTTCACGCCTGTCGCATGTGCTAAGTGTGAACCTGCTCTCACCTGTGAAGAGAACAGGGCACCAATGACAGACCTGCCAATACTGGTGTTCTCTCGTGAATGCCAATCGAGCTGCACGGTGCTGGGCTGTGAGTACAGGTCCCATTAGGGCAGTGGTTCCCAACCCCCGGTCCGCGGACCGGAGCTGTTCGAACCGGGCCATGAAATGGCTCATAATAATTTTTTATTATTATGAGCCATTTCGGCCGGCAGTGGTCGGCCCCCCTGCGACCGGCCGCGGGTGTCTATGAGCGGCCCTGTGATGGCCTGGCGGATCATAAGTTCCTGACACTGGTACCCGCCCGGACTAATTAGCAACGCACAGGTGCCGTATGCAGGTTAGGGTGCAACATTAGCCTACGCAGAGATGAGTGGACCTCAGCAAACCTCCATGAGCCGTTTCTTCGCGGGTTGTTCGAGTAAAAGAAATAGTGATGAACAAGTGGAAAATGTTACCAAAAAAAAAAGCAAACAGAGCTTCACTCGCAAGTATGACATCTCCTAAATAAAATATAGATTTGTTGCAACGGGCGATTCGGAGGTGCAAAACCCATTGTGTGTTTTATGTGGAGAAACGCTCGCCAACGAAGCAATGAAGCCATCAAAACTCCAAAGTCACTTGGCTACAAAGCATCCTTCTCACGAAGATAAACCAGTGGATTTTTTTGACAGGAAAAAACGTGAGTTGGATTTGCAGAAGCAAGTTTTAAAAGCCACAACACCAGCTAACTTAGCTGCAACGAGGGCTTCATATCTCGTTGCTCACCGGATTGCCAAAGCTAAAAAGCCCTTCACTAGGAGAGGAGCTAATACTGCCCGCTGCAAAAGACTTTTGGGGGGAAAAGCAGCTGACATGGTGGGAAAGGTTCCACTTTCCAACAATACTGTTGCCAGGAGAATCGATGATATTGCCGAGGATATTGAGGGACAACTGCTGTACAGAATAAAAGCATCTCCGTGGTACGCAATACAAGTGGACGAATCCACTGATGTGGAAAATAAGGCAATAATGTTGGTGTACGTCCGATATGTGCATCAGGATGAGGTGCATGAAGATTTACTCTGTTGTCTTTCACTTCCGAGCTCAACCACCTGCTCAGAAATATTCAGAGTGTTGAAGGAATACGCTGCAGGCAGACTGGACTGGTCGTTTTGTGTTGGGGTCTGTACTGACGGGGCTGCCGCGATGACGGGCCGGTTGTCGGGGTTTACTGCCAAGCTGAAAGAAGTGGCGCCAGAATGCGAGGCAACTCACTGTATGATTCACCGCGAGATGCTGGCAAGCAAGAAAATGTCCCCTGAAATACACACAGTCCTGAACGACACAATACGGGTCATTAACCACGTCAAAGCCCATGCCCTGAATTCGCAGATGTTTGAATTATTGTGCGAGGACATGGATGCTGATTACAGGCGCCTTCTTCTACATACAGAGGGTAGGTGGCTGTCAAAAGGAAAAGCGTTAACCAGAGTGTTCGAGTTAAGGGAGCAGTTACAGAAATTCCTCCACGACAGACAGTCACCATTAGCAGAGCACTTTAGTGACGAGAGCTGGCTCTCAAAACTAGCATATTTGAGCGACATGTTCATGTCCTTGAATGAATTAAATCTGACGATGCAGGGGAGGATGGCTGATACATTCAGGCTGGCAGACAAAATCGCCGGATTCAAAGCCAAACTGGCAACCTGGGCACGGCGCATCAACCGGGGTGTTTTTGACATGTTCAACAACTTGTCCAGCTTTTCGGAAGAGCCAGCGGGACTTGGCGAGTTGATACACAGCCACCTGACATCACTGTCTGATGCGTTTGAGCACTATTTCCCATCTTCAAAGGACCCGAGGAATGGCAAGGGATGGATGCGTGATCCATTTAAAAATGACGATGGTGGAGACCGGCTCCCATCAAAACAAGACTACCAGCTGATCGAGCTCAGGAATGACGGAGGACTGAAAACACTCTTTGATTCAACATCACTGTCATCCTTCTGGATCAAAGCATCGGGAGAATACAACGAGATCAGCATGCTCGCTCTGAAGACGCTGCTCCCGTTCCCAACGTCATATCTGTGCGAGGCCGGTTTTTCTGCCATGACCACCACTAAGACCAGACTTAGAAGCAGACTGAATGTGAGGAATACCCTGCGCGTCTCACTGTCTCCCATCACGCCCCAGTATGATGTTCTTGTGGCCGGCAAACAGGCCCAGGGGTCTCACTGACACTGATTTCAGTAAGTTGATGCCATTAATATTTGTAAAGTGGTCCTATTTTTTGTTTAGTTTTATTGTATCCTGGTTTTGAACTGTATGTTTTGGATGCATATTGTTAATGGAACCACAGGTGACAAGTCTTCTGTACAGCTAAAGAGGAACTGTATCAATATACAGTCAATCAATAATCAATTGACCTTGTTCTAGCTTATGGTATCGAGATTGAAAATCTAACAGTTTCTCCACAGAATCCTCTTTTATCAGACCATCACTTAATAACTTTTGAAGTTCTATTACTGGACTACACACCATTAGGTAAAAACTCCTTCACTAGATGTCTATCTGATAGTGCTGTAGCTAAATTTAAGGAAATTATACCGCTGGCACTAAACTCAATGCCATGTCTCAATATAATAGAGGACTCCTCCACTAACCTCAGTTCCTCACAAATCGATCATCTTGTTGATAGCACTGCAGGCTCATTGCGAACAACACTGGACTCTATTGCCCCCCTGAAAAGGAAACCTATAAAGCACAGGAGGTTAGCACCCTGGTATAACTCGGATACCCGCAAATTGAAGCAAACATCACGGAAATTTGAAAGGAAATGGCGTTCCACCAACTTGGAAGAATCCCGCTTAGCCTGGAAAGATAGCCTTAAAATATATAGGAAGGCCCTCCGCAATGCCAGAGCAAGCTATTACTCGTCATTAATAGAGGAAAACAAAAACAACACCAGGTTTCTTTTCAGCACTGTAGCCAGGCTGACAGAAAGTCACAGCTCTACTGAACCATGTATTCCTACAACGCTCAGTAGTAATGACTTCATGAACTTCTTTAATGATAAAATTTTAACTATTAGAGACAAAATCCATCATCGCTTGCCCTCAACTGGCACTATTGTATCTTTAAAAACGGGAACCTCAGAAACAGTTGTAAATTCTGACTTATATTTAGACTGCTTCTCTCCCATTGACCTCCACCAACTAACTTCGATGGTTTCTTCATCTAGACCAACAACTTGTCTCCTAGACCCCATCCCAACTAGGTTGCTGAAAGAAACTTTACCTTTAATTAGCACATCTTTACTAGAAATGATCAACCTGTCTCTATTAACAGGATACGTACCACAATCCTTTAAACTAGCTGTAATTAGACCGCTCCTTAAAAAGCCTAATCTTGATCCAGAAACTTTAGCCAACTACAGACCTATATCCAACCTCCCTTTCCTCTCCAAGATCCTTGAGAAAGCAGTCGCCAACCAGCTATGTGACTTTCTTCATAAAAATAGTTTATATGAGGATTTTCAATCAGGTTTTAGAGCACATCATAGCACAGAGACGGCACTGGTGAAAGTTACAAATGACCTCCTAATCGCTTCTGACAAAGGACTTGTCTCTGTCCTGGTCTTACTAGATCTTAGTGCTGCATTTGATACCATTGATCATCACATTCTACTACAGAGACTGGATCACTTAATTGGCATTAAAGGACCCGCATTAAACTGGTTTAAGTCCTATTTATCGGATCGACTTCAGTTTGTACATGTTAATGATGAGTCATCCCTGTATACCAAGGTTAGTCATGGTGTTCCTCAAGGCTCCGTGCTTGGACCCATACTATTCACCTTATATATGCTCCCTCTAGGAAATATAATTCGGAAACACTCCATAAACTGTCATTGTTATGCAGATGATACACAGTTATACCTATCAATAAAGCCAAATGAAACTAATCAGCTTACTAAACTCCATGCATGTCTCAAGGACATTAAGACCTGGATGACCTGCAATTTTCTGCTGTTAAACTCAGATAAAACCGAAGTTATAGTACTTGGTCCTAAACACCTTAGAGATGCATTATCTAATGATATAGCGAGTTTGGATGGCATTAACTTGGCCTCCAGCACCACCGTCAGGAATCTGGGGGTTATCTTTGATCAAGATATGTCCTTCAACTCCCACATAAAACAAATTTCAAGGTCTGCATTTTTTCATCTACGTAACATTGCAAAAATCAGGCCCATCCTGTCTCAAAAAGACGCAGAAAAGCTAGTCCATGCATTTGTTACTTCCAGACTGGACTATTGTAATTCTCTATTATCAGGCTGCCCTAACAAGTCTCTAAAGAGTCTCCAGCTGGTCCAGAATGCTGCAGCACGTGTACTGACAGGAACTAAGAAAAGAGATCATATTACTCCTGTACTGGCCTCTCTGCACTGGCTCCCTGTAAAATCAAGAATAGAGTTTAAAATCCTTCTCCTCACTTACAAAGCTGTCAATGGTCAGGCACCATCATATCTCCAGGAGCTCATATTACCCTATCACCCAACTAGAGCATTACGCTCCCAGAACGCAGGATTACTTGTAGTTCCTAAAGTCTCCAAAAGTAGAATGGGAGCCAGAGCCTTCAGTTATCAAGCTCCTCTTCTGTGGAACCATCTTCCTGTTTTGGTCCGGGAGGCGGACACCCTCTCTACCTTTAAGAGTAGACTTAAGACCTTCCTCTTCGATAGAGCTTATAGTTAGGGCTGGTCCAGGACAGGCCCAGGCCTGTCCTGGACGAGCTCTTAGTTATGCTGCTATAGGCCTAGTCCGGGGGACAATGACACACTGAGCTTCTCTCTCCTCCCCTCTCCTCTCCTCTCCATCTGTATACATTATGCCTGTATACATGCCCCATCTCTGCATGTCACTGACTTACTTCTTCCCCGGAGTCCTTGTGCTTTCTAGTCCTACAGGCTCCCTTGGATCCTGGCCACGCCCGGGTCGTGGATCGTGGATGCGCCCACTGCTATGGCCCTGCCTGATCGTGGATGCGCCCACTGCTATGGCCCTGCCTGATCGTGGATGCGCCTACTGCTATGGCCCTGCCTGATCGTGGATGCACCTACTGCCATGACCCTGCCTGACACCCACCACTACTGTCGCTAATATTAGTCACATCTCTGTTACATACGTTCCACTACTATTATCGTACTGCATTGCTACATACCATCCTTACCATTGATCACTACTACTGTTATCACTAGTAATCACATTTCCATGTGCATTTCATCATTATTGCTGTAATACATCTTTGTGTACTTTCACTCCTGTCAACCATCGCTTATAATTGAATACATTGTGATCTCGTTGATCTGCTCTGTACATGCGACATCTATTGCACGTCTGTCCGTCCTAGGAGAGGGATCCCTCCTCTGTGGCTCTCCCTGAGGTTTCTTCCGCATTTTTTTTTCCCTGTTAAAAGGGCCTTTTTTTTGGGGCAAGTTTTTCCTCACTCGAATCGAGGGTCGAAGGACAGAGGGTGTCGTCTCTGTACAGATTGTAAAGCCCTCTGAGGCAAACTGTGATTTGTGAATTTGGGCTATACAAATAAAATTTGATTTGATTTGATTTGAATAACCAGTTTATGATCACGTACAAACTGTTCTGTTCTTGTTGGTCTGGTCAGGTATTTTCTCGTGTGGTTTGGTCTAAGATTTGACAAAATTTGTAAAGCCTGATCTCTTCATTTAGCTACTTTTAGAAATGATAGGCTGAAATAACTGTGTGAGTTGCCTATTGAAATAACGTTAATGTCTTTCGCAATACAAAGGGGCAGAGATGTCTAATTTTGAAGTGGTCTGACCATTGATTATAATAACCATTGGTTATTTTCTTAAAATAAGCGTTTGTCGCCACCTGTTAGTGGGTTAATATATGAAACCATTGTGCATTTAGCACTGTAAAAGAATGATAGCATTTTGAAATGCATTGTTTTTTTCTACAATGTATATTAAAGTTGACATAAATTGCCAACCAGTCCGTGAATTTTTTTTTATGCTTCTGCTGGCCCATGGCACAAAAAAGGTTGTGAATCCCTGCCATTGGAGGACGTAGGGCCCTCATGGAGTCTGTTTCTGACAGTTTGGTCAGAAACATGCACATTGCAAAACCATTCCCTTTTTGGGGGTTGTCTTGCTTTTGCCTCCCCATTGCACCTGTTGTCACTTTCATTTGCATCAAAGCAGGTGAAAATGATTCACAATCACTTGTGCTTCCTAAATAGACAGATTGATATCCCTGAAGTTTAACTGACTCTGTGTTATACTGTGACGATTAAGTGTTCCCTTCATTTTTTTGAGCAGTGTATAAAATGTAAAATAAGCGATTGCATAAATATTTACCCCCTTTGAAGTGACCAAATTCAGGAGAGGTCCAGTCAATTGGTGCTAGTAGTCTCACAATTAATGAAATAGAGATCACATGAATCAATCCAATAGAGAATTTGTGACTGGACTTGAAAAGGGCTGTTTATGCCCGATCCCCGTGCAACATGACAGAGCAGTTGTGCAAAGAAGAATGGAGTAAAATTGCAGTCTGCAGATGTTCAAGCCTTATTGAGACCTATCCACACAGACTCAGTGCTGTGATTGTGGCCAAGGGTGCATCTACTTAATACTGACTTGAAGGGGGTGAATACTTATGCAAGTTATATTATATATTTTTAATTAATCGACATTACTTTGTAGTGTACTTTTTTTTTTGTAAATTCTTGTCAAAAAAGCCAAATTACATTGACTATGATTCCGTTCCGCATCCAGCTGTGTGAATCCCATGAAGTGAGCAATCTGACTGGCCGTGAGGTAATTCTGCCGTGTGTAATGGAGATGGAAGTGTTGGCCGAAAAAAAGCCAAAGAGAAGAAAGTCAGAAGAACAAAAATTTAAAAAGAAGGCCTATGATAAGGGGTGGTGTGTTTCAGCTTGACTGATGGGCAATTTTAGTGTTGCTATGTTTCACAGAACGTGTAGGCCAGTATTGTCTTGTCTGTTGTGTCATATTGTTTTGTCATGTATTTTTTTGGTCAGTAACTAGACCAGGTATCGTCGTTACGGGAATGCGCATCCATGAATTTGGGGGGTAGAGTTTTCTGAATGAGCACTGATGGGATGGGTGTGTTTGTTTGGCTGTGAATTCAAATATCAACAGTCTTTTCCCAGAATGAATGACTATACCTTTAATGGTGAACTTTTACTGTAAAGCTATGGTCCCTAATTTGGGGTACTGGACACTACCAGGCAGTCATGGGATGGATTACAGCAGGTGTGCCCAAGTTTTTTTCCCTTTTTTTTGCTAGAAACATCATGTAGGCCAAACTGAACCTTACTGTGGACTAACAAACATTTTGGTACAACATAAGTTGCAAACCACTAGCCAGTAATTCCTGAATGTGCATATACTTCTGGTATTACTATATTTTTGACCTCCAGTGGGAAGTGAACCCCTGACCCTGACAGTGATAATGTGCTGGGCTGTAGGACAATGTGATTCTTACCTGAGAAAGACACAGAGTGGTCGGACAGCTGACTCCTCAGAGCCTCCACCAGCCTCAGTCTGAGTTGACGGTTATTGTGGTTTTCAGACCTCTTGTTCCACAGACAGCTATGCTCTGTGCACAGCAACACACAACACCATCCATCAACTATGAAACACTGATGTTGTAAGAATCCAAACTATCATTGATTTTGTCCCTGTAATCCCTCTGTGGTAACAACTAAATATTCTGAAGCTGTAATCAGTGTTTTGTTTACCAGAGTAGAAAGCTATTAGTGCACGCTCTCTTTCTTCAGTCCAGTAACATTTAATCATCATGTTGGAGGGGACACAGGAGGAAGAGGAGGTGGTTGGGGTGGGGATGAAGGTGAAGATCAATCCAGAGGTGTGGACAGGCTGGTTCTCCTCCTGTGGAACAATCAGCGGCGACAGAGGTGGGTCATCTGCACCGTCCTCATGATCCCAGCAGCCCTGCAGGAACATAAGCTGCTGGTAGTGCTTCCACTGTGGCACGAACACGTCCTCGGTCCTGCACACCTTGCTGGCCTTTACCATTTTGTACTGACGCTGAAATGTTGTGCGAAGGTTCTTGAACTTGTTCTTAATGTCTTCCACTGGAAAGGAAAACAGAAAAGTACAAAATTTGATTTTTTTTTCACCAGCTTTGAAAATGAATGAATGTGACCACAGCCTCACCTGTGAAACGAACAGGGGGAGGGTGAGCAGACAGGAGGATCCTCAGGTGTTCCAGAGTTTTCCATCGCAGCTGTCGGTTTTTGTAGCTCTCTGACTTGTGATTCCACAAACAACTGTGATCTGGGAAATGGAAATAAAAAGATCCTTGACCACTGCAATATTGTCTTGCATTTCTTTTTGCTTTGTTAAATAATGGTTCATCAAAAAAATCCTTCACAGTTTTGTGCTACAACCTCTACAGCAATTTGCCAACAACCAGTGGTTCTGGAGGTAAAAAGAAATCAAAAGAGGAGACTGTTAAATTTTGGACCTGAAGTTCAGTCAAGTGGTTTTGTTTTTTCAGGTATGTTAGCTGAGATGTCTGGTACTCTTTACCAATTGCGTTTTTTCTGAAAGAAACTTGCACTTGCAACCGAAAATGAAATTAATGCCAATCAAAATGTGTGCAGCCAATGACAGATTGTATCACATAGTATTTATGTTTTAGGAAAATCCACTTGTGTTTTTGATTTTTCTTTGTACTAACACACAAGGCACGCAGGTACAAAATTAAGTATATATGTAAAGTTTATACACACATAATTATAGTTTTGGTGTATACTGGTTTGTAGAAGGGCAATAATGCTGTTATTTTAATAGTGGAGGATTGGGGGATACTCGTCATTTGTGGAGTTGCTTGAGCTGTAAGGTTGCAAGGACAAGACATTTTTACAATAACCACTTCAGAAAATATCACACTTTCATGGCATATGGCAGACCAATTCAGCTACATTCTAATTAGGGCCAATTTGAAAAAAAATGCAATGCCACAGGGCCGGCCTTTACAATCCCTACGTCTGACACGTCTGACCTGTCTGACCTGAGGTTTTTTTGGTTCAAAAAAAGTCTTTATTATAATTTCAAAAAAATCTTATGTCCTGACAGACATGAAACTAGATATAAACTTGATATACATATATATATTTAATAGTTTTAACATGGTCAAATTCAGTACCTTAGATAATGCAACTGTACACAATGTGGTTATGGTCAGCTTCCAAATCACACCATGGTATACCTTGAAACGGTATACTAGTTCACAGTATAATGTGGTATAAAAAAATTGATGGTTATGTACTACCATGTACATTTGCTTATCTACTGCACCGAATTCTGCCTTTTTAGTGTACATCAAGTTTCATGTCTGTCAAGACGTATTTTGAGAAATTAAAATTAAGCACTTGTTCAACAGAGACACTTCTGGTGTAATTCTTTAAGGGTCACTGTAGCTAATAATAATAATAATAATAATAATAATAATAATAATAATAATAGTAACAACAATAATAATAGTGTAATACCGTGACATTTCTTGAGATGATTATTGTACCATGTAATCTCAAACTGTTACACTCAGGTGTTGTGATTTCTTATGGTTTCCTCTGGACTCCATTTAAGTTCAGTGTATTGATTAAAGGTGTATGTGTTTTAAGGATCTTCCGATGTGGAGTCATTCTTCATTACTTCAAGAGAGCAATTTCACTCACCACCGTCTCTTATAAATTATTGTATAATGTAGCTACGTTTTAAGCTTAAGACAATACTAAAATGTCCAGAGAATTAGTCCACTAAAAAATGGCTAACGTCACAAATATGAAGGATGAAGTTAACATTTAGAAAACCAACAAACTTATTTTACTTCATCCGCTTATATTCAGACCTAACGTTACAGGTGACACGTTTATAAACGGAAATCAAAATGCCTTTTTTGGCGTATTTTTTAAGAGAATAAAAGCTACCTTGACTCCAGTTGCTAGTCGCCATTGCTATTAATTATTTGTGTCGCTCATCGCTAACAGCCGTCGGTCTACTCGAGCAACGGTTGCCCAAAATGTTGCCGCTTCCGACAACACAACGATGAAAAACAACAACTGAAACTGAATGGGAAGTTGCTGATCTCGAGTGTGTAACTTACTAGAGAAATACGCTATGAGCGCCCTTTCTTTTTCCTCCGTCCAGCACCTCTCCGGTGCGAAGCTGACAGGAGACGCCTCCATATTTTTTGTTGCCGTTCAAGCCTTCCTTTAAGCGGCTGTCAGGTCACATGACCCGCAATCCAAGCCCTTATTGGACGATTCTCGGATATCCCTGAGCAATAACCCGCATTGCCCAGTAGAGGCCGATGTTGATTGGTGTTCATTTCCTCAATGAGGACGCTGTTGTCCAAACGTCAGACACAGAACGGCACAATTCTATCTGTTCTAAATTTAGTTTAGTAGTATATTTACTTTCAATCAATATATTTAGTCAAGCTTTTTTAATTAAGATAAAGACTTTAAATGTAAATGTTTCATTAATTTAAAATGTGTTTTAGTATTTAATGAGACAACTGAGCAATTCCATCTGCTGAGGAAGAGATGGCGATGATGGAGGTCCAGTACAGCCACTAATGGACCATAGGGTGACATTGTTTTGTCAACTGCTGTTTCCAAATGTACTTTGTTAAATAAATAAATAAAACCTATAACCAGGTTCTAATAATGATGTCTTTATATTTTAATATTATTCGTTTATGAAAGTTATACTTAATTGTTCAGACACAATGTTAATGTATTCATTAACATATACATTTTTTGCCTGAATAAGAGGTTAGGGTTGAATGTGTATACACTTACTTAAATGCACTATGAATGTTATTTTTCCACAATGACATGCTCATGTCCCACTCAAAGAACATACAGTACAACAAGACGAAAAATATAATGACTGCTTTTAGTATGAGATGACACATAGTGTTGAAATAGGGTAAAAAGGAACTTTTTTCTGGTACTCAGGGGAATAACAACCACCATCATGCAGATGTCAAGTTTTGTTGTTTTGTTTTAATTTCCAATAACCAAAAACTGGCCAGTACACTTTCAAACAAGACAACAGACAAAGAGTATTTACAGTGAATCCCATGTACATTTCCTTTCTTCACATGTGCAGACATCCAATCCATGTACTATATTTATACTGATGAGTCAGTTTCACTGCTGCTGTATTGAGTGGATGCAGTTGTCAGTCAAATATCTCTGAGTGTTTACATTCACACTAATATCCTACTTATGACCTGGGTTTTGGAATAAACAAAACCTCATATAGACAATACACGGTATCATGACTGCGCAAACCTGGATTATCACTCAGCCTGGTTTTCAGAGGCCTAAATGAAGTGATTTGGGTTTTTCAAAAGAAAATGGTTTACTTATGAAAAGGCATTCAGTCTTCAACAATAATGGTAATTAAATAAAACTGAATGAATTCCTTATTTAAAATGGATGGGATAGATTGGAGAAATCATTGAAATTCAGATCAGTTCAAGCTTGTACAAGATCTAATCTAAGGGGAAATTATTTTCTGTTTTATAGTCTTATCTGAATGAACACAAAAAAACAAAGCAGAATGATTAATAATCTGCACAGGGGGAATTGAACCCCGAACCCAGACCTCGTGCCATTGAACTACAAGGGACTGAAAACTAAAGGAAGGCCTTCATATCAACCACAATAACCAAGCCTATCCCACACTTCACTTACATTATATACAAACAGCAGAGACTGGAGAGAGACCTCAACACGAACAACACCAAAGCGATGTGGCAGGCAATCCAGAGCAACACAGGCAAAGGCACCTCCATCATGTGTGAGGCCCATGCCAGATGAGCTTAACTTATTTAATGCTCCCTTTGACTGGCCACCGTCAGTGTCCACAGTGGATGTGAGAGGAATTCTGAGAGTGAGTGAGTTAAACTGTTGGGCCTGGTAACATGCTTGACTGCTCCCATCTGCTTTAAGACTTCAACCATCGTCACTGTACCTAAACTGTTGACAATTTCTACTCTTAACGACTACCACCCTTTGGCACTCACCCAAATTCTGATGAAGTGCTTTAAAAAACTGTTTCTCCAGTATATCAAAGTTAACATCCTAACTAGCCTGGACCCTCACCAGTTTGCACCCAGAACCAACAGATTCACAGAGGATGCCAAATCCACTGACCTCCATGCAGTCTTCAACACCTTGAAGATAACAACACCTCCACCAGAATACTGTACAGTATGTTGATTTCACCTCAGCATTTAACACAATCTCCCCTGTCTGACAAGCAATAGAGTAGTATCCACTGCAGAACCACCAGACTACACAGCAGCTTCTTTCCTTCAATATTAAAAAAATAGTTAATATTTTTTGACTTACTATTTGTTAATCCATCTGTATAATTTCTGTTTTTGTGAGTAGTATATAGAGACTACAAACATCATTTTGTTACACAACCTTTTTTTACCCCAACCCTTTCATAAAATGATAAATGGATCTTGAAACCATACTATCAATCACATGTACATCTACATTTTAAGGTCATTAAGCAAAATATGTACACTCTCCGTTATATACTGTTAAACTCTTCAGCATTTGTTCCTAAATATTCTCTAAAGCTTTTGTAAAAACTCTTTCTGATGCTTCAAGTATAAGTTCATTCACGGGAATATCACTGCTGTCAGGGAAAAGCCTCATATTTGCAACATGTTTGTTTGAAAATCAAACAAATGACTTTACAGTTAACCTCTGTGTGTTTTTAAAATCATACATTGAAGGCCTGTTAGCAAAGAAGCTGATGACCAGCTGATCTCACAGGTCCAAGCACCCAGTGCAACTTAGAAGCTAAGGCACTCTGACCTGGGTAACTGGAGTCAGAGGCATTATCCTTTGAAGCAGCTTCATGGTGTCATGCTGCCAACTAATGGCATTTTTTAAACGTATACTCTGAAGGGGCTCTTAGATGGCAGCATGACACTGTAGAAAGCTGAGTAATTTGTCAAACGTTTGTGTTAAAAAATGCAAAAAGTCAGGTTTTCTCCAAGTTTGGCATTACAATACTGAAGGATTTGAAGGGCAAGCTACATTTGGTGACATTTAAACAATGTACTGGTGAACTAAGAGCATCATTGTCATTTTGAGAATCCATTAGTGACCTGGATCTTTATATTGTGGTTAAATATTCCAAAAATGTATGACACTACCACCCATTGTTCAATTAGCACCATATGGATATACTGCACACACCAAAATTGGTGATTAACGCAATCCTGAGATAAAATATGGACTAAATTGAAGGGCCTTTTGTTATTCTGTTAGCTAACCACATTTCACTGATATCAATATAAATATCAGAGCAGTATTAGAACCATAAACAATATGGTTCAAACCCTGCTGGTGCTTGGACCAATAACAAGTTAATTACCATAGTTGCAGCTGTGAGGTTTTCCCACTGCCAGCAGCCAGCAGCACTTTCATAAAGTGACTTTGAGATGAAAAATAAAATAAATGTGACAGACGATAGGTAAATCCAGGTTGACTGTGATTTAAAAGCACGCTGATCTGAGGTAGAGTCACATACGGGGACACTGACTTGTGAAATTAAAAGTAAAAACTATCCAGCGAGGTGTTTGGTTATTTTATTAAACTGCAGAATCATTCAAGATTCTTTTGTTTCTCAAATATTCTATACACAATAAATATTTATATTTTTGGGCCCTAAACAAACGCATTGCCTAAAACATTCCCCTCTTTCTTGTTCTGGATGATGGATATTAAAAACTGAAGAGGAAACCTGGCCATGAAAATGACTGGGAGACGAAACAGCTTTTAAAACTGATATTCTGACATCTTGGATTTAAGGTGGCTGACTCATCTCTCAGCTCGTCAAGTTTGTACCTTGTTAGCAATCAATAGCTCACCGCAGGTAGGATACTGTACACTTAAAAAGAATAAAAATCCCTTAACACTGCCGAAAAGAAAAAAAAAAACTGTAGGAAATTTTTTTTAAACAAAAAGAGTATAAATCATCACTGATGTTTTGGCTGCTCTTAATATGTTGCAGACATGTTTCTCTTGTACAATAACCAATAAGAAATAATCACAGCATTAAAAATAGGGCTTGAAAAGATATAGCTGAAGGTAGAAACACCTTTTCTTGTTTTTTCACAAAAACAATCAACAACTTCAAGCTTAAAGATGAACAATAATCCTTCAATTAAACACTCAGGAATACTTCTCCCTCCTTTCAGGGGATTTTAAGTGGGCATATCCCAAAACTGGGCATGCCCATTCCATAAAAATACACAGTTGGTCCCTCCTAAGCGATGGTTTCCATTTAAACTGTGTTGTCCCTGTTGGCCCCAGGTCAGTCAAATCATCGTCTTTGTCACTTCTGTCAGATCAAACAATGACATCTTATTTGCAACTCTTTGCTCCACCCCATTGTGAGAGAAATATCCTTATTGGTCGCTCAGAAGATGTTACTTCCTCTGCTTCTGGTCAGTGAAGCAATATGCGAGTACCGCCTTCTGGTGAAGAAACAATGCTTTTGGAGCTTCTTTCTGTCAATAGCAATCTTCTGACAATAACAGTACACTTAGTCCCGCCCTGTGGCAAAGAAAATGTGTTACTGGGTCTTTGTCTGTCTGACAAAATGTCCATCAAACAATACTGTCCTGCAGCAACGGCTCAAAGTCCTCGTCACTGGCGGTGGGAGGGGTGTCCTCATCGCTGCCCGGAAGGGGCGTGTTGATGTGGATGCCAGCCAGTGAGGACATCGACTCTTTGCTGTCTGGGTGAGGCTTGTCACTCAGGGACAGCTGGGAAGACGAGGAGGAGCAGGAGGGTTTCTCAGGGATGAAGAGAGCGACGAGGAAGGCAACGACCACGGTACATGCCCCCAGGAGGAAGGGCGGGCCAGGGATGAGGCCTCGCTGAGATAAAGAAGAGTTACAAAGAAAAATGTTTCCCGTCATTTTCGTGTCTTTCATCTAGTGCACAACTAAAACATATCCAATATTGCTGTAATTTTCTCAGGTAAACATTGCAAGGCAATTTAATAAATATGACACATCTAAGTAAAAAGAAAGTACAAAGTAAGTTCATTGTGCTTACATTAAAAGCATTTGTAGAATATTGCATGTTGCTAGTAGTATTGAAGATATTCACTCCCTTCTGCACCATTATTTACTGCAGTAAGAGAAAACTCTACCTCTACTAAACTTTAATTTTAAGTAACATACAAATTAGGATCCATAATGAAAGTGTTCACAGGAATGTGCACGGTACCTCAGTGGGACTGTGCAGAGGCAAGGGGTCAATGTTGAAGTCTCCCTGGATGGGGTCCATGGTGTTGAGCTCGACGTTAAAGAGGAAGAAGATAAATCCGTACAGAGCTGGACCCAGGCCATTACAGAGACCTCTGATTCCTGTTATCATCCCCTGGACCACACCTGCAGGGGAGGACACAGATGGGTCATGTTATTGATCATCAGACATGTTACTGCTGACACAGTGAGGCATGTATCTGCCTATATATTATGCTGGCAGTGGATTGATTTCACTGCCTGGTTTAGTAATACAAACTTTCAGCCAAAAAATCTATAACACAGTGACCTATTGATCTGAGGAAGAAGAGAAGAGAGAGTAGAAGGGGAGAGGCGAGAGGACGAGAGCAGAGGATAGGAGAGGAGAGGAGGAGATTATCTTTGTCACCTTGTTTATCAGGATCAGCAGATTGTGACACCAGAGCAGAAACAGCTGGGAAGGTGATGGAGGACATTGCTGCTACAGCACCAGCTGCCCACATCATCCTATAACACGCACACACACGCACACACACGCACACACACACACACACACAAGGTTATACGCTGGATCTCTAGCACCCATATTGTTTTTCAGTGTGTTGAGAATCTGACATCAGTCTGAGTATTCATGCTGCTGAATGACGTTACGTTTAGTCCCTCCCAACCAGCTCATCAATTGGATAATATTCACCCACTGAGTGGAAAATAGGCTAGGATGCTATAAGAGTATAAGCTATATATTGTCACAATGCGGTGAGGGGTGTCTTGTCCTGGTTTTTCTGTCTTGTCATTTTCATGTTTTATTTTGAAAAATAACTCTCCTCTCGTTTCAGGTCACTTGCCCTTCCTCTTGTGTCACCGGTCTGACGTCTCCCCTGATCCCTGATTGTTTCCACCTGTTCCCCATTAACCTCATGTGTCTTATAGTCTGCGTCTCCCTTTGTCCGGTGCCAGTGTCTCGTTTGTTCGTGTGCCTCAAGCCCCTATGATCACAGCCTTGTCTCGTTCACAGCATTCATGTTTGTATTTTGAAGTTTCTTGTTTCCTCTTAAGAAGAGCGATTTTCAGTTGTAAGTTTTTCCATGCTCAGTGTAGTAGCCTTATATTATTTCATAGCCTTGTTTGTCCTCCCTTTTGGAGTGAATTTTTGTTTCATACAGTTTTCTAGTTCAGTTGTGCAGTGCAGTTTAATTTTGTAGCCTCTGTTTGTTTTCCTCCTTTTGGAGCGTTTTCTGTTCATTTTTATAGCAATCCATCTTTAGAGAAGAATAGTTTCAGTCTTTTACTTTGTCCTCCCTTTTGGAGCGATTTTTTTGTTCCGTTTTTTTTTGTCTTATTTTTCTGTGTTTTGTCTGTTTGTATTCCAGAGTAGTCTAGTTATAGAGAGGTTTCATAGCCTATTCTGTTGTCACTCTGTCTTAGAGCAAAAAGCAAAAAAGAAATATTTTCAGAATAAAAGCCTGTTTGTACTCTGAATCCTCTGCATCTGAGTCCTCTTTAAGCCCAGGTCTGACATATATAGCTAAAATAAGCCTTTATTGGTTTTGGGGAAGTTTACAGTCCAGCAACCTCAGCAAACATTTTCTAAGAGTGTTACATTCGCCAAACATATGTTAGTCCTAATAATTACATGTGAAGTGAGAACATAATGTTTGAAAAAATTAGTTAAAACTCATATGAGCTAAGCAGCCAAATATAATTGTGTTAGCATGAAGGACTGATTTTCTACATACTTTTTCCTGGGTTTTACAGCTTCAGCCTCAGACATTCAGCATTTAGCTCTACACCAACAGAATGAATGTAGCCTTACACAATAACAGAAAACACACACACAAAGATCTCACCATGGTTCTGACCCAAAGCCATACCAGGCCAGCTGAAGAATCTGGAAACCCAAACCCAACAGAACGGTGTTTTTATTACCCAGAGTCCTCATCAGCAGGGTGAGGATGAGCGTCTGAGGCAAGAGGGAGGGTGAAAGAGGAAGGGAATTAATAACTTTGTTCTAAGCTAGTACTTACGTAAGGAATGTGTATAATTCAGTTACACTAATTGTTAAAATAAATATTAGTGATGGTAAGTAGAAGTTGTACTGTAACCATATTTGATTATGTGTGTCTATTAACACTATTACACACTGTAATTGCTTCTCTAACAGTTGTCCATGAGTTTGTGCTAGTTTATGAGAGTTGTTAATTATATTGCTAGAGTGCAGAACCTATTCTTCATCTATGATTTTGGCCAATAGCTAACAGGTTCAGGAGGACTGGAATTCAGAAGTGCAACTGGCCCTGATTTACATGTATTATGTGAAGATAGATGCTATCAAATGTGTAAACATGTAAACAAAGGTGTATTAAATCTGTCTTGGTTTAATGAGCATGTGTGACACTTATAAAAGAAGTGTAAATGGGGCATGAGAGTAAATAGGGGTATAAATGTTGTGTCTGGAGTGTATGTATGTGTGTTACCTGTGCTACGATAGACAGAATGCCCACCACTCCAATAAAAACAGCAATGGTTGTGGAGGAAAAATTAATGACCTGTAGAGACAGACATAAATTATTTTTTATTGTTGCTGGCAACAAGACTTTATTTACAAGGTACTATGATCTTGCCAAAATCAAAACAAAGCTCTACAATTCAAGCAGCTCATTTACATAAACATGTCCATCATTTTTGGTACAACCACTGGAGGAACCAACAATGAGCATTTTAAACCTACACAGAGTGGCTTTCGAAAACCAGTAGCAGTTACAATAGCAGTAATAATGTTGGCAGTAACAGTTCTGCTAATATTTGTAGGAAAACCCTGCATCTGGCAGCAGTTTGTCTCACCTGTCTCAGGTAGAGGAAGAAGCTGGAGTACTGTCCAGCCTCCGGCAGGTAAGACAAGAACACAGTGATACAGATCAGCAAGACTGTCGGGTCCTGACCCACCTTCCTCAGAGACTGAAGAAGACAGAGAAACAAAGAGAGTAAATACAACACTGGCACTGTTAGATGATCACTTAGTCCCCATCTAATGCTATTAATGCCTAAGACTCAAAGCAGTCTGTGAAATGCATCAGATTTATATCTGTATCTTATTTTACTGTATCATTATCATAGCATTATCATAGCTTCCATACACACTGCAATCCTATAGTATCATTTAGTTATGAAAATAATGTTACTGTATAGAGGAACATTGAGGATTCTTCACCCACATCACCACTCAACATACTACATGCAATATCAAAGAGAATCAAATCATCGAGAAAAGACTTCATACAACTACAAACCAAAACTAATCAACCTGCTATGTGTTTATTATTCAACCAACCAATCAGATAGTGTATTATAAATGATTGGTTACTGACAGCGAAGGGGTCGGCCTGCTCCCAGGAGATAGGCGCCCCCCAGGTGTTGAGCCTCATTTTGTCCGGCAGAGACTCAGGTACAGCCAGCAAGATGAAGCAGATGTCAGCCAGAGCGATCAGTGTGGCCACCAGAACCACCAGGTTGTCTCCGTACCAGGCAGACAGGTACGCTCCGATGGCTGGACTTGTCACCAGGCTGGCTGCGAAAGTAGCCGACACCTGGGAGGAGAAAAGGAGACCGCACTTTATTTGTTGAAGCAAGAAGTGAAGCTGCTGGGATCATTTACTACGATGCAGCTAGACTTCCATATCAACAAGCTGACTGAATGATTTTACTTGCAGCCAGCCTGAATGATTTATGTTTTTATCTCAATGTTTTCATGTCTTTTTCTGGCATTTTGTCAGTTTTATACTCATTAATTTCAACTATAAATCTTTACAGCTGAACTGAAAAATACTTGGAGTAGAGGTTGTCCTGGAAGTTATAGCAACAAGTGACTAAATTAACACCACAAAAAAATACAGTATTTAAGAAAGGTCTAGTTCTTTTCAGACATTTTAATTCAGAAATGCTACATTCAATATAACTAAAAATAGCCTTTTTCATAAATTATTTTATTTTATCACTCTATTGCTGGCTATTATTGATTTAATCCTTTGATTGCTTAGCCATCATATCCACATGCACATGGCTCTCTTTTAATTACTTTCAGCTGCTTCTTTTGTTTAATTCATTAAAAGTAGGGCCGGGACCGAGCAATCCTTGTCGCTGCTGAATCATTGTGGGTGATTATTTATTATTTATTTCACTCGTAAGGCCGTGTAATAGTCATTATTCAATGGTATACTAAAACCCATATGAAAAAAATTGCTTCTCACTGTTCTCAGGTCAAATATTTATATGCGATTAAAAATGTGATTAATTTCAATTAATTAATTACAAAGCCTCTAATTAATTAGATTAATTTTTTTAATCGAGTCCCGGCCCTAATTAAAAGTAAATAAAACACTGTATATTCATCTGACAAAATATCCTATTATTTTAATTGTCTCTTGTATAATGTATATTAGAGGTGTGAATCTTCAGTGGCGACACAATTCAATTCAATTGAGATTTAGCTGTCAATGATTCAAATGCAAAGTGATTCTTGATGCATCTCAGTGTATGGCATCCTCAATGGTCTATATTACTGCACATGGCTACTTTTTCATCATTTAAATTCCCCTTTAATTCAGAAAGTCCTTCCAATATTCAGATACAGCAGTCTACAAAATAAAAGCTGCATCTTTTCAATACATAAACATAACAAAAACAAAACATGTATCCATCTGTAATGCCATCTGATGTCACTCTCAGAGTGAGTCTCATCCAGTTCGTGTGTCCCAGCAAGTATATAAAATCCGACATGTGCCCTGAGATGCCCGTTTGAAAAATACTTGGTGAGTTTTTTTTATCACTCTCAGATGATCTCTGCCTCCCTCTGACATACCTCCCACATAACATTAGTCTAATGTCTGCCCACAATTCAAAGCCTGACGCATCTTATAATAGAGAAATTTCCACACCTCTAACGTATATACATTTTATGATGTATATATTTTGTTTGCATTCTTACAATTCTTGAAAACATGTCAAACAGGAGTCCTTACCAGACCATACGCTGTGCTCCTTTCTCTTTCATCTGTCACATCAGCAACATAGGCGAAGATGACTGAGAAGGTGACAGAGAAAGCTCCAGACATGGAGATCATGGCAAAGTACCACCTGCAGGATGAGCAGGTGAGACAACAAACTCTTAACAGCGTCACTTTCAGACAGACAGACATATTTCATCGATCATATGGCTTGTGTTCCATTTGCTCATAATTGTATTCATTGTATTGTACAACCGATACTTTACATCCAGCGTCACTTTCTAAACACACTAATGCTCTGGTGGCTGAATGGGAGCAAATCCCTGCAGCCAGGTTCCAAAGTCTTGTGGACACCCTTCTCAAGAGAGTAGAAGCTGTTCAAGTATCATATATTGATGTATTGTTAAGGTGTCCATGTGCTCTTGGCAATATGGCATGCATGTTTAAATAGGTCTGCTTCATTGAAACTGGAAATTTCTCTTTGTTGTTTTGTACTGTACTGATTATGCTAGACCTCTGTCACAATTAATGACCATATCATAGCCCTGTGATGAGGTTATTCAGGTGACTCCCATTGACTTCACTACTCTACTGTATCCCTGAATGTCTTTGTATGAAATTAACATTATCGTGCCAATAGAGAGCGTTGAGGCTTACCAGGGGCTGAGCCTCATCAGAGGGATCGGGGCACAGGTAAAGAAGACAGTGACCAACAGGAAGGACCGCCTCCCCCACACATCCGACAATGCACCAATCAGAGGAGCAGACATGAATGACAGCAGACCCTTGACATGAAGAGGCAGAGTCAGTAGTGTCAACATAAACAACCCTCGCTAATTGAATTGACTGAAACGTTGGATAAATTTCTGCTCTGAAAGAACTAAGTGTTTTTGAGCCTCACCAATACAGGGACAAGTGTTAAATATATTTATTATGGTGGATATTTTCCACATTTTATGTGGATGTCTAATCAGTGTTGATGGTAAATGTAGTCAACTGAAGCAATACACAGGTTAAGAGCCTGGGTGTCGTCCTTGACAGCTCTTTGTCATACCAGACTCACATTAATAATGTTACCCGGTCAGCCTACTTCCATCTTCGCAATATCAACCGCCTCCGTCCTTCCCTCACTTCCAACAGCGCTGCCATCCTGGTCCACACCCTAGTCACATCCCGCCTAGACTACTGTAACTCCCTCCTCTTTGGTCTCCCCCACAAGTCCATCCGTAAGCTCCAACTGGTCTAGAATTCAGCTGCTCGCATTGTCTCCAGAACTCCTTCCATCAATCATATCACGCCCGTTCTTCAACAACTCCACTGGCTTCCTATCAAATTTCGCATAGACTTTAAAATCCTGCTTCACACTTTCAAGGCCATCCACAACCTCGCACCCCCATACCTCTCTGACCTCCTCCACATCAACATTCCCTCCCGGGCACTCAGATCAGCGTCCTCCATCAGCCTCACTGTGCCCTCTGCCCGTTTGTCCACCATGGGGTCCAGAGCCTTCAGCCGCTCTACCCCCCGCCTCTGGAACTCCCTCCCCCCGACATCAGGAACATTAACTCTCTATCCATCTTCAAATCCCGTCTAAAAACCTACCTCTTCAAACTCTCATACTCACTTTAAGTTGTCTTCCACCCTGCAGTTTTCTGATTTTTATTTTGTTTTTATTGCTCTTATATGTGTCCTTTGCTCTTTTAAATCGCTGTCTATATGTTGTGTAAGGCGACCTTGAGTGCCCTGAAAGGCGCCATAAATAAAATGTATTATTATTATATATTATTATAGAGTTCTTCTGCTGCAAGATGAGGAAATGAAGCTGTTGTTAAGGAAAGCTTTTTCAGCTTGGATTTAGCCACTAGTAGCCTTGTTCTCTTTTGAAAAGTGGCAACATTTCCAGCAGGAACAATGGCAACCTAGAATGTGAGTGTAGAGTATGTTATGGATGAAGATACATTCTACAGTTTTGACTGATTTGGATATTCAGCATATTTATTGGAGCCAAAATGCAGGGCCGAGGAAATGCAGCGGAGAGAGGCAGAGGCTGTGGCAGCATTAGCTGTGCAAGCAGGAATGGCCAGCGGGGACCAGGAACAACAATTGCTTGGTTGTTGGACTCAAAAACCAACACAAAAGTCGACATCTACTCAAGAAACAGTGGATTAACTTTATTTGAGATGGAAATACACCAGAAATGTCCCCACAACGACTGGAAAACTATTGAATTGTATGTGTGCATACTCTCCAGTAACATTACAAGCTCAAGGTTGTTTGAATTCTACTACAGAGTGCATTATCAATGAGGGCCAGTAACTGTTCAAGCTTAAGAATGGATCGAACTTTAGTTGTTCGAAAGTTAGCTGAGTCTGTGACTCAACTAATTTTAATCTTGGAAGCTGAAAGTTTTGCCATATTTTATGTTGTTTTACAGTTACTTTTCTAGGTTAGGCTGTTGAACGTTTGCTTGGCTGACATGGCTACTCCAGTCAAAAGAAACTGTATGAATGTCAAGCCTCATTTAAAGCCAATTAAATAAGTAGTAGGTTGCATAGTTTTTTTCATGTTGCTTTTTGTGAGTTTATACTGCAACGCTAGCTCAGGTGACGTTAGCTTTGTTGTTATATGAAGCCCATTTTGCTACAGTATTTTCAGCAGTATCTGGGTGTGTTGCTGCTGTATGTCCATTTTAAGGCTGACTCGAATGTTTTGAAGCTTCAACAGTTGTTTTTTTTGTGTCGAGCGCACCAAAAGGGAGGCAAACTTCTCTGTGGCATTTAGTCAGTCTCCAAACTATTGCATGTACAAAACTGCGCCCGTATTCACAAACAATCTGAGAGTTGTCTCAGAGAGCTCCTAATAACGCTTCCAAATCCTGCCAACCTCCTGTGTGTTTCTGCTTTTGGGTCCTCACCACTGTTTTTACCAATAGTAACAGTGTCCTTGTCTCTCATTAGGGTCCGGGCAGCTAAGCTGCCAGGACACTATTGTATTCCTAGGAATTCTTCTTTCTTCCGAGGAAGTCATACTTCCCATGGGCGAAAACTCACCAAACTTTACAGAAATGTCCGGCCCCATGCCAGATTTACTTAATTCCAAGGACATGTCAATATTCCTCCTGGGGGGGGCACAATAAGCGTTTAAATTTAAAAACTTTAAAAATACCTACAAAATCAACAGTACATGCTACAGTTTTGAAACTTTCACCAAACTGTAGCCCCAATACTGCTGAAACTTTAGTCCACTTAAACTCATTACAAATTATGAAGTCCATCACTCAGTTTTTTTCAAAACCTGTAAAACTTATAAAACCTATCTCCTCCCACAATTTTTGCTCAATTGTCACACTTGCTAGAGAGCATCTTCAGACCGTCCTCCACAAAACTTGTTTCTCGGATTTTTGATTTATCAAAAATTAAGCCTACAGTGCATCAAAATGTTTGACTGTAAACAGTACTGTAAACATATACTATCAAATTCTTGCTAAATACATTTTCAATCTTCCTGAAAAAAATTGAGAATATTTTGGAGTCATGGTTGATGCAGTTTGGCAAATATCAGAATTGTATCTCAAAAACTGAATTTTTGAGAACATTTTGAATTCTGCTCTCATGGGAACAACTGGAGTCAATGTAAGAACGGCATTTTTAAACATCAGATTTTCTCTTATGAAGCAAAACACTTTAAGTTAAAAACAAATCAACAACATTTCCATGCTGTCAAGATGCAATTTATGTATTATCAGATTTTTGTTCAGGTAACAGAATTTCTGACAGTTTGACCATTTTTGAAATCTGCCTTGACAACAGCTGCCCAGACAGTGACTCCCTGAGTCGAGAAATGAAGTTACACAGCAGGTCTCACTTCCAGCCAATTAGCTCAGTGAGTTAGGAGATGTCCTCAACATGAAACACAAGACAATTGTCCTGACGGTGGCATCACAGCAAGCCTCTAAATTAAATAAAAACAAATAGCTTGGACTGGACCATGGATGAAAGCTAACCAAATTTTGCACAAAGGTCCAGTCTCATGCCAGATTACCTCAGCTGTAAACCCAAGCCAATAGTCCTGATGGTGGTGCTACAGCAAGCATCTAAAGTTCAAAACTTTGAAAATTCATAACAAATCAACCATACTTGCTACAGCTTCAGAACTTTCATCAAACTGTATATATCAATATTGAAGCAACTTTTGTACATTTGAACCTATTAAAAATTATGAAGTACATCACTCAGTTTTTTTTCAAAAACTGTAAAACTTCTTAAACCTATTTCCTCTCTCCTCCTTTGATTTATCAAAAATTGAGCCTCAAAAACTGAATTTTTCACAGCGTTTTAAATGTTTCTTTCATGTGAACAATTGGAGTCAATGCAATAATGACATAGCTAAACATCAGTTATTCACTTATGGAGCAAATCAATCATTTTTAAAATTATCAACATCTCCATGCTGCAATATGTGTATTTTCAGATTGTCTTGATAACTGAATTTTTTACAGTGGTTTCAAATCTGCCTGCACAACAGTGAATGGCTTACTCAATTTGTGAAGCCATTGTTGTATTGCCACTTGCCAATTAGCTCAGAGCGATAGATGACAGTCTTTGGTTCCAGAAGTTGTGGGTTCAAGCCTCAAGTGGTCCAAAATGAACATTGTTGTCAACTGTCTTGTCTTGCTATTCTCCTGTTTGTTGCTCAGAATTGCCTAAATTTGCTAAAAATAGCCCGGTCCCGACCCATCGCTGCGCAGCAGCTATAATTTGTTGTTGTATTTGCAAATATACAAGTAAATAATCCCCTTCCCCCAAAGCTTCGAATATTCACAGATAATTCTCATTGAAGCTTTGAAGCTCCAAAAATGGTATTTCGGGACAGTCCTTGTGATGTTTCTTGATAGGCATGCCCTAAAGGTAAATATGTAGATGTGTGTGAAAAAGAAATAGTCAAACAACAGAAATGAATTTGCTAGATGTCTGGAAACATTTTGTAACTTTGATTATAATCAAAGCTTGGTACGTCAGAAGCTTGCAAAAAGTGCATCCTCTTTCATGTCGGCACTGCTGGCATGGCTTCACAGTAGGAGAACCCTGCTTTTTCAGTCAAAATTGCCTCCACTAAGGAATTTATTGTTTCATCTGTCTATATTTACCATCAGCACTGATTGGAAATCCACATAAAACATGGTGATATTCCTTTTGATTCAATGTTAATCTGTCTCTTGTGTTTCACACTTTATGGAGCTGCAATTCTGACTCACTGGAGATGTCTTTTAACAGAAAATAATCAAATAAAATAGAACTTTATTGCCCAGCCAAGGCCGTAAAATCGCCTTCGAGCTCACCAGACACAATAAAAAAAAAATGACATTACATCAATACAGCAAATCTCATCTCATCCCACAAAATGAACACACATTACATCTATCTCAAGTTCTTACCTTCACGCCCTGAATGAGTCCATTCATCAGAAAGGTGTGCTGGGGAAATGTTTCATGTAAAACCTAAGAAGAGAGGCACAACAACAATTCTTAAACCAGCATAGATTTCACAGTTTCAGCAAAAAACTGTCGTTTGTAGAGCAGGATTCAAACTATGTCTCTTGCTCCACAAGATGGAAGCTATTCTATTTGTGTACTTGCACCATGAAGGAGCAAGATACAAACTGACTCTTGCAAACAAACTTTCCAGTCCGTTTTTTAAAGACTGGACTGGTTGCTTTTGTTGCTATTTACAAGACATACATTCAAATGAGTATTCCTTTACTAATTAGAGCTGTGTAATGTTTGAAATCTTTAAATACTGATACCCTGAGTTTTGGCACAAAAACGAAACAAACCCTGCCTACACTGGATGTGTTTAGGTCATCCATCTAAGTTACCTTTTTAATTATGGTTCTTTAAATTCTGGATGACTGTCAGAGACATTACGTAATACTTGGATTTCCACCATCTTTGGAAATCACCACAAAAGGAAAAATGGAAATAGAACTCTTGACACCACTGAGAGTTTATTTTTTTAATATGTCTTGGGGGGTGACCCAGACCAGAGTGAACATTACAAGGCAACCTCACAGAATTTTACATTTTGTTTTCTTTACTGGATGTTCTCTCTAAAAAGGCAAATAAATGCGTTTGCAATTAACAATATAGACAGAGACCAGAATAATAAATTAATAGTAATAAAGTGACTGGATGTATAATTCATCAAACACCTGAGGACTTTAACAATAACTCTGTCCAAAAAGATACACTACAAATAACAGTTATCATTAAATATCTGATCAGCAAAACTATAACTGGACCAAACATTCAGTGTGGACTTTCATAGTTTTTTTTAGCCACAGATACAGACCAGTCCAAGCCTACTTTTATGCTATATGCAGAGAACAGGACTTAAATCAAATTGGACACTAGAGCCATCACAGTGAGGTAAGTGACAAGTCTTTATAATGAAGCTGCCAACAGGACGTTTGCTTGAACCTCAGGTCATAATAATCATATTAGGGGTATTCACTCCATGGGTGCTGATCCCTAGCCAGCATTGCTCAGTATTGACCTAATCAGCTGCTCAGATGTTGATGCAAACATGTGACCACCATCTCCAGACCACCACCACCAGTGTTACTCACAGTGAGCATGGGCGTAGTGAGTAATCCCCAGGCGAAGAACTCCAGGAAGATCACCACCACAGCATGATACACACTGGGCCTGCCGATACCCTGCTGGAGCTGGAATACACACACAAACACATTATTTACTATTACATATGTGACTCTACTGTAAAAGGGGCACTCCACCATATTCACAAAAGAATAACAGTTTATCATTAAGGTAAAAAATTGTAAGTGTTCTGTGGCACTGGGTGGAGATTTGGAAAGTCTGCCAAAAAAAGAGAGCATTTCCAAGCAAAGGGGCCTCATTTGAGCAATAGAGGCTCACTTTCTAACACAGTTAAGCATTTTGGGTAATTAAAATAGAGCAAGTGTTAAACTGGAACACCACACATGAAATGATGGTCAGCCGACTGACACAGATTCACAGAATTGAGGTGGTGATATGGACTATTTTCTATCTTTAGCTTGAATGATAACAGGTTCACTTAACACAGATTTGGACTACTTAAATAATGAGTTAATCTTTGTTGCTCTCCTGTATTATTAAGCTTCATGTTTTACTTAAATTTTCGTTCAATTTATCAACAATACAATGACATAATACTGATATTTGTTACTGATATTTGTATAATCCTGGTCAGATTTTAAAGGACTTGTGGTAAATATATCTCATCTATAACCAAAGTAAGTGACTTGTAATGGTTCATGCTACTGCTGCAATGGATACTTGATTAACAGAATAGTTGATAGAAACATCAACGTCTTAATAAACAATTAACGCTTCTGTCATTTTTTAAAGTGAAATTACCAAGCATTTCTCTGGTTCCAGCTTCTCCAATGTTAGGTTTTGCTGCTTCTCTCTTTTTCATTACAGTGTGAAATGAATATCTTTGAATTTTTGACTGTTAGTCAGAAAAAACAGGACATTTGAAGACGTCACCTTAGACTCTAGGAGCAGTGTGGGTCTGAGGATGGCAATGCTGGTCTGTTGGCCAAAAGGCTCAGGACAAAATATATATAAAAAATAACAACTATTGGATGGATTACCATGAAACCTTTGAGCCTGGGTACAAGTTACATTTAATTAAAATATTTTTGTCTTTCTACTTGACAAAGGCCAAGTACTGAAAATACGTCCATGTGAAGAAACTTGACACGTCCCCTGCCCCCCTGTAAGTAAGTTAGTCCGCACTTTGGTCAAGATGCCTCTGGTGTGGTGTGTGATGCTCTTGAGTGCTCTTAGTGTGCAGTTTCTACTAGAGTAAACTAAAGCTGAGTTATATTTCTGTGTTGCCATAAGCTCCAAGTTTATTCCATAGATACCTGGAAACTGTAAGGACTGTGATTGGCTGCTTGTGTTCTCCCCTACATTTTTCTGATTTCTAAGGGGATTGTTAAGAGTGAACATTAAGAATGTTAAGGAAACTATTTGTTTATGGAGAGGTTGTTTTGTCTCCCCAATTGTGCCATTTGTTTATGGAGAGGTTGTTTTGTCTTCCAAATTGAGAGGATGGATCTCTTTTTGTTCGCTCCATAAACGAATGGCACAACACAGGAGGGCCAACTCCTCAGGTCAAGACTCTGCTGTCCACTTACATCTGAAGGAGGAAAATCATTCCTTTGAGGACAACAATGTAAACATCTTGTCCAGAGAAGACAGATGGTTTGAAAGAGGAGTAAAAGAATCCATCTATGTCAAACTGCAACAACCGTCTTTGAACAGAGGAGGTGGCCTAAGACATTACTTATCACCCACCTACAATGAAGTGAGTTCTCTCCCCAAACAGCTTAACAGCCATTCACACCTGGGCTCACCTAGCCTTAGCAACACACACGAAGGCCGGTTGTACTGCAGGGAGGCTGCCAAATTATTGTTCAAAGATTTCGATGTGTCTGAAAAGCAGTGTTGGGGAGACTTAAACTACATGTAGTTGAACTACATAGCTTAACTAAAATTTGCTGTAACTTGCTGGTAGTTAAACTACATTCATATTTTGTGCTGCGTCAAGTATTTCAACTACTTTTTGGGTCATTTTTTGTAGTTTAACTACTCAATTTACAAACTACAATTTTGGCCAATAACATGAAACATTTTTTTTATAATAAAAAAAAAAAGACCTATATAAATTTTATTTTATTTTTCTTTGAAAAAAGGCATGAAACATGTCATAACATGCTAAGCCAACGCAGCCTCTGATTGGCTTGCCCTAGCAGCACTCAAATGCTTCACAGAGTGGGTGGGTCTTAATGCCAAGGAAGGCAGTGCTCATATGGCACAAGCACATCATGGACAACCCTCCCGCTACCCCCGATGCGCCCCCGAACGCGCCAGCCCAACCATGGCCATATTTGAGCATGTACATGTTGGATATAGATGGCTTTTTAGTGTTGGTAAAGATGTTTGTAGTGCCAAACAGAACCGGCTGTCTGATAAAAACTTTGAGAGACTGCTCATGTGTCGTGTCAACAAGCGATTCTGCCCTGGCATCTAGTTCTAGTGCCTAAGTGTTAGTGCCTCTGAAGTTCCTGTGATGTTGACCAAAAATGTCAGCTTTTGTTCTTTAAAAAATAAAACTTGAGTTGAGAGGCATATTTCTGCTGGCATGTGAATTTTTTGTAGACTATTATATTTTGTTTCATATACACCATATGTTGATTTATTTAATGCTGAGTTAAATGAGTATAATGAGTATAAGTAGTTGCTAAAGCTACTTTTTTTTAGCAGTAGTTTTACAAACTACATTTCTCCAGGGGTAGAAATGATCTACCTCTGGGTACTAATAAAGTAACTTGAACTTGAACTTTTGAACTAGGTCCTTGACCTAAAAAACATTGCAGACTCCTGATCTACATTAAGTGAACTTCATGACCAGATCTAGAAGAAGAAATTGCTATGGCAACTCCTTAAATGCTTTTGAAAACCTGAACAAATCTAGTGTCAGTGATATATTTCTTTCCATACATGATTCCAAAAGTGATAAGAGAATTTCAAAGAGTGCAATGGGAAATTGGCAGACAATCAATAAGACTACGGAATATTGATCAGTATGTTTTTGTGATGTTAGTCCAATATATCTGACAAGTGAATTACATCAGTATCAGCACCCGATACTGATATTGTATTGAATCAGTCCCAACCCTAGCATTTGTTCAAAGAAAATGTTACCCCAAACTACTCATTTTACCAGAAAACAAAAAAGCAGAAAAGCTTCCCTCTCCAGAAGATGGAACTAGAGGTCATTTCTGGGCATTTTTGCTTAAAAATGACTTAAATTATTAATTGACACTCAAACTTGTTGCTGATGATTTCTTTAGCCTTTATTTCATCATCTGTCTTTCTTTATGCTGTCTGTATGGCTGCAAACAATATTATTATTTTTATATAATTATTGTTGTTGTTTGTTTTTGTTTATTGTTATTTTTCCTTATTGATTAAACAGTCAATCATATTGTAAGATAATGTATTGTTTTTCAATCAATGAAATATCAGAAAATTGTACATGATGCTCATCACAATTTCCCAGATCCCAAGCTGATGTCTTCAAATGTTTTGTTTAGAGTCTGAACAAAACATTTGAAGACATCAGCTTGGTCAGTCTAAACTTTAAACTAAACTTTAGACTGACCAAGTCCAAAACCAAAAGATATTCTGTTTCAAATGATATCACACTGAGAGAAGCAGCAAACCCTCCCTGTGGAGAATCTGGAAGAAGACAAACAGACAATTTTGCTTGATGCTTTAACAACAAAAAGTGCCACATTCGAGATAAGGGGTCATTTTAATAGCATGTTTCAGTTTCCCTACATTTCATATCAAAAGGAAAGTAAATTAAAAACTACGTTGTTGACTTGGTGTTAAAATAATAACAATTGCGGTGACTGTCAAAATGGACGCTGATGCAGCCATGGAGGGAGGCTGTGGAGTGTTGGATCTGCAGCTGGTGCCTGGCCTCAGTGTGTTGCAGGCAGAGCTGTTATGTAAGAATTAATGGATCCATCCTGACCACATCATCCTCACACTAAGCCGAGCTGTCTGTGAGCCACATTAAACCCGCTCCATCTCCATCCGATGACAACAGCCATTTTGGACCAGACTTGCTCTGTTCGGCTAGTTTTCACTGAACTCAGTCATTCATTTTATTATGTAGATCAAATCCATTCTATAACAGTGACATAAACACGTCATCTGGATAGAAATCGTTCATAAAGAAAACTAAAGCAGATTGATAGCCTATGTCAAGTGATCCTATTTAAGATTATTTATGCTATAAAAATTTATAGGCCTATAGGCCTAAATGGCCGCTGTTTTAACGCAGAACCGAATTAATAAATGAGTCATACGTCATGTGTTTTAATATCCTTTAAGTCACACTCACACTGGAAAGCTTAGAGCAACTGTAGGTCTAAAGGCTTAATGTAGGCTATATGAAGCCTACAGTTTTTGAAAACAATATAAAATCTCATGAGATAATGCAGGATAAACGATCGTACAGGTTGATAAATTACTAATAAAATATAAATAAAATGGCGGGTCATCCACCAACCGCAGCTCCGTCCTTCATGACGATCTTCTTCACCAGCACCACCCGGCCGGTGGCCGCCGGCGGCTCCCCCGGCATCTCCTCACACCTGCCGCGGGTCACGAAGCATCCATGCCGCGTAGATATCCGCGGTTCTCCGGGTGCTTCCAGGATTCCTCCTTATTGAGCCTCGAAGAGGCTAAACCGAGAGAAATGATGGGGATAATATTATGGACTGTGTTGTCACAGTGTCTCCCGTCAAATCCGTCGTCAGGTCAGCCCGACAGTCCGCAGCTCGCCTAGTACGTTCACACTGTCACTTTAATAAAACCAGGAGACGGTTTCCGGTTTTGGTTGAGCTTCTTTTCAGATTAAAAGCATCATTTATACAATTCGGTAGTAGGCTACTCAAATATCCTACTCCCCAGTCCTCAGAGAATTGTAGCTTTTTACCCAGCCTATCACCAGTGGTAGTAGAAGTACTCAGTTCTTCTACTAAGAGTGGCACATCCACAGTGCAGAAATAAGATAGAGTTCAGAATCAGAATGAGTGCATAGCCTAGTGCCCATCTACAAAACAATTCAACAATTAACTTTATCAGTCAAAAGGATATGATAAACTTAAAAATAAAAAATAAATACATTTGAAAGCAAAAGCCAAATTGCTTAAAACACCTTCATTTCAAAAGCCCACTTCATTATCGAACTGTGTAGCCCCCATTTTAAGGGGTAGGCCTACATTAATCGATTGTAATATAAGATGCTTTTTAATGGATTTTCTCAACACATCAAGGGGTTTGTAAGGAGTAAAACAGTGAAAAGTTGCTTTATAGAAAACCTTGAATTATTTTAGGTTTTTTTTTTATACCTCTTTACCATTATATCTTCACCTGAATTTTTTTCCTTAAAAAAAAAAAAAAAGTCCTTTAAGATCTTCAGGGATTTTTTTTTTAGACAAGGTCCATTTTAACTTACCTTACCTTTCCATTAAAAAAATCTATAAAAAATAGATTAACCCATTAATATAACCATAAACAATTCCCTTAAAAGGGCGAACAAAAAGTGCCTCAAAGGTGCAAATATATTTGCATGGATGTAATTTTTACTGATTGGAGGAAGATTTTCACATTCGACTAAGTTACTTGGAATACCAAATGAGAGGTGTTGCAATAGGGTTTTTAGATTTTTCTCACTCGTGGCTTATAAACCATTAACTAATTTACTAACCTGAAATTATCTTATCCTCTATTTCTTCTAATAACATAATAGACATTTATTTTGAAAGCCAAATCGCTCTACTTCCTGTCTCACCGACAGTCCTTGCGGCAGTCAAGCGGTCCGATTTGTTCCATTACGGGTTTTTAAAGACCTGGACCGGGTCCTGTGCCTGATTGATCGGGTTCGGACTAGTAGGCCTACAGAAAACAGATACGGACGTATTTCATTTTTAGAAAAAGATGAGAATAACATAGAAGGTATAATAAGTGATGCTGTCACTTATTTTACCTTCTCTGTTATTCTCATCCTGTCACAGCGTCCCTGAGCCAGGTGTGTCAAGCTCAGCAGATTGAACTCGTAGGCTACCATATAAGAACTAACACTGTACCGTCGTAATAAAAGCACTTGGTAAGAAAACAACGTAGCTAAAAGAATATTTATTTTATCTGACAGAATTTATTGTGTTTTTCTTTACTGGGAGCCCCCCTTTTTTTTACACGTGATAAAATATAATCTAAAAAAATCTTGTTTACTAATTTGTTCGGGATATGGAATTTATTTCGAAAGTGAAGCTTGTTTTCCGGTCGGGTTGACGGTGGCAGACGGATGTGATTACACGGGTAGATCACGTTTCAGTGGCGGTGGTTTTAGTGTGTGTGTGTGTGTGTGTGTGTGTGTGTGTGTGTGTGTGTGAATAAACGAGTGGTAACGGCGGGAAAACGTGACATGCCGATTTACATCATCAATCATCGGATGCAGACCTTCACATATCAGTGCCATGCTTCTGCCGTTTAATCTTATAATAATTTCGGTTTCCTGATTGTGATTCTTTCTCAGGAGCTACTCTGATAGCAGCATTATGACGATGGTGTCATATTTCTTGCTCTTCTTTATCCTCTTGAGGTCATGACGGGGGTCTTGACAAAACAGCAAGTTTTTTATTGAAAGCCTCAGTGGCAAAAAAAATTAGCTGTGATTACATTTGAATAAACAAATCAGATGTGAGACCATGTCAACTGAGAAAAGAGCATCACAGTAAAATATCTGCATGAGATGAGTAAGTTAGTGATCAAAAGCAAAATGTTGAACTGCAAATACACTCATTAACAGAGTGGAGGATGTTCCTACTTTTGTAACACATGTAGGCCTATTTAAAATCCACAAATAAATATAAGTGATGCAAGACCTGTCAGTTCATATGTAAATGCAAAAACATATCTGTGAACCCCTTCTTTGTTTGGCTTTATTTCTCAGCAGGTAACATAAATAAATCCCTGTACACTAGCTAAGAATTTGCATGATCTATTCAGCGAGTTAGACTAAAAGCAGGCATATAGTAAAGGCTAGGCAACATTTTTTTGCCAAGGGTACATAAACTCTAAGTTTTTATTAACTTTGAATGGAGACACAGGGTGCCACAATGCAGATGTATTGCATTTTCAACCTTGTCTCCCAGATTAAGCGTTACTATAGTAGTAATGTGTGATCACTAATATGAGTAGAAATGCATTGATTCATATGTTAGGGTTTTTGGGAATAACTTCACATTCAAACCGAAGTCTTCTCCTACCAAAGTGCTGCTTAACACTCAACCTCATGTGGGACCGAACACCAGAAAAACATACAGCTATATAAACCCAGAAGGCAGGCTCATTTGTTTCAAACCAAGAAAATCCAACACTACTATCTCTTCGTAAGGCCCTGTCTCTGTTTAAAAAATTATATATGGCTTCTTCAACCGTGAAAGTTGTGCGCTAACTCCGAGGTCACCAGGGTGTCCCATGAGTGGCCTTCCTCCTCTTTCTCCAACTGTCCAGGTTAGTTTTACAAAATGTTTGAATGGTTGAGTAAGATTTAAAAAACACCCCTTTTCTCTAACCTCAAAGTAAATACTGATTTCAGCCAGGCCACAGCTAGGAGAATGATGCAGAGCTCTAATCAGCTTACTTTTGTGTAAGTATTTAAGTGTTTTGTGTAAACAAAAGAAGAAGAACTAAATTGTTATAGTCAACAGCAATAGAGAGGTGAAGTCACCCCCCTTCTGGTGAACCACCACCCTATTTCAGAAAAAATATGTACAGTAGTCAGAGTCAAGAGAACTAATTTTTTGATCCTGTTTTAAATGTGGCATGAATTACACAGACTTTTTATCAACTGGAAAAAGTCACAGTTTGTCATAAAACTAGTCAAGTATAAGACTGTGAGAGTACGTCTCATTGAACGGTCACCAGAACCCAAAACTGAAACCCGGTCGATCCTGCTAGTCCTAGCTCACAGAACTGACTAACCCTCAGATTTATTGTGATGTTCACAATAACATTATATATATATATATATATATATATATATATATATATATATACACATATATATAGAAATGATATCAATTTTATATTAATTTAAAATGTATTTATTATTTAAATTGTGTAATTCATGGCACAATTCAAACACAATCAACACAATTATTCAACTCTTGCCATTAACCATCGTTAACTGAACCCTTTGCAACACATACGCCGTCAGTGTAGGTCGTCGTTGATAAGTACGTTGCCTCACCTACGCCGTCGTCAGGGTCGTGTTGACAAGTACGTCGCCACATGTACGCCGTCGTCAGGGTCGTGTTGACAAGTACATCGCCACATGTTCGCCGTCGTGACTAATGTACTGCGATCTTTAAACGCTTGATGGCGCTGTTGAATTATTTGTATTTCAATGTCAGCAATAAAGTTAATGAGAAAAAAATTGAGTGTCATTTATTGAACCAAAGATACTGTATTTACCATCTTTGATTGAATTTAGTCTATACGTTCAGCCACAAGGTGCAAATTGCTTCAAATATATATCAAATTATGTTTTAAAAAAATCAAAATTATTTTCATTTTCTTTCACACAGACATTAAGTTTGTCATGGTTCTGTATCTGTTTGGTTTATTTCCTGTTTTATTTTGGAAATTGTTCCCTTGTGTGTTGCGTCCTACTTCTCACTTCCTCCTGTGTTGATTACCTCACCTGTCCGTGTCCGTCCTCACTCCACCTGTACCTCGTCTCGTCATTAGTGTCTCTGTGTATTTAGCCTTTGTCGGATCGTTTCGTTCGTTCGTTTCCCTCTGTCTTGGTCTATGTTTGCTGTCACTCCACCGTTCTCTTTCATGTTCCCGTTCCCGTTCCTGTTTATGTGTCTTCTCGACTTCGTGTTAGCTTCTAGCCTGTGTTAGCCTGTGTTTGTCATTCCCTTGTCTTAGTCTGTCTCTCCCCGTGTTCGCCTCCCAGCTTGGTCCTCAGTGTCTCCTCTTGTTTCCAGTTTGGTATGTTTGTAGTTGGGTTTCTCTTTTAAGTTATACTTTGCTTTTTGTTGCTCTTTGTGTTAGCCTTTCATGCTATGTCAGTTTTTTGTCTTCTGTTCTCATGTTAGTTTGTCTGTATTCTCCTTGTTTGTATTAATTAAGCTTTAGTTATTAAAAGCTCGCTTTTTGTTCCCCTTATTCTGTTTCCTGTGTTTGCCTGTGTGTGTTCGTGAGTGATCCTGTGTGTCTGTTCCTGTGTGTGTCTGCATTTGGGTCCTCTCCTAGCTTTCCCCCTTTAATTACCCCTTAAAATCCTGACAAAGTTGAGTTTATTAATTCGACTGTTGCTATTAGAACAGATACATTTTCTTATACCTAATGCAAATTAGTGAAAACATGCATTAATGGATAACAAATAGGCTAGAATAAAACACACTTCTCATCTGAGGCATGAAATTAATTTTATTTATTGGTTGTGAATGCAGGAGGCATTCACAACATATGTTCTTCTACGCACGGAATTCTTTATTTTTATTTTTATTTTTTTTATTATTATATCTTCCGGGTCAGAAAGTTTGGCCCTTAACTCCTTCAACATTTTTCAACGTATTCACTCCATTCAAAAACCAAAATATTCATCTCAATTGGGAATCGACCGCGTCTATTTTTCTCATTCATATCATTCATAATTTCCGAGATATTCAGCGTTTTCCGGCCATTTTTTCCCATTCAAGCAGATTACGGAATGTTCAAAAAATCTCAAATTTCACACTTTTTCAAGCATTTTCAAAACTCATCTAGTCATTCACACTTCAAGATAGAAACTCCATTCAAACTCTGAAATATTCCACTATTTGTCTACTTTCAATCTTGTATTCATCTTTCTCACAGCATTCATACTTTTTGCACAGTCGCAGTTCAAACATCGGTAACGTTTCAGATTTTTGCATTGGTGTGTATTGGGTGGATCACACTTTTTCAAGCATTTTCAAAGCTCAGCTAATCATTCACACTTCCAGATAGAAACTCCATTCAAACTTTGAAATATTCAACTATGTGTCTACATTCAAGCCTGTATTCATCTTTCTCACAGCATTCATACTTTTTGCACAGTCGCAGTTCAAACATCGGTAACTTTTCAGGCACTTTCAGATTTTTGCATTGGTGTGTATGGGGTGGAATGTTGAGAGCCAGAGTGGAGGAGCCAACTGACAGAGTGGGGAGCACCTCAAAAAAATTCAGAAAATCTCGTCTTCAACTCGCGCTTGCATCCACAATTTTCACTCCAGCAGAAAAATAACCACATCAGCTTGTAGGAAAATTCGTGCCGGTCGCTAGAGTGGTTCTCTGGAGCCAATCGGACAAAAACTCTTGGCTCAGTGGGCGTTTAACTGAAAGCAACACCGACCAACTGCCGCATCAAGTCCCATGTAATTGATAGGAAAAATATCTGGAGGCAGGCAAACACATCCACTTTTCTGAACTGCTCCACAAGACACATTTTTGACCACACACACACAAAAATTTCACTAAATGTTGACAAGACTCTCATAGTTTCGACCATATCATTATTTGAGTGATAGCAGTTACTGTTTTGGAGGGAGAAGCATGTTAATGTGAGGTAAACCTCAGCAGAAATCACTATTAAATCAACTCCCACAGTCCGTTGCCGCGACCACCCTGGTTACCGTCACTGTGGCAACCGAGATAGAGAGACAGATTTATCAATGAGTCAGTTTACTACACCCAGTGTATTACAGACTATATTTCCCAACATTTCAACTATATTTAACTATTATCTTTTCATTCTTTCAAGCCAGAATCTCCATCTAAATATTGAAATGTTCCCAATCACTGACACATTGACATTTATTTAACGTTTCAGTCCCATTCAGAGTATTTGATCCATTCTCACTGTAACATCTCTTCATACTCCTGTTTGGCTCACAGCTTATATTCTATTTTTAATCCTTCATTCTCACCCAACTATTAGGAAGCTTCATTGTCTTCAGACGAGACTTCAAATAAATTCAAGCCACCAATTCAGTTTGGCCTTAGCTTTTCAACAAACCCTAAATTATTTCACAGTTTTTAGATATTCTGGACATTATTCAAAGTTTTCAATGCCGGCAATCCACATTTGGTTTCAGCTCTTCAAAAACCTTCAAATATTCAACATATTTCATATATACTGGACATTATTCAAAGTTTTCAACGCCAGCAATCCGCATTTGGCGTCAGCTCTTCAAAAACCTTAAAATATTCAACATATTTCATATATTCTGGACATTATTCAAAGTTTTCAACACCAGCAATCCGCATTTGGCGTCAGCTTCTCAGCAGGGTGCATTCACAACCGCAAGTTCTTCAGGACTTGCCTTCTCTAGTTCCAACATGCTATTTAAATTGGAATCTGTTTTTATGACATTAAAAACTTCACCATGACAATAATTTAAAAAAAAAAGAAAAAAAGGAAGAGGCCATAATCACAGCGACATAAACATAAAATAATGACCGACCGTTTTTTGCGATGGACTGGACAACCCTGAGGTATGAATATCTCTGCCGTCATAAGATCCATTTGCAACAGTGCCTCACATAACCTCAAAACAGATTGTGGTGACAAAACAAAAGTGTTTTAACAGCAGGAGCTTGAAAGAGAAACGGGTAGTCGCTGAGGAGAGGGATGGTGGGAAAGGAGATTGAAAAAGCCCATTTAACTAACTAAATAAATAAAAATAAAAAGTGTGGAGTCAATTTTGTTTATCAGATAAGATTGTTTGAAAAATAAGTCCTGAACAAGAAATGCATCTGAAACTAAAACACTGCAAACACACATCTTTAACAAGGTGTAGCCTACCAGTCTGTAAACATATTTTTTTTTCTGCTGTACAATTGAACATCTTAACATGGGACTCACTTTAGAAGCCAGAGTACATTAGTGTTACAACAGTTTCTGGTATTTCACTGTTGATATCTCTGAATCTTCAATCGCAACATGTTCTTTTCTTTTTTTTCTTATATTGAAAAATATTTATATATACAGAACACAGAGCAATAGATCAGCACACAAATAGAACATGGTATGCACACAGTATGCACATTAAACACAATGGATAACTGATATTCACAGAGTAATGTAACTTTTGGTATTGCTCATACACATTGTCAGCAGTAATGCACATTCACGTGACAAAAAGTGATGTAACCATCAGTATTGCCCAGTGCCCACAAAGTGACAGGATTAATTGTAACATTCACTACATCTATGGTCACTATCTTATTCGCATGGCACTGAATGAAGTCAGCCAATGCTGCATAGTCTGGACAGTAATAGATCTCAGACTGGCTTCAACTTTGTTGGATATTCACAAATAGCCTACAAATTGATGATAACTGTGCAAGGATTACACTCTGTGTAGGCTAATAGTCATACACAAGGATGAAAAATATTACCTTGTGGTCAATTATGCTTAGCTTTATTGATTAACTTTACTGTTTCAATTTTAGGCCCTAATTGAAAAATTTCACGTCTTGGAAAATGTTGTCTTCATTGCTGACTAAATAAACAAACTGAAGACATGTACTGACGACGGCGTACATGGGGCGACGTACTTGGCGACGACGTGTGTTTCACACGTCTTTGGTGATGACGTGAGTTTCACACATCTTTGGTGACGACGTACCTAGTTCAGACGTCCAGAGCAGGCGTGTTGGTAATTCTAACATACGCCGTCGTCACGTCGCCGTCGTCACGTCGCCGTCGTCACACGTTCTTTCAGTGCACTTGCCGTGACGTCGCCGCCGGTCTCTCATCTGCTGTCCCATTCACTCCCATTCAAAAATCCACACGGTCTGACGGCGACGGGAGGGGAGGTTGCTCCTTCTCCTTCTCCTGGTAATCCTTGGTTTGGCACTATCCACTCGCCATACTTAAGCAAGGCACTGAACCTTTAACTATTACCCGGTGCCTGACGCGGGGAAGCGCCCTTCCTCTGACACCTCTCCAATAATGCATGTGTATAGGTCCCGTTTCTGCATGTGTGTATATTTTGGGCCTGTGTATGTAAAAAAAATAACAACAGTGAAAAAACTGAATTTCACTGTAAAGACTAAAGTATGTCTTGTACTACTATTTTCTCTCACTGTTCTCACTCTGTCCTATTAAATGCTGACCAGACGTTATTGTGTTTGGACATGTTGCTAGGTGACAGTGTACTTGCAGAGGAAAGTGTAAATTACCTGTAAACTAAGACGCAAAGGACATCTGTGGGACTGCGAGATGACTCATCTGTGGCTTACAGCAGCTTCAACAAAACAACGATAGAAAACCCAGAAATCAACATCCTGACAGACTCAAATTACAGCAGGTAGGTTTCATCCTGCTGATGTGGTTTTGTAAACTCAACTAGAAGTTGTTGTTATGTTATAGACAAATGTTTTTAGAATTTTTTCTTCTGGATATGGGCATTGCATGAATCATGTTACTGTAGTGCAACTTGGTGAAATGGCGTCACAATTTGAGGGTTGATATATGTAATCATTGAGTTGCACCTGCACACACTTCATAAGAATTACGATAGATGTGAAACAGGTCAGACTAAGGCAAATTTGATTAAAACTAGGGCTGGACTGTTAGTCCAATTAACCACACAGCAAGCCATATTATTTTCAGATATTTGCATTAAAACTTCTCCAAAAGGCACCAACACCACAAAAACAGCTGAGAGGTCAAGATCAGTGACTGTAATTCAAGCCATTGTCCACATAATGTTTTTTTCTAAGCGCCAGCTTTACAATTGTTTCTAATGAGGAGTGCTCTGCCTTTTTTATGCAGCCACACCGAGTGTTTCAAGTTGAAAGTCTCTCAATTTTTCAGAAAGACGCTTGTGGTGTCGCTGCCGCTTTCCTTCAGGCCCTGGTAATCCAGAAGATCAAGGAGAGATTTATGGCTGCCATACACTGAATATCTCTAGTGAGTTGTGTGCTTTTCTCACCCTATGCATTGGATGCTTGTGTGGTCAGCCCTCTGTTACCATAGTGCCAGCAGCTGTCAAAACCAACGTGCAGCGTTTTTTTTGTCACTTCACCCCAGTGCTCTTGAGTGCACCGCCAGCACTGTTGTGCCCCCAAAAAACGTGATATGGACATAGGCCCTTATTGGAGGTGATGCCCAGCAAACAGCTCACAGCTAGCTGTCACTCAAAGTGTCCACACCCTGAATAATTGATACATTTAAGCCTTAACATAATTTAAATTTGACTTAATTTTAAAATTCATAAAAATTAATCCGCGTACAGTTGTCATGAGTGGGGATATTAGCTAATATCTTAATCAGCTATCTTAATGCCATATACAGTAGCAGCCTTATCCTTATCAAAACAAATCACTTGGTATGACTCCTACATTACTCAGATTCCTGTGTGTGTTTGTCTGTGTGTGTGTGTGTGTGTGTGTGTGTGTGTGTGCGTGTGCGTGTGCATGTGTGTGTGTGTGTGTGTGGGAGAGAGAGAGAGAGAGAGAGAGAGAGAGACAGCAGATGCAAAGATGGCATTAGCAAGCGGTCAGTGGCTGGAAAAAGAGATGAGAGGAGAAGCCCCGTGTCCAAGGTTTGTCACATTGTTTTTGAACTGTAACAAAGCATTTGACAATCTCAGACTGCACTGATGACTCATTCTCTCTGCATGATCGTTATGAACCACATGGTGACGTAATCTCATTCAAAGCTTTAAGTAGTGGAGTGCCGTTGGAGAGAGAAAATGGATAAGACAGGGGTTTTTTTTGTGGTAGCTCATTGTTTGACTTTCTTATTGTCCCCGTCATCTCTAACAGACATGGCCACGCCTTAGCTATGGCAGGAAATGTAGCCTTTCTGTTTGGAGGAGCCTCCAGCATGAACCAAGAGGTTATTTTAATTGTCTTTTTAAAACCTTTTTTTCATTCAGATTTGACAAACAGCACCCCGCTTCACATTCACACACATTAAAAACACAGAGTAAAATATGGCTGAAACATGGGCCCTGGATGGTAACGATCTGCTAATTTTCTTCTTATGTATTTAGGAGGACAACCCTGTTTACTTCAATGACTTCTACATGCTAACAGGTATAATTCAAAGATGAAGGTATAAATTATCTTGTGTGCAGAAGATATTTAAGGTTTTTGACACAAAGTGCTCAAAACAAAGCGCAAACTTTTTACAAGTGAGACACCATTTTGTTTGTGTGTTGTTAGTTTGCGACAGGATGAATGTGCCAGCAACAGGCAGTGAGGAAAAAGATTACTAACTAGCAAATAGAGTGGTATAGCAATGATGTATTTTTGTTGGCTAACCTGGAAGTTAGCATCACCCTAATTCCCTCAACAAAAAGCCTGTGGGATTTTTGAATTGGATTTTGGATTAGCGCTGAAAATAAACTCTGCGTCAAACACAAGTTTATGATACTTACACGTGTTGCTCAGCAAGATAATCTTAGAGCTAATGTTAGGCTCTAAACTGTCACAGTTTGGCATAACTGGTCACTTGCTTTATTCTGCCTGCCCTGTCACCTGCCTCTCTCACCTAATCAGCCAACTCTCCTCACCTGATCACAGAGCTGTGTCTCATTACCTATCAATCCGGTATATATACTCCAGACACACCATACAAGACTCTCCAGCGCTTCTACATGGATTGATTTCCTGTTGCCGACCCTGCCTGCCTGATCCCCTGTAAACTCACCTGCCTTCTATCTCCGACTCTGATTGTTTCTGCTGCCTCTCTGGACTCTGCTCTGCCCATGGCTGAGCTTGTCAACCGGCCTGCTCCCAAGTGAGTTTTCCATTCTGCTCCCTGGTGGCTTCCGGTGGCTCAGAGACAGTCATGGCTTCGTCACGCTTGCTTGATTATTTCTGGTTTTCCATGTGCTGCATTTGGGTCCTGACACCACAAGTTACAGTACAATCTGGCCAGATATGGGCCCAGCTCAGGCTTCTTTACCACATGCCCCCCTGGGCATGTGGTGGATTGAGTCGTGGATTGAGAGGATCCTCCAGCAGGGGGATCCTGACGCACAGCAGTCAGCGGCCGCCCATGAACAAGCGTTAGCCATCTAGCCACCCAGGTCCAGCAGCTAGCAGCAGCTCTGAACCAGTCGGTTGCCCGAGCTCCTCCTCCTGCTTCACCCTATCCTGCAATCGCCTTTACAAATGAGCCCCAGTATGGGACCCCAGAGTGCTATGCTTGAGAACCTGGAGGTTGTACCCCATTCCTCACAAACTGCTCAAGCCAGGAGAAGGGAGCGCTTCCAGGGGTAGATAGATTGTCACTACTACACTCGAGTTCGAGGGGCTCCAGCAGCCTATGCAGGTGGAGCACACTAGCCTCACCCCGGAAGAGCATGAGCACTAGTGGTATGCATGGGGTGGCAGGGGTGGGGCGGTTGCCCCCTTCGTGGCCCAATTGTTAAAAAACACGCGCTAAAGTGCCCTCGGTTGGCAAAACACACTAAACTGCCCCCTTGGCTGGTTAAAACATGATAAACTGCCCTCTTGGGTGGCAAAAACGTGCGCTAAAGTGCCCTCTTGGGAGCCAAAACATGCGCTAAAGTGCCCTCTTCAGTGGCGAAAACGCTTTGTATGTGCCCTTTTTTTCTTTTCGCCCCTGCCCTTCAAAAAGTCTGTGCACACCACTGGTGAGCACCACTGCTGGGGAAATCTCTGCCTGTACTGTTGCCAGGCAGGCCACTTTATTTCCCAGTGTCCAGCAAAAGGCCAGGCTCACCAGTAGTAGGGTATGTTCTGGTCAGCCGAGCTGCTAAACTTTCCCCCAGTCAAAGACCCCTCTCCCATGTTCGGCTTCTGCTGTCGGACAGATCCCATACTCTTGCTACCCTCATCAGCTCAGGAGCTAATAACAACATTATTGGCAAGGATCTAGCCCAACAGCTGGGGATTGAGCAGGTGTGTCTGCTTCCCCTGTTCCGTCAAGCACCCTGAATGGTCACCTACTGGGGACAGTTACTCACCAGACCACACCCATCTGCATGCTCCTATCCGGGAAACACCATGAGACTATCTAGTTCCTAATCCTGTGGTCACCTCTGATCATGGGAACCCCTAGCTCCGCTGCCACAACCCACACATGGACTGGGCGATGGGAGCCATCCTGGGGTAGAGCCCCTCCTGCCACCAGATCTGCCTGAAGCAGGCCGCTGAACCTCTACAGTCATCCAGCCTCAGCTCTGCTGTGTGTGTGGGGTTCCCACTGCATACCACAACTTCTAGGAAGTTTTCAGTAAGACCAAGGCCACATCCCTGCCTCCGCATCACCCCTACGACTGTGCTATCAACCTGCAGCCGGGCGACTCTGTCTGCACCAGAGTGTGGCCATGGAGAAATATGTTAATGACTCACTGGCCACCGGAATCATCCGCCCCTCTTCTTCACCTGCTGGTCCAGGGTTTTTCTTCGCTGAGAAGAAAGACAAGTCGCTGAGAACTTGTATTGATTACAGAGGGCTCTACGACATCACCATCAAGAATCGTTTGCCACTGCTGCAGACCGTATTTCAGGTCCAGGTTATCGACGTACTGAGAGACAAGCTGTACAGACACGTGTTTGTTTATTTGGATGATATCCTCATCTTCTCCAAATCCCGTGAGGAGCACGTCCATCATGTCCAGGCCATCCTTCCATCCTTCAATGCTTCCTGGAGAACTCTCTGCATGTAAAGGCTGAGAAGTGCAAGGGGCCCCGACAAAGTGTGAGCTGTGACATCCTGGCCAATCCCTGACTCCCGAAAGCAGCTGCATTGGTTCCTGCTGAGGTGGCCTTCCAGACTCTCAAGACCCGCTTCACCTCAGCCGCCATCCTTCAAGTACCTGACCCCGAGAGACAGTTTGTTGTGGAGGTGGGAGCTGTCCTGTGCCAGCGGGCTGCCTGCGACCAGAAGCTTCATCCCTGTGCCTTTTTCTCTAGGTGACTTTCTCCCGCTGAAAGGAACTGCCTCAAAGGGACTAAATTGCCCGTTTTGGTCTGGACGGACCACAAGAACTTCAAGTATATCCTGTCTGCCAAAAAAAATAACAAGCCTAGTGGTCCCTGTATTTCACCAGGTTTAACTTCTCCCTCTCCTACTGGCCTGGGTCAATGTCAAGCCTGATGCCCTGTCCTGTCAGTTTGGAGAGGGAGGACTCCACTCCTGACCCTTATTTGGGAGATTGAGGAGAGAGTCAAGACCGCCTTGGAGGACCAGCCAGGTCCCTTGCCATCCTAATCGCCTGTTTGTCCCTCCGCTCCTAAGGTCTGAGGTTCTTCAGTGGGCTCACAGCTCCAATCTTACCTGTCACCCTGGGATCCTTTGTTATAGGGCGGTCTTGACTCTCTCAGAGGTTCTGGTGGGCCACCATGGATGAAGACACTCAGGAGTTCATTAACGCCTGTCCAGTCTGCAGCCAGCACAAGTCATCCCACCAGGCCCCCTCTGGTCTCCTGCAACCCCTTCCTGAGTCTCATCACCTTTGGTCTCACATTTCTTTAGACTTCATTACCAGTCTACCACCATCCAACAGACACACCACCATCCTGACGGTAGTAGACTGGTTCAGCAAAATTGCCTACTTTGTTCCCCTGCCTAACCTTCCTATGGCCAAAGAGACTGCCAAGCTAGTCCGGCTTCATGTTATCTGTCTCCTCTCTGTCTCTCCTCACGTCAGTATTTTGGAGGGAATTCTGCACTCTTATTGAGGCCATTGTCAGCCTATCATTCGGTTTCCATCCACAATCAAATGGCCAGATGGAGCGCAAGAATCAGGAGATGGAGACTGCCCTACGGTGTCTGGACTCAAAAACCCTTTATTCTGGTCCCAGCAGCTCCTATGGGTGGAATACGCCCACAACACCTTGACCAGCTCTGCCACTGGACTGTCTCCATTCCAGTGTGCCTTTGGGTTCCTGCTTCCACTGTTCTCTGCCCTTGAGAAGGAGGTTTTCTGACCTTCGGTCCAGGCCTTCATACCCCGCTGCCGCCGGACCTGGGTCCTAGCCAGAGCTACCCTCCTCCGCTCAGCCAGTTGATACTCCAATGCCGCCAACTGCCACCTTTCCAAAACCCCCAACTACCAAGTGAGCCAAAAGATATGGCTGTAGACCAGAGACCTACCTATGCGGGTAGAGTCCAAGAAGTTGGCGCCAAATTCATCGGGCCATTCGCGGTTCAGAAAGTCATTAACCCTGCTGCAGGGAAAGTCCACTGGTTCCTGCTGCTCCACCCCAACCATCGCCATGGTTTACAGATGGAGGCCCTACCTGTATGGTTCACCGCATGCTTCGTTCCTGCCGCCACGGAAGAGGGCTTCAGTACCTGGTCGACTGGGAGGGGTACGTTCCAGAAGAAAGGTCAAGGGTCCCAGCACGACATGTTCTGGACACCACCCTCATCAGGCATTTCAACCGCCTCCATCCTGACCAGCCCTCCAAGACTGCCGTGCCCACTGGGGGACCTCCACTAGAGACATTGTCCCCTCTTCGGTCTGAGGCCTCAGACTATGAGGAGGCCGAAGAGGATAGCGCACCCCCTGATGCTGAAGAGGAAGAGGCTGGGATGGACTATTCTGAGGAGTACTACTGATCCCTGGTAAACTCACCTGCCTTCTGTCTCCGATTCTGATTGTTTCTTCTGCCCCTCTGGACTCTCCACTGCCTGCCGCTGTCTGGCGAAGCTTTTCCACTCTACCTTCCACCTTCACGACTCCGCCCCCTGCTCTCTCTGATCTGGTATTGTTGTCTATGTTATACTCCTCTGCAAGTGTGTTTGGACTGTGTCTTCTATGTGCACATTGGCTTCACAGCCAGTTTCAGCCTGCTTAACTCAAGAACTCCCACAATGTGTTTTGATTAGAAATATTGAATCAAATATTAGATTAAATTAAAACGTTTTATACCCTACAAGGCACTTCAGCACAGGAACGAAAATGCCACAGAGCAAGACACCCACTCCATAGAGCATCACAGATAGTTCTGTTTCTGATGACAGAAACTCTGATCAGAGGATTTTGCTGTAAACTGAGGAACACTGTTATTGCATTAAAGCTGAGCTGCTGTAACTGAAAGGAATAAATAATAACCAGAGATTGTTGTTGTTTGTAGTATCTCCTGATGATATGACATGGGAGGAGATTCCACAGAATGGAGAAGTGCCCTCAGCTAGAGAAGGGCACACTCTTTGGTAAGCTACAGCACTGACTAGGTTGTTATTTGGCATGGATGATAGTGAAATAACAGAAACACTCTGGAAGGTTAATGTCAGCAATATGCATTTGCTTTTTCCAGTCTGAAGATAATATACAATTAGCTTGTGTTAGCTTGCTCACATGCTAAATGGACAGAATGCAGTTAGATTGTGAGAGCTGTTGTGTTAAGCAAGAGGCATTGAGTTACTGCCTCAGTGAGCTGATAGCTATGTAGAGATGTTGCTTCTCAGTGGGATCAGTAGTACTAGCAGTGACAGTATGTTAAAAAAGGAGATAATCTTGTTTTCCCTGAAGTGTTGTGAAAGGGAAGTTGTATCTGTTTGGAGGAGCGTCCAGCTCCGTTGCCACTGAGTGTCTCCCAGGAGTCTACAGCTTCGATATAGGTAAGTGTATAGTATCAAAACGTAACAGGTAAGGGTGTTACAGTAGGTTGATAAAAAGGAGGAACCCATCCAGCTTGGTTTGTGCCTATGCTTTTTTGTTGCTGTTTGCATGCATTGAAGCGTAAAACAAAGCCAAACAGCACTGTGATGGCATTTCCACTGTCTCATAGTGTCTCTGACCTGGGAATGCTTAGCAATTGGGGGTGTGGCCCTCAGAAGCCTCAGGCACAGTGTTGTTGCTGTGGGAGACAACATCTACGTGTACGGAGGCATTCTGGGAGGAAATCCAACCAGCGATCTCATGGTCTTCAACACAGGTTCATACATAATCATGATTTGGATTAAAGGACAATCATTCAACTCTTCATCCTAGCTGATATTTTTTCAAATCCATCCATAAGCTTTTAGACTGAGTTACTTTCTTCCTTGTTTCCATGAAAACCAACTTACAAACTGATATGTTTGTGTTTGTGATTTAAATTGTGTTTTTCCTCTCAAACTCCCTGACTCTCTTTTTCAGTGTCTCTTACCTGGACTCCAGTAAAAACTAGTGGATTGCTGCCTCCTGCCCTGTAAGATATTATACGTTTCACAAACAAATGATTTATTACAGTATTGTTATATTGTTTTAAAATGTAGAGGGGTTCCTATATCTCTGGTCACACAGCAATGTTGGATTGGACCTAAGCACATTTAGTCAAGCAGAGCCTGTTGGGGCCCCAAGCGATAATTTCCATAACATAATAAGTTTGCTTATTTACCTTCTTCTACCCTAATAGCTAGCAAATTAATACTATTAATTTGCTAGCTCTATTATTTTAATAGAGCTGCTACTTCCTGTCAAGTAGGACAAGACAGCAACTAACGTTAGGTGACACTTTTTTTTTGTTGTTGTAACTTGTTGCTGACCATAACCGCGTCCATGGCAGTGGCCAGGCAGAGCCGCACTGGAGTCGGTCACGGCCAATGGAGTGCGGGTCCAGCTCAGCTTGCAAACTAACCGAATGTGAATTAATTCACATAACAATGTTGCCGTTTTTACATTTCAACGGGATCAGCCAGCAACGGCTTCGCGCATGCGTGACTCGCAGTCTGGACGCGAGGGGTGAACTTCTCCTGCTCTGACTGCAGCCAGGAGGGATTGTTGTATGAGGACTCCTCACACAACAGTCCCTCCCGGCTGCAGTTCCTAATCTTGACCGTGGCAAAGCACCCACAGACGGCCCAGTCCTCAGAGGACTGGGCTGTCTGTCTGCATCACACAGGTGAACGTGAGGTGGGATTGATTGACATGGGGCCCCATTCGGGAGGTTTCAAGATGTCAATGCAAATCGCCCATTGTCGTTTATTTAACCTTTATTTTTAAAGGAAGGTCGGTTGAAAGCAAGCCGTCTTTTTCAATTCTCTCTTCCATTGTGGTCTTTTGCGGGGGGGTGGGGGGGCATGCGTCGAATATATTTTTGAAACATTCATAAAACAGCCCTCGGGCCCCGAGTCTCAGGGGCCCCCTGGCAACTCGGGACCCCAAGCAGTTGCCTGCCTTGCCTGTTCACAAGCTGCGCGTCTGTAGTCAAGTAATGTACTGAAATACAATTACAAGGTAGTTTCCGTTTTCTGTTACTTTATACTTGTAGTCCACGACCATTCAGAGACGAACACTGGATTTTTATTCCACCAGTTTATTTGACAAATAGTTAATAGTTTCTTTGTTGACTAGATACTTGGAAGTTAATTAGTTAAAAATACAATTAAAAATATATGTAATCTTATAGATTAGAATAAAATTTAAGATAAAAATTGGTCCCAGAGGGAAAATTCAGAAGATATCAAGAAGATACACTACATAAAAGTAGTTAAACCACCTTTACCAGCTTCAACATATAATTGATGAACACATTAATATATCAAGAATTATAATCCTATCATATAATAAAGATTAGTCTGAAATATGTTGTCCTTGCAAATGTGTCTTGGTAGATGAGGGAATTAATGAATAAATAGACATGCTAAACTTTAAAAGGAGGTGATATTTCAAGCTTGAAGTACTCAGATGATACGATAATTCCTTGCTGTGTAAATTACACAAAACATTGCTCCTGTCAACAGTTTCATCTGTGCATTTTTTTAAGCCCCACGCCAGTGTGTTTTTTTTTTTTTTTTTTATGGTCTTTCCTGACAATGTTTTATAATTTTTGATATAAAACTTGATGAAATGAAGCTGTTGCAAGATTAGAAAGGACTACAGGACCTTTATGTCATCCACCAAGCTTGGATTCTGGTATAATAAAGGTTGATTTATGGTTGCTGTGTGTCTGTGTTGCTGGCTGTGGTGAGCAGATTGCAGATTGTTATACTTTCTAGAGGTCGACCGATTAATAAGCAGTGATAGGACCTTTTACAAACTATTGTTATCAGCTGAACGTGGCTCCAATAGTTGCCAATGGCTGCGCAGCCTTCACCGACCACGTGGAGTACATCATCATTTCGAATGGAGGATACGCTGAGTCAATCATCATCATATCAGGGCCAATTCTGCTGAAAATCCTCTTAAACTCCCTCTTAATCTAACAAATTGACAAAGACAGGCAACTGCTGTACGTAAACGTTAGACATGCAGCAGCCATACATGCACCACAGACTTGAATTAATGTCACGTTTTTCAATGTAGACTAAGAGACATCAGAGATATTATTTCATAAAGTAATTCTCCACTCCATGAAATACCTTCCACGCATTACTCTGGCGTTAGGGTTAGAAAATATGGGCTGACTCTAAGTCTTTGCAGTCCAGGGGTAACATTAAATGTTGGAACAGCTGATTTCACCGGAGGTGAAAGTGTGGAATTCAAGTCATATCTAGTCTCACATAGCCATACCTCTCTCATCTGACCTGTTTTCAGTTTATCTGTTCTTGAATACATAACGCAACACCATCACCTTGTCCACGATAGGGACAGGACACTGAAGGCAGCCAGGAAAAGAAACCATTCTGTTAACGTTACATTACTTAATACTGTACTTACCAATAATAAATAATCCAGCCATGTAACTATCCATCCATTCATGAAATGAAATAGCACACTTTAGGATCCTCCTTACCCTGGGAATATGCACAAACATTAGTGGTTTGTAAGAGTGGCATTTAACAACGTAACAGGATGCACGTTGAACAGAACAGAAGTAATCCTGGCCAGTTCAGCCACAGAGCAGCTCATCGTCCATTGTAAATAGAACACATTCCAACGATGTAATCCACGAAATCCCACGTTTCCAGATCTTTTGTCTTGATATCAAGCAGACAGCTACTGCTAGCTTTTCAACTCAAATTAAAGACTGTGTCCTGCACATCTCTAAAGTTACTCTATTTTACTAATGTTACAAAGCCAGAGTTTCACTGTAACTATTCACCAAGAGGGTATGTTTTTCGACAGTGTTACATTTAGAAGGAATACAAACATATAGAATATGAAAATAGATGACTTTGTTGTACCATGGATAGCAAAATAAATCGACATTTTAATTAGCTTTCAGCTTTTTCCCTCTCCCAACTATCGTGATTATACCGGCCTTTAAAAATCCACTATCGGTCGACCTCTAGTACTTTCCCATTAAACACACCGACCCATTTGGCTCACAGCTGTGTCTCCTGCTAGAGAGAGCGAACAGGTGTCTGCAGGTAGGGCCCTGGCTCCATGCAAACCCAGCTTGAACGACTTGGTTTCGGCAAGTCGCCATGTGCCACTGGGCTGCTCGCTGAAGGGCAGCCCGCCCTTTGGACACACAGCCTGTCCGCTGTCTCTCACCCAGAGACATGCCAGCAGCGAAGAGAGACTCCAGAGAGAAGTGTAATTCATGGAGAGAAACAGCCAGCCAGTCAGGAGGGACTGCAACAGCAGAAAAGTGCAGTTTACAGGTCTACAGGTCACCTAATCCCCATTATTAGCACTGCTGCTAACCACCGAAGGAGAAGTAAAAAAAAATGCGTTTCCAAGCGTACTAATCACATCCCTTGTGCTGCACGTTGCTGTGGCACGCAGTTACATTTCTGGGGAAGGTGCACTGATGTAGGGCAAGCACCTACTCTGAGGCTACGCCTTAGGTAAGGTGTCGATTCAACAAATAACCACATCCCATTCTTGGTTTGAGGAAGAATGTTAACAGTTAGAAAACTCTGGCTGGAGTGGGATTCTTCCATTCAGTGGGCCTATGCTCAGCAGCGCTTGGTCATCCGCCTCCATCATGTTTAAAAAGTGGCTTAGTTTAATTAGTTATTTTTTCTATAATTAAGTAATCGAAATTAACGTGTTGATGGCCTTTAATTTTTACATGAGTACTCCTTTTTTACTCCTGTTACCCATTTTGTTATATAGGTATTGAATAATACCTCATCTTTATTGCATTGTAGCAACACTGAAAATAATTTTTGTACTTGTGTGTTTACTGTGTGTCTGCATGTGTGTGTGTGTGTGTGTGTGTGTGTGTTTGTGTGTAGCTGTGATCAGAGTTTTGCTCTTGTTGGAGATCAGGTGTTCATGTATGGAGGTTATGAAGCAGGTGGAGACCCCTGTAAAGATCTCCATGTTCTCAACACAGGTATACACTGATTCTGATTGTCTCTGAAATATTCTGAACCTCAGTGTTTGCGTACAGTCTAACACTACAACTGAACTTTGTTTAGCCATCCACATAAATGCAGGAACAGGAATTAAAAGTAATTTCGAGTGACACAGGCTGTTAGACTTTTTCAAAATTGTTACAGTAATTACATTTAAAAAGAGAAATAAATATTACATATAATATATAGTATAATACATTAACTGATTTACATTTACATACACAAATTTAGTCAGTCCCGTGTTATGATTCAGTGTATTTTTGTTGTGTTTTAGTTTGAAATCAGGCCCTGGTGTGTCTCTTCTTCCATTTCAATTTCTCCTGTGTGTTCTTCCCTCTGTGTTTTTCTCTTCATTACCTCACCTGTTCTCTTCCCTCCTCACTCTCCTCACCTGTTCCTCGTCTTGTCATTAGTGTGTCTGTATATAGTCTTTGTCCTCCCTCTTGTCCCTGTCAGTTTGTTCCGTCAGCCTCTGTTTGTGATGTCCGTGTCTGTTCCTGGTTACCCCGTCTTAGTCTATTGTACCTTGTGTCTCCTATTTGGTATGTTTTTGGCTTCCTACTCCTCATATTGATTTGAACTTTGCTTTTTCTTTGCACTTAGTTTTTTGAGCATTTAGTTGCTGCTTTGCATTTTGTCTTGTTTGCTTGTGGGTGTAGGATCCCTTGGTTTTTGTATTTAGTCAGATCTTCCTTAACATCCTGGATCATACAAAATTGATTTCTGAAAAAGTTTTAGATACCACAAAGTTAATCAATGATCATTTGTTTTTAGACAAGTTGGTGTGGCAGAAATGGGAAGTGAAGGGAGAATCACCTGCTGCCTGCAGTGGGCAAACGCTGACTGCACACCATGATAAAGTAAACACACAGACACACACTGGTCTGTCCTTATAATAAGTTATTGAGCGCTTGCCGTCTTGACCCCTTGAATGTAAACGCTATGGCTGTCATGGTCAGGGACAGTGACTGTCGAGGCAGTGCTGAGGCTGCACCCTGCTGCTGCAGTTCCAAAATGAAGAACGCTTCCAGGCAGTAGCTGTCTGACAGCACATTTAGTATAATATGTTATTATGTCCCTTTTATAAAGCTAGGGACTTTATAAAGGTGTATACATACACCCAAGTGCATGAATGCAATATAAATGATTTATTTCTAGTACTAATTTATTATTATATTCTTTGTTCTGAATGTAAATATTTTTTTTAAATCCTTTGGAGGATATCTACCTGTTTGGTGGCAAAAGTAAAAATCAGGACGGCACAGTGACATCTTCGAATGAAATCCATAAACTCAGTATTGGTGAGTGAGATGCAGCAGATTGACTGACATTCAAACTATGAATTATTGATACGAGTCACAGGATAGAGTCATATTTCTCACATGTGTCTTTCCAGCTAAGATGAAGTGGAAGGTTCCTCTGTATGTTGGGATTCCTCCCGGCCAACGTAATGGACACACTGCCTTCATCCTCCACAGCCATGTCAGTGTGAAATTCAAGCTTAAAATTATATTATTTTTATTATTATTATAATTATACAAAAGAAACCCTTTCACTGTGCTTATTTGGTTGACAGCTGTTCGTATTTGGAGGCAAGAGTGAAGAGCAGGAGTTTAATGACCTGAAGGTGATGAAACTCATTAACCCCTCAGAGAGACAACCAGGTAATTTACTCATTTATGTTGTTTTAATAATTTTTTTTTAATTTTCTTGCTTATTTTACAGTTATGCCCTGTATCTTTTAAAATACATGTTAATATCCACAAAATGTACGAATATAGACTAAATTTACGGGTCTAATGTAAGATAACATGAGATTTGCATAGATTTGTTTGTTTCAGATATCTTGTATAATATGGAGGTTTTCACAACAAATACTTAGCATAAATGTGTTTTTTTTAATATATATATTTTTATTGCCAAGTGCACATTGGATGGAGTACATGTCTCTCACAAAGCAATCATAGTTTTATTATTTTTTGTAATATACAAGGGGAATAAAAAAGAAAAAATGTAAAACAAAACGAACAAAAAAAAAAAAACTAACACGGCAGCATCATCAAACATAAATAGATTGGATATGACAATATGGCGGATTACTACACAGCTTGGGTACTGTGGCAAAACAACAGCAACAGAAAAATTCCATACCATATGGCAGAGAAAAGGACCTGCTTACAGTCAGCATCATCACAGAGCTGGAATCATTCATATTGTAACATTAACCTCTCTCAAGTCCTTCAGATATTTTAATACAGGCTCCCATACTTTATCAAAAATTGCCTGTCTGCCTGCATTTTTATATCTATGTTTCTCCATACATAGGGTCTCACTGAGCTCCCTCATCCACATTTCAATTGAAGGTACATTATCTGACTTCCAGTGTCTTAGGATAAGTCTTTTAGCCAAAATGGCACCAAAACATAGACTGTTGTACAGACTTTGTATTGTTAGAGTACTGAGTCCAGTCACCCGCTGATCCCAGAATGGCCACCAAGTGGCAGGGTTCACACAACCTTTTAAATGCCTTTGAGTAAAAATCAAATATTGAAGACCAGAATAAGTGAAAACTGGGACACGTCCAAAGTTGATGAGTGAGTGTTCCAACCTGATTCTTGCATTTGTTACACAATGCTGATACATTAGGATACATTTTGTTAACTTTTAGCTTTGAGTAATGTAATCTTTGTAAAATTTTGAACTGAATTAGTTTATGCCTAGCATTTATTGAGTAACGATGAATATTCAAAAAACACATTTCCCAGTATTCTATAGAAAGGGGGACTCCCAGGTCAGACTCCCACTCGGACCTTTGTTTTTCTGTACTCGTTTCTATCTGAATGAAGAGTGTCTGGTATAGGCTTGATACTGTTCCTTTTTTACCTGGCGTAAAAAGTTGATGCACATCATTTCCAATCATTGGGCCAAGTTTCAAGTTTCTGGGCCATTCCAGCTCACGGGAATTTGAGCTCAAGCGGCAGAAAACAAATAATAATAATAATAATAATAATAATAATAACCCTTCTAAGATTGTACCGGTTTATTATTATTATTATTATTATTAGGGTGGTTATACGAAAACTTGCCATTTTGTGTCCCTCCAACAAAACTGCTCAGTAAATCTGAATAAATAATATATTTTAGTTTCCTTGATAAGCCTAGTAACATAGGCTACAAACTAATTAAAAGTTTTTTTCTTTTGTTTTTAGAGTTTTAAACCCTTTTTTGTGCAAAGCATCTTGCAAGAAATGTAAAAATGGCCTGTCCCACAGTATGATTTGTCTACCTTTACTAGCTAGTAAGGCCAAAAAAGTCACACTATCACATAAAAACTTAAACCTATATAAAGCCTCAAGTGTTGTTCCATTACTCATGAATGGATTTTATTCTTAATATGTGTTAAATGTTGATATAAACAACAATTTACTCGGGTCCCTGGGTTGTTGTCAACCCTGTTACTTTCAATGAAAACACCCCTTCAGAGATAATGGACTGTTCCGAAAGTTGCATCATTCCAGGTAGTGAAATCATCTGCCTTTTATGAAGTTGATGGTGAAAAAACAAGTGAGTGTCCTCTTTTTTTTAATGAATTTTCTTTGAGTTATGTAATGTCTGACAGGGGGGGACTAGCTCATTGTGTCAGCCCTGTTCCCACAAAAGCATACTTTAAAAAGTTATTTGTTTGAAATTTTAAATGTACATATATATATATATATATATATATATATATATATATAACAACATTTAAGCCTCTCATGAATGCACACCATGTGGTGTCATTACATTACATTTACCACATGGCTAGTAATGGCTGCCAATAACATTTTTCGTCAACCCTGTTATCGTAACAAAAGCATATACTTTCGTCAACCCTGTTACCATTCTAGGGTTTTTCTATTTATTCTACTGATTCTACTGGCGGGCTACAATTTGTTGAGGTTACTGACCTATACTGATCTATCTTTTTAGATAGATTAAGATCTTTTTATTTTAATAAAAAAAATATTCAGATTAGTCATGCTGAATGAAAGATTTAGGAATGTCCCATTATAACTTGATTATAGCCTTAACTGTAACTTAAACAAGCAGTATAACCAATACGGTAACTGTTGTCAACCCTGTTACTTGTATAATATTCTAATATAATGTAAAAAAATGAAAAGACAAATGTAAAATCAACTCATTGTATATGTTAAGTAAAAGAGACCAGTAATCCACTCAAAGAAATTGTGGTATTATTATTTAAATGAGCATCTTCACTCATGGAAAAAAGTCAAATCCTCAATATTCCCACTTTGTAAACACACTTAGTGTAACAAGGGGGGTTGTATCTTTCACTGTATATCAGATTTGTTTTAAATTTGGATTTAAAGCCTTTTCAAACAGTAACTGATATGTCAGTAACAGGGTTGACAAAACACATATGTATGTTGATTATATGTGAAAATAAATAAAAAAATAAGATGGCCTGAGATGGCACGGCACATTTTTCTGAAAGGTAAGGATATACTTCATCCAAAAAGGGGCTTAAAGACTTTTAAAACAGTACTGTGAAAATCAAACATTAAGAATGGTAAATGGCACGTTTTCGTATAATGACCCATTTTTTGTTGTCTGCCGCTTGAGCTCAAATTCCGGTGAGCTGGAATGGCCCAGAGACTTGAAACTTGGCCCAATGATTGGAAATGATGTGCATCAACTTTTATTAAAATATGAGCCAATGAATGTTCGCAATGGGCGGAGCTTAGAAATGATTGGCCATAACTCCTACACCCTTTGCCCTATCATCACAAAACTTGGTAGGCAGGTTCACAACGGGACTGGGAATCTGCCTACTGAAGTATTTTGAGCTCAACCTTTGCATAATGTGAAAAACAGTAAAGTGAATAAAACCTTTGCAAAATTGACCCTATCAACACAAAATTTGGCATACAGCCTCGGAGGATGAAAAGACAAGTTTCTATTATAAATGAGCCAGATTTGTCAAAAAACATGGCCGCCACGGACCAATAAACGTTCGCAATGGGCGGAGCTTAGAAATGATTGGCCATAACCCGCAGATTCCACTGGATACGGTACGGCTGCGTTACGGCTCCGCCACGGCGGCGGAGCTGATCCGTAGCACCGGGGATCTATAATATAACCTGGATATGACGAAGCCTCTCAGCAGGCACGCCGATTTTTTCCAGTGGCCACAGTATTGCAACAAAAAATCCCATGGGGCCCAGAAAGCATTTTTCCCATAAGCCGTAATAGTAAAAGAGAAGCCTGTAAAACTGTCCTCAGGACACCTCCAGCTGTAACCACTGTTAACTGCTAATCTTTGTATTCCATATTTTTAAGTCATGGACTTTTAAACCGTCAAAAAGTTTTCTAAAGGCCAGAAAAGCCCCCCCAAAGTCTCATTTTTCATGGTGACGTCACAGCTGTGTGCGTGCACTCCCAAGCGCGGTCGTGCTGTGTCTCGGGAGCGAGGATGCCTGTTGGCTGAATGACGGCTCTGAACGGGGCTAAACGTGGTGGGAAAAGTGAATTAAATGACTCCAGGGTGAGTCTTTTTCGAGACAGAGTTGTGATACAAGTTTGATATTTTAATGCCATGTATTTTTAAATGCAATTTTAAATGTATTTTGGCGTTAAATCACCCGCTTAATGACCGCATGTTCACTTACTGCCAGTGCCACTGCTGTGGAAAAGTCGAAAAGTTATTTACCATGCATGTGATAGTGTCGGTGATGTGTGTCACCAGGGTCTGATGACTGATGTTCAATATCCTTTTCATCCTGTCATAACAACCTTTTATTACGGTTTGAACCGTCTCAGTCTGATGGCCTGGAGTCAGCCAGCAGAGCATACTGATGATGATGCAAGTATAAACTACAACGCAATTAATAATAAAGATGAATAAAATAGAAAAATATAAGATAAAATTAATTAAGAAATGCACTTTTTACTTACGTAATGTCAAAGCATTCTCTATTTAAAGAAAGTAAGAAACAACAGTCAACATGCAGTCACATGTTATACTCTCACTTGGCTCTTACAAACTATTTTTCAGTTTTGCAGACTGTAATCACAAATTAAACAATTTTTACTTGGGACAGATTTGTTTGAGCCTTGAAAATATTTTACAATTATTGTTTATACATATGTGCACAATCAACTTAATATGAATAATGGCACTTGCACTTCGGTAGAGATATCTGCACTTTATTGGATTCACACACAACATTGTTTACACATCACACCAGCTCCACCTGAAAGGGAGAGTCAGGATCCTGAATAGAGGGAGATTGGACATGCTCTATCACTTTGTTAGTATTTGGTGGGATATGTGCCATCATTACTGTGGCTCACATGTGTAGACTATAGTACCATAAGTGTGTGCATTTAGTTGAGTCACTGTACAGTATGAAACACTAAACAGACAGTCGCTCTGGCCACAGGCTCAGCTCTCTCATCTCGGTGAAAAAAAAAAAAAAAAAGCTCCCATCTCTGTGGCACCGTGAGTCCGCGACAACGCGCCCCGTAACATGTAATCTGTTGTTTATGACAGATCAGACTACACAAATACACACAACATAACATGTATATGATAATCCATCGATTGACTTCGCTGAAAACAAATGCATACGACCGGGAGGAGGGTTAGGAAAACAGCGGAGAACAACGTTTTATCCTTTCTTAGAAAAAATAAAACACAACCACGTGTAGTCTATAACCATGACTTTGAGAACATCATCGGTTGATGTGCCTATAAATCCATCATTTGATTGTGTAGATCTGTCGTCACCGCTCAAACTCATCCACAAGCACTCATGAACACGCAGCGCTTGTCCAGAACGCAATTTGCTCGTTCTCATTGCCCCAGGGCATGATGGGAGGCCCCAGAGCATCATGGGGGGTGACTCAACTGCGCATGCTCTATGGGCCCCATAACGCGGAAGTAAACCCGGAAGTCAGAAACTTTTTCGGCGTATGCGCCAGGCGAGCAACTCCGTTGAAATCAACAGCGGCCATTTTCCGGTCCTGTATCCACTAATAATACATCCATGCGTAGCACTCTAGACTATGTGTTAACTTCCACCAGGACCGCTGCGCTGCGTGTCTGCTGCGTCCCAGCTCCGGCAGTCCGCAGCCCTGCGGAGCAGATACGCAGGACTTCTATTCTGGCGGACGCCGCAACACAACGCAGCAATTCAGCCGAATTTAGCACAGAGCAGACAAGAAGTCAGACACGAAACAACCACAAGACATCCGGTTGATTTTCAAAATAAAATACTCTGTGTTGATACAAACACAAAAACCTCAAAAAAGAGACAAATACAAGGTCTTCTTCTAATCCGTCGGTCGGAAACACTTCGTGTTGTTGTGTTTATAACACATACATATAACTGCGGTCGTTTGTGATTACGTAATTATCGCGGGAATTCCTCGGTTTCATTTCTCCAGCTGATCGGCGGAGCTGCGCCGTGGCGGACCCAAAACGCAACTGGTGGGGGTTGCTGGATGAGGACGACGGAGCACAATCGTACCGGGCTGTAACGCAGCCGTACCATAGCTGTACCGTATCCAGTGGAATCTGCGGGTAACTCCTACAGCCTTTGCCCTATCATCACAAAACGTGGTGGGCATGTCCACAACGGGACTGGGAATATGCCTACCAAAGCATTTTGAGCTCAACCTATAGGGGGCGCTATAAATGCCACACATGCGTATCTCAAAGACCATTTGACGGAATTTCACGGAATTTGGTATGCATGCACGTGGGGTGACTATTAACTAATATCTTGACTGCCATGTTGATAGGTGAAAGTGGGCGTGGCCTGTTCCTCATTAACCGCCATTGTTTGCGTTTTAATCATTTATGGTGAGCCAGAAAGGACCTACAGACATGAAACTTGGTAGGTCGAGTGTAAATGATGTCCAAATGCTGCTCAAAACATTTGATCCCAATCGGCCTAATGGGGGCGCTATAACAAAGTGTAAACTTCGAAAGGCTCTCCCTGCCAAGCCATAAGTGCTATTGACTTGAAGTTTTTCCTACACATATTCCTGATAGTCCTCTACAAAAAAGCCTCTTGCACCATGACAGCCGATATTACAGATTTTTTGCTAATTTGCATAATGTGAAAAACAGTAAAGTGAATAAAACTTTTGCAAAATTGACCCTATCAACACCAAATTTGGTATACAGCCTCGGGGGATGAAAAGCCAAGTTTCTATTATACATGAGCCAGATTGGTCTAAAAACATGGCCCCCACGGACCAATGAATGCTCACAATGGGCGGAGCTTAGAAATGATTGGCCATAACTCCTACATCCTTTGCCCTATCATCACAGATCTTGGTGAGCAGGTTCACAACGGGACTGGGAATCTGCCTACCAAAGCATTTTGAGCTCAACCTATAGGGGGCGCTATAAATGCCACACATGCGTATCTAAAAGACCATTGGACGGAATTTCACCAAATTAGGCATGCATGCTCTAGGGGTGACTATTAACTAATGTCTTGACTGCCATGTTGATAGGTGAAAGTGGGCGTGGCCTGTTCGTCATTTATCGTCATTGTTTGCATTTTAATCATTTATGGCGAGCTGGGAGGACCTAGAGACACAAAACTTGGTACGTTGAGTATAAATGATGTCCAAATACTGCTCAAAAAATTTGATCCCAATCAGCCTAATGGGGGCGCTATAACAAAGTGTAAACTTCAAAAGGCTCTCCCCATCAGGCCATGAGGGCTATTGACTTGAAATGTTTTCTACACGCCCTGCTGATAGTCCTCTACAAAAAAGCCTTTTGCACCATGAAAGCCAATATTACAGATGTTTTGCTAATTTGCATAATGTGAAAAACAGTAAAGTGAATAAAACTTTTGCAAAATTGACCCTATCAACACCAAATTTGGTATACAGCCTCGGGGGATGAAAAGCCAAGTTTCTATTATAAATGAGCCAGATTGGTCAAAAAACATGGCCCCCACGGACCAATGAATGCTCACAATGGGCGGAGCTTAGAAATGATTGGCCATAACTCCTACATCCTTTGCCCTATCATCGCAAATCTTGGTGGGCAGGTTCACAACGGGACTGGGAATCTGCCTACAAAAGCATTTTGAGCTCAACCTATAGGGGGCGCTATAAATGCCACACATGCGTATCTAAGAGACCATTGGACGGAATTTAACCAAATTAGGTATGCATGCTCTAGGGGTGACTATTAACTAATGTCTTGACTGCCATGTTGATAGGTGAAAGTGGGCGTGGCCTGTTCGTCATTTATCGTCATTGTTTGCATTTTAATCATTTATGGCGAGCTGGGAGGACCTAGAGACACGAAACTTGGTACGTCGAGTATAAATGATGTCCAAATGCTGCTCAAAAAATTTGATCCCAATCAGCCTAATGGGGGCGCTATAACATAAGAGTGTAAGTTTCGAAAGGCTCTCCCCACCAAGCCATATGTGCTATTGACTTGAAATTTTTCGTACATGTCCTCCTGATAGTCCTCTACCAAAAAAAAGCCTCTTCAGGGTGGCTGGTTTGGGACGAAAGAGGTTAGAACCCGTGGATTTCCGCTTGCGGCTATATTTATTATTATTATTTGTTGTCTGCCGCTTGAGCTCAAATTCCCGTGAGCTGGAATGGGCCAGAAACTTGAAACTTGGCCCAATGATTGGAAATGATGTGCATCAACTTTTATCAAAATATGAGCCCAGTTGGCCAGATGGTGGCGCTGTAATCAAGGTTTGAAAATGCGTTTTTCAGAAGGCCACGCCCCTCACACCGTAAGTCCGATTGACTTGAAATTTGACACACAAGTCCAGCTCAATGTGCTCTACAAAAAATATCATTGGACCATAAAGGTCCATCGAACTAGATTTTTTGCTAATTTGCATAATGTGAAAAACAGTAAAGTGAATAAAACTTTTGCAAAATTGACCCCATCAACACCAAATTTGGTATACAGCCTCGGGGGATGAAAATAGAAGTTCCTATCATAAATGAGCCAGATTGGTCAAAAAACATGGCCGCCACGGACCAAGGAATGTTCGCAATGGGCGGAGCTTAGAAATGATTGGCCATAACTCCTACACCCTTTGCCCTATCATCACAAAACCTGGTGGGCAGGACCACAACGGGACTGGGAATCTGCCTACCAAAGCATTTTGAGCTCAACCTATAGGGGGCGCTATAAATGCCACACATGCGTATCTCAAAGACCATTGGACGGAATTTCACCAAATTTGGTATGCATGCTCTAGGTGTGACTATTAACTAATATCTTGACTGCCATGTTGATAGGTGAAAGTGGGCGTGGCCTGTTCCTCATTAACCGCCATTGTTTGCGTTTTAATCATTTATGGTGAGCCAGAAGGACATAGAGACACGAAACTTGTTACGTCGAGTGTAAATGATGTCCAAATGCTGCTCAAAACATTTGATCCCAATCGGCCTAATGGGGGCGCTATAGCATAAGAGTGTAAGCTTCGAAAGGCTCTCCCCACCAACCTATAAGTGCTATTGACTTGAAATTTTTTGTACATATCCTCCTGATAGTCCTCTACAAAAAAGCCTCTTCAGGATGGCTTCAGGGTGGCTGGTTTGGGACAAAAGAGGTTAGAAACCGCAGATTGCCGCTTGCGGCTATATTTTTAACTATTCTTTCAAGTGCAGGGTGCTGTGGAATTTCTGACAGCGTTGATACATGGTTCTTTATACAATTTCTGACCTGCAGATAGCGGAAAAATGCAAGACTGGCAGGTTATGCTTAGCTTTCAGTTGTTCAAATGACATCAGGTGCCCCCCCAGTACAGATCGCTCAGGGACCCCACTCCCTTCTCCCTCCAACGAGCAAACACTGGGTCTCCAGCAGAAGGCTTGAAAGCATGGTTGTTACAGATTGGCGTATCCCTGTACTAGGGCATTAACAGAAAAGCCGACTTGTCGACGCGTCAACGTCAGTGGCGCAAGTCGACGACCCCTGAGACGAGTCGTGTTTTTTTTTTTTTGTTGGGCAGTGAACAGTGACAACAAATTTGTCTTCAAAATTAGAGCTTTACATTGCATCCCATTGGATTTTAGAACTGGGTTCTTAGCGGGGGGCTTTTAATTTGAAAGTAGTGACCATTCGTAGCTTGCCGCTACACAACAAGCTGACAGCAGCTACTAGCTGTTTGGTTGTGTCCGCTGGCTGTCAGCTACAGAGACCGAGGAGACACTAGCGTCTCCTGGATCTCAGCGACTTTCCAGTTGCTCATCTTGACGTCCGTGGATGAAGTGATGGACTGATTGCTGTGATCAGCTGTTTCCTGGTTTTAAAACTCTCCGGCTGTGGGCCAGAGACACATCCAATGTATGTAGGTGTTCCTCCGCTGTGTCAATGTGATGACGTCATCAAATGACGTGTCGACTTGACTTCGACTTTATTGACGGATAAGTCGACTTGAAAAAATATGAAGTCACTAATGCCCTACCCTGTACATATTTGGGGCCTTCAAATGTGATTTAATTTGATTCCAAATTTTTATTGAGTTGTGTATCATAAAGTTACCTTTGTGCAGTGATTTGTTAATTTTGATGGGGCTGTTCAATAGGATTAGAAGTGAGGTCCCTTCACACCCTGCTTGCTCTAAAGAAAGCCAGGCAGGAGGTGGATTGGTTGCATCCTCTGTGAGGTTTGAGCTCCTCCAGAAAGCCAGAATATTTAGATGTGCTACCCAATAAAAACATTTGAAGTCTGGTAAACTGAAGCCTCCCACTTGTTTTAATTTACAGAGGTGTTTTTTGTTTATACGTGCCACTTTATTTTGCAAAGAAAAGGGATCACTACTGAGTCCAATTTCCTGAAGTATGCTTGTGGAATGCAGGATGGTATTGATTGGAAAATATATAAAAAGCGTGGGAGAACTACCATTTTAATGGCATTTATTCTCCCGACAAGTGATAGCGGAAGGGTCTTTCAGAATTCAATATTCTTCTTCAGTTGGTTCATTTTTAAATTCCAGTTTTCCTCAAGTAGCAGGCCAGGTTTCCTGGTGACATACACCCCTAGATACATGAACCTGTCCTTAGCGATTTTAAAGGGAACATAATTCAGGGTGGTACTGTTATGATTTAAATGTACTGGCATTAATTCGCTTTATCCCAATTTATTTGAAAGCCCGAAAGGAAGCCGAAGTGGTTGAATACCTCCATGATTGACGGAATGGACTCTTTTGGGTTAGAAACATACAATAATATGTCATCCGCGTAGAGCGACAGATGGCGTTCTTGCCCTTTAATAGAGACAGGTGATATCTTGGGGCGCTGGCGTATTGTTGTAGCTATCGTTTCTACAACCAAATCGAAAAGGTAGGGGGAGCTAGGATCTCCTTGTCTAGTTCCACGAAGTAGTGGGAATTCAGAGGAGACATCTTGGTTTGTAATAACACTTGCAGTCGGATAAGCATACAAAATCTGTTTCCAATCAATAAATACCTTCCCAAAACCAAATGCGTTTAAGGTCTCATACATGTACGGCCACTCGACCTGGTCAAAGGCCTTTTGAGCATCAACTGATATTACAAGTAGGGGTGGGCGATATGGCAAAAATATATCACAATTTTTTAAAAATAAAATCACGATTTTGATTTTATCACGATCTTAAATCAAAAAAAGAAAAACAGACAATTTAGGCCAAAGAACCTTTCTGAACAGATTTTAATTTAAATAGTTGCAGTTTTGCCAACATGTGCAAACAACGTAAACATACTAAAAGGTAAACAATAACACTCTGATAAAGTGCACTCTTGCAACATAAAAGGTAGCTTTCAATAAACATGAAAGTAAAATATCAATGAAGACATTACTGTTTGTTTTATTCAACAGTCATTTTAACAGGATTTAAGTATATCAAAACACTAAATAGCAGAGGTGGGAATTGTGGAGTCATCAAGTCATCTCCATGCCATGTATTTGTTCTGTTCATGCAGTAAACCAGCTGAGTCCGATCAGCACAGCTCTTCAGCCAGGAAGGTGAGCTAATTAGTGAATGCACCTGGTTCAGTGACTGAGCAGAACAAATACATGGCATGGAGATGACTTGATGACTCCACAATTCCCACCTCTGCTAAATAGCTTATTGAAAAGGGTCAAATAAGTCCGTCAGTGGTCGGACTATCCGACGAGGGGGGGGTCGCGGTAATTTGAACACTCTACAATTAGCGCGATATTGCGCATTTACCGCGACCTATCCATGCGCCCGTGTGTGTGTGTGCGTGCCCGCCCGCCCGCACCCGAGAGAGGCGGTAGGTGCAGGGGCTAACTGGCAGAGATGAGAGATGGTGAAACGCTGTTTTTTTTGTTTTGTTTTTTAAAAAAGCGGCCAACTCCTCCGTTTGGCTTTCTGCCATGGCTTTCTGCCATGGCTCTCCATGCGGCTCTCCACCACTACACACATAAACAAGGAGGCGGGTGAGAAAGCTTGTCACTGTCCGTAATTCGCTATGATTGGTCGGTCAGGTTGACGACGTAATACGTTTGGTGCGTCGGTGAATCGGCATAGAACTGCAATTTATAGAATATGCCCAAGACGATCCTACGATCTCTGCACTTTGGCAGATCGTCTACACATTCTAATCCTTCACGATCTAATATCGTCATATCGCCCATCCCTAATTACAACTGTTTCTGTATTATGTTTAGTATAAAGTATGTTGAATAAACGTCTTAAATTAAAATAAATATGCCTATTAGGAATAAAACCTGTTTGGTCAGGATGCACGATTGTATGAATATGTGATTTTAAGCGGTTTGCCAGAATTTTGCTAATCAGTTTTGTTTCGTTTGGAATCAGTGACACTGGTCTATACGATGAGGCTTCCAGTTCGTCCCTGCCCTTCTTCAAAATTAATGAGATGTCTGCTCTATAAAGTGTTTGAGGTAATCTACCCCTTGCTGCAGCGTGCTGAAACATACACAGTAGGAGCGGGGCTAATTCCTTGTAGAAACACTTATAAAATTCTATGGTGAACCTGTCTGGCCCAGGTGTTTTGTTATTTGGAGATTCTTTAACTGCTTGTATAATCTCTTCAATAGAGATCTTCTTATCAAGCAGAGCTACTGCTTCAGGGCTAAGTTGAGGTAGGTTTAGTTGGGAAAGAAATGATTTACTTCTGTCAGTATTATGATTACCATTTGACTTGTATAATTTTGAGTAGAATTCCATAAAATGCATGTTTATTTCTTTAGGGTCTGTGAGAATAGTTCCCGAACCTGATCTTATTCTGTGTATAGCCTGCGAGGCTCGAATGTGCCTCAATTGGCGTGCAAGTAATTTCTGGGGTTTGTCACCTATCTCGAATTGCATCTGTTTGATTTTACTTAAAGCTGGAGTGTGTAAGTTATTTCTGGCGTCATTTGGTCAGAAATCAATAACAACCGTTCAGCATATTGTAATTCATAGTGTTATGACAGAACACTGGACATCTGTGTCTCCTCTTGGCTCTGTATTCAGGCTTTAAAAAAATCAGTGCTGTGACGGCAGTGTTCAGCCAATCACAGTTCATTTTACAGAGCAAGCCAAAAAAAGGAAGACCGATGTAGAGAAACGAGAGTCTAAGAGGAAAGTGACAATAGACGGAATAAATCGTGTGTAAACATTGGACAAGCATATCCGAGGTGGAGAGAGCTTAGCGATAGCATCGGGCTGAAGTTGGATACTGAGCTTGCTGTTCTTCTCCGGGACAGGTGAGCCTCCAATGCAAGTTTTACGTAGCTGATAATCTAAAGGTGGTAGTAATTGGCTGTGTAGTTGAAATGACTGTGAATCTAATAAAGCAGGCGGTTTGTGGTCACAATTGACAAGTAATGTTGTGAGTTGATTAGCTTTATGCTAACCGTAGCCAAAGGCTCACGACAGCTACAAGCAAGTCAGAGCCAAAGTCAACGTCAAATGTATTGTCAGTAGCGTTATATATACACGACATACAGAGGACGTGTGCCATTTAGATATGGATGTGACAGTTATTTATTTTCAGGTTGGGGTGAAAAGAAGGAAGTGTATGAATAAAGTGGTTGTCTCCGATAGTCTGTGAATGTGGGGGTAATTGTTTACTTTAGCGTTATGTTTTATTATTCTTAGCATTCACACCTCTTTCCCGTGATATACGAGTGTTGCTGTTGTCATTAGATTATGCTGTGTAAGTATCATGTCAGTATGACAAATATCGTAGCGTTATTAGTGCCAGACATGTAGGCTATGTCATGCTGAGACATTAGCAAGAAATAATTGTTATCGGTCTCTATCGCTCTTCTAAACGATGTAAAAGGAATGTTTGTTTGTTCATGCGCTCAGTTTGTTCACAAGAGAAAGGTAAAGTACTTTCTTACCTGTAATTCGGCCACGGCAAGTGTATGACAGAAAAGCTCCGACGTGAATATTCCTAGCGCTAGCGCGGGTCCACGAGAGTGGAAAGTGAAAGTGTGGAGCTACGGAGTCGAAACAGGGAGGGGAGGGGGGAGCGCAGTTGTTTCCATCCCAGTCTCATGCGTTTTTCACATATTCTACAAACTCCAGCTTTAACTGCTTATTGACCTGAGAGGATAAGATTGTATTATATTCTTGCCTCAGAGAAATAATTGAATTCAGGGTGTTTGGGTCTGATGAGACGCCGTATGAATTTTCTAAATCAGTTATGGACTCGTCCAGTTCTACTAATCTTTTTTCTGACTGTTTTTTCCTATTTGCCATATAAGAGATTATGTTGCCTCTGAGCACTGCTTTAATGGCCTCCCATAGTGTCGAGTCATTGACATCTCCTGTGTCATTTGTAGCTATAATTTCTGGCAACCTTTCTGACATAAATTTCAAGAAGCTTTCATCTTTTAAAATGGTGTTATCAAATCTCCAGGTGTGAGCGCTCCTACGATGTTTAAATCTGATATCAAGGAATACTGGAGCATGGTCACTTATCAAAATATTATGGTAATGCGAGGCAACAACATTGGGAATCAGTTTTGAGTCTAACAACATGAAGTCAATCTTTGAGTACGAATTATGTACTGGAGAAAAAAAAAAAGAGTAGGCTCTAGTGGCGGGGTTGTGCAGTCTCCAAATATCCACAAGATTTAGGCTGTGCATTATGTTTTTTAGCACCTCACTAGATTTACTACTTACTGGTGCCTTCTGTGACTGTTTGCCTAGAGAGGCATCAATTACAAAGTTGAAGTCGCCCCCTATTACAATGTCACCCACATCTGGAATCCTATTCAAAACTGTTTGAAAAAATGATGGGTCATCAAAGTTTGGACGGTAAATATTTATCAAGGTAACTGGAATACCATTTAGTGTTCCTGATACAATTAAAAATCTACCATTGGGATCCCCGATTTTGCAACTGTGGTCAAATGATAGGTTTTTTTTAATAATAATGGCTACTCCTCTGGCTCTAGCCCCAAAGTTTGATTGAAATACCTCTGATCCCAAACCCATGCATAGTTTTTGTTTGGCTGTATTCTTAATGTGTGTCTCCTGTAGATAAATGACGTCTGCTTTTAAGCTTTTCAGATGTGCCGGTATTTTCCCTCTCTTGACTGGATGATTCAAGCCTCTGACGTTCCAGCTCACAATTCTTGCAACATCACCATTATTTGAAGACATAATGATAATACATATATATATGATAAGCATCGATTACACCCAAGTGTGCTGTGAAAGCTCCGCCATTGTAGTACCAGAACATCTGAGATGCTGCATTAGAACATGAACAAAGAGAACTAAACTATATAGAACAATGTAGTGTCCTCCGGGGCCCTCTGTCTCTTCTTCCCTCCCCTCTGAGAACGAACATCTCCTACATCTAACCAGCTATGCTCATAACCGTCCATAATAACCTGTGCCCGTAACCGCCCCCTCCTTACAGAGAGAATGTAAACAAACTGTCCATGTGCGCCGGGACACCATAGCTGGAGACAGACGTGGTCTTATGGGGATTCAGCTGTTCCCTGTGCCTTTAGCTGGGGTGTCTGTCTGCCGCGGGATTTTGTTGTCGTCTAGGGAACCTCTCAGCATCCTTCGGATTGGTGAATGAGCGTCTGAGCCGACTTACACCAAAAGCGTCGCTGGGTATCTGAAGCCGCATCTCAGCTCCGCCGCTCTGCATCTGGCTCTGATGCTGTCGAATCGCTGCCGTTGCTTCATTACCGCTTGACCCAGGTCCGGGAAAATATAGGCGTGCGCCCTCATATTGTAGGGGAAACTTCTGTGAAGAGTCTCAGGATGTGCTCCTTGACTGGATCATGATGAATCTGTGCGATGATTTGGCGAGGAGGGCCATCGGCTGCAGCTGCCCTGCCGCGGATCCTGTGCGCGCGGTCAACTGTGATTGGTTTGTTGCCAAAGTTTTCTTCTCCTAGTAGCTTCGGGATGAGTTTAGCAACAAAGTCTGTGGGGTTACCTTTTTCGGTTCCCTCTTTGACTTCAATAATGCGAATGTTTTGCCTCCTGGAACGTGAGACCAAGTCATCCAGTCTCTCACTGAGTGATTGGGCTGTGTCTTCCCATCTTGCACATCGGTCTTCCAAGGCTTTGATTCGGGTCTCATGCTCGTTCAGTCGGCTTTCATTAGAAGTCACTCTCTCCTCGATATCTGCCATTGTTTGCTTCAGGTCCGCAAGAGATATTTATGTGTCAAACCTTTTGTCGACATTTTGACTCAGCTGATTGATGGCAGACATGATGTCTGTCGAAGTTGCCGTCTCACTCAGCGGCGTATCGTCTGTGTGCTCACCACTAGCTTCTTCCATGTGGTTGCCGCTAGCGTTAGCCTCACTGTTAGCACCGTCGACTTGTTGTTGTTGATTTTCGGCTCCTTTGTTTGTATTACTTCTCCCCATCGTTCTGTTAAGCGTCTCCGACTGTTGCTGTCAAGCTTTTAAAAGTTCTTCTCGGTAAATTGTATTTTAAAATTTTTTAACTTGTATGAGGGAGTGGAGCCTCTATCGAATATGTCTCTCATCTCGCACCCCTAGCGGTCCACCGCATAAATGTGTTTTAACCAACTTTCAAGCAATATATTTCACAAACTAGTTGGCAACTTTACTGTCAGGACACCAGATACTGTGATGCATAAGACAGTGCTGAGTGTATAGACCTTTTTCACAACAGCCATTTTGTCTTGAGATAGGACAAATACAGGTGTTACCAATGATACTAATTAAGGTTCTGTTCCATTTAGTGTAGCAGAGCTTTTCTAATGAGCCAACATGCACAATAGCAGCACCCTGACTCTGTTTGGCCTGAATGGAATGGAAACTTAATTAGTGTCATTGGTAACACCTGTATTTGTCCTACTATCTCATGTCAAAATTGCTGCCGTGAAAAAGGTCTACTGGAGTCAAAGACGGCCCACTTTTCCCATCATGCATTGGGCTGAGTATTCCACTGGCATTCCAGCCAGTGTTTCTTCCTGTCTAATGGTTAACCTTCTTTCTCAAACCAAGAATGGGTTGTGGTTATTAGTCAGATGTTATGCCATCGCTACCAGACTGCTGTTACAGCATGATTAACGTCATTAGCATGGATAGCAATAGCATTGATATTAGCATGGATACAAACAGCATGGCTATTAACAGTGATAGCAATAGCCTTCACTCAGAAAATGCTAAGGTGAGGTTGTATTTTAGGACACACACACACACACACACACACACACACACACACACACACTAAATACAAAAAACCAGGGATCCTAGACCCACAAGACAAAATGCAAGTAGCAACGAAAAGGCTCAAAGTGCAAAGTAAAAGCAAGTTCAAATCAAAACGAGAAGTAGGAAACAAAAAACAAACCAAATGGGAGTCACAAGGAACTGACAGAGTGACAGGGGACATCACAGACAGAGGATGACGGAACGAACTGACAGAGACAAAAGGGAGGACAAAGACTATATATACAGACATACTAATGACAAGACGAGGAACAGGTGAGGGGAGGGAAGAGGACAGGTGAGGTAACGAAGGGAAAAACACAGAGGGAAGAACACACAGGAGAAATTGAAAAGGAAGAAGAGACACACCAGGGCCTGATTTCAAACTAAAACACAACAAAAAGACACTGAATCATAACAGAAAGGAGGTCTTCTTGGGCATTAAGAAGGTGCAAAGTTCATTAATTCACTGCTAAACTTTCCATCCACTCTCTAAAAGTTATTTGTCAAAAATGATAAAACATTGTCAGGAAATGACTCATATAACATGTTATTATAATCTGGCCAATACATTTTATTTGACCAGAATAAAAATATGGATAGCTTATTTTCAGACAGACTAATGGGGAACCTGTCAGGGAGTAGCACTTAGTGTACACATGAAAATGACAAAAGTAGTAGTGGGAAGATAAGGACAGGACTTTTTCTCCACAGTGATGAAAGAGATCCTGTCAGAGTTTGGTCTGCAGGGAGTCAGCCACAGGTCAGCAGTTGCTCTGTGTGTGTGTGTGTGTGTGTGTGTGTGTGTGTGTGTGTGTGTGTGTGTGTGTGTGTGTGTGTGTGTGTTCAGTTTGAGCCTCATGACATGTTCTGCTGAGTTTCATCTCTCAGTTTTAACACTTTGGTTTCATTCTGCTTTTGAATATTTAGCTTCACACCCACAAAAGTTCCCAACGTCCGCTATGAGTTGAGTGATGCCCCATCCAATCAGTCCAGGAAAACAGCAACTAATGCACAGGTGATGGACACAAGATGGATATATCACAGTTGGTATTTATAATATAGCTGGCAATATATCTTCAAATATATGGAGAAACTTCAAAAAGATATGAATCATTAAGATTTTGTTTCGAAAGCACATCCTCTATGTATAGTTTTGATATCAACTATTTTATAAAGGTAGACGGGTGATTTCATTCACATGTGGAAGGGCCCTAAAGCTAAATTCAGCCAGTATCCCAAAAAGGCTGTGCATGAGGAGAAGTAGAAGTTCCAGGGGGAGGAGCAGGTTTGCCAGAAGTAGCAGTCACAGTTGTAGTGCAGTGGTAGCAGCAACAGGCTAATAGCTGTAGTTTGGGCAGTAGCATAGCAGTAGTACTGTCAATAGAAGAAGTGTTACATGTTGCTTCAGAAGTAGGTGGAGCAGTAGTAGGAATAGCATCATTAGTCACAGTGGGTGTGGCAGTAGTAGCAGCAGTAGATGACAGTAGAAGCAGATTTGGGAGTAGTAGTTGTACAGTAGCAAAAGTAGATGTGGCAGTAGTTGTTCAGGTAGTTTATATACTTGTTGAAGCACGATGTCTGCTCACACTAATAATAACTCAGGCTACTTAATTTCCATTCTGCAGGTGTTTGTTCACAGAGACTTCAGTGCAGTTCGAGATCAGGCCATGAAAATGATCCAAACAGCCTTCACTCTGTTAGATCAGGAGTTCCAGAAACTGGATCGGTACATGTATCAAGTTTGCTTACCTTTTGTTTAGTATGTTTCACATATTTCAGAGCATTAATATCAACGCAAGTAATAAGAATGTCTCACATGAACATATCCACCATTTGTAAATCAAACTTCAGTGAAAAACTGATAGTCAGGTTCAATTTGAAGAGATCATCTGGTTGACTGACTACCAACTTATATTGATTTTCTCACTGCTACATTTCTTTTTTCCAGAGAGAAGTCAGAGTTGTCTAAAACTGCTGCTGCTGTGCAAAGAGAGAAAGAAGCTAATGAAGTCCACAGACAACAACAGCAACAGGTTCATCACTGCCTCGCTCAAATCTAATATTTTCAGTTTCATCCATTCTGTCCATCTAGTTTAATCTAATTTAATCAAATCCACTCTGTTCAGATTTGATCTTCATCTAATCTAACTTTAAGACTAATCGAATCCATTAATTCCCCAACCCCAACCCTTCTCTTACTATGTTTACTGTCAAGCACCAAAAAATTTGCAATAAATCAGATTTGGATTCTGATCTATCTAATGATCAGTCTAATCTTATTTGATCTATTCTAATCTCAACTAATCAGTTAAATAATCTAATCTTTCTAATCTGATGTAATATAATTGGATCTAACTGAATCAATCTAAAAAATGTATCATGTTAAAGGTATAGTTGGTAATGTTGGAGAGCTAGCAAGATTTGAAAGTGGCACCTCGTCTAAGCTCCACCCCCTTCTCCCCCTCCCATCAGTGCTCTGTCCAAAGCCCCGCCCCCACAAACTTGAACGCGCATCAGACAGTCCGTCAGCAGGGCAGAGGAGAGCCGTTAGCATTGGGCTAATACAAGCTACAAAAGTAGCTAAGTTGGCTAATGTTACATATTTCATGAAAATAACAAATCCCCCCCGAAGCAAAACAACTAATTACCTGTCCAACAGAAAGACAGCAACCTCTGCATCACTTCTGGAAGTGCTACCTTTGGCTGCATTTCCTCTGCCATTGTTGTCTCTTGCTAACTGTGCTAACTCTTCTTCTTCTACTGTTGTTTTATGGCTGTTGGCAAACAACTGTTAGGTGTGCATCACCGCCACCTTCTGACCTGAGCCGTTTCTCAATATGCGTTCTTCTCTGTACTTCTGTTCTTGTGGACTTGAGAAACGTCATCAGCGCCGGACCAAGTACTGTTCCAATTCAAAGTTTGCATCTGTCCAAGTACGGTCGAATACCCCGGATGTGTTCTTGCCCCACCCATTTCATCGAGGATGCATCGGTGGAGACTTGTGTGGACTTTGGGAAGTTATGTATCCCAGAATGCATTTCGTGATAGCAATGGCCGAGGAGCGGACCGTCCTCCCGTTCTCCCGTCCTCCCGTCCCCCGGGAGTTCGTTCTTCCAACTGAACTCCGCAAGTCCAGACTCCCGGAGTTCACAAGTTCGAACTTAGCACTGGGTATTGAGAAACGGCTCTGGAGTGTGGATCTCCTGCTAACTCCATATGGAGTGTGCTGAATATATCCGGCAACACGTGACACGTGATGAGTGCGCGCAGGGAGGAGGGGGGGGACAGAGGGGGGTGCAGGCAGGACGAGACATGAAGGCATCTGATTGGTTCTTTCAACTCGGACCGAGAGGGAGGGATTGGTCAGAGTTTTTGCAGGCCTGCAGCTGCCACAGAGGTCTGATTTATTTCGTTCCTTTTTCTGAACACATTATGTATGGACCACTCTCAGGGTGGGAAGACCATTTCACCCAGTATAACATAAAGTGTTACTGAACAGGATTACCAACTATACCTTTAATACGCTAATGATCACAAGTACATAACATCTGGACATCATTTTTGTGTTTTATAGTATTGAGAAATGAATCTTATTTGTGTACGTCAGGAGCTGCAAGAGATGCTGGACAAACATCGCTCTCAAAATGAGGCATGGCTCCGAACGAGAGCTGAGGAGAATGACCGTGAGAGGAGGGAGCTCTGCAGACTCAGAGTCAGTCAACACACTCACACACACAAGTCCCCCCACCCCCCATTTCTTGCTGTAATAACTTTGCCTGGTTGCTGTACTGCCACACACATAGGTGTCTATCTATCTGTCTATCTGATGGGTCTCTCATTAGGAGGAGGTGTTGCAGGAACAGGAGAGGCTGAAGGAGGAGCAAAGCAGCATCCAGAAACGCAGTGAACATCTTCTGTCCATCATGCAGCAGTTCAAAGGAATGTGAGATGGATAGGGATCTTTGAGTGGTGGGTAGATACAAATAGTTACATGGTTTCTCTGAAAGTGTTCTGGATGGGAAGGAGTGTACTCTGAGGGACTTCTCTTTATGTATTAAACTTTCCTTCAATAAAAATACTTTGCTACCCACCACTAATAGCACTACATTTGAGGTCACTTGTTTTTCTCAAAAAAAGTGGTAGGTTTAGAATCCAACTCTAGCTCTGGCAGTGTTTCAAGAGGTGATAGCCAACATGTGTAGGAACAGGGATGTTGTGGGATTCAGCATATGTAACCCTTCTACCACCGGCCCGTAAAATATGGAATCACTTTATGTGGCAATGAATAACAATAATAATAATAATAAATAATTATCATATGGTAAAAGGGACATCTCAGTTTTGTAAACCTTAATAAAATGTAAACACAAATATGGAAATTAACTTTAACACCAAGCAATAACACACAAACACACAACATCTCAGCTTGTTTTGTGGTTTTTGTATGAACAAATATTTAAATGCACATTAAAGGCAAAACCCTTGATGAAAAATAATAAAATAATAAGACCCTTGTAATTTTTGTAGTTTGTTCAACCTGAGTGCACTCTTTGTTTTAGGTTGTTATTTGAGCAAGCTTGCATTTAGAATTGTTGGCACACTTCAAAGTTGGAGCTCATAAAGAAACGAGACGATAACACCTCCATATGGGCAATGGTAACAGCTCCTACCGCAAGAAAATCCCTCTCGTATTTCTCCGTCTGAAGCAACACAACCCGATGAGCAGCAGGGGGGTGTTCCAGAAAGCGGGTTATGTGAAAACTCAGAGTTAGTTAACCCTGAGATGAGGGAAACTCTGGGTTTTCCGTTCCAGAAAGAGAGGTAACTGAAACTCTGGGTCAGTCACCATGGTCACATACTCTGTGAACATAACCTGCTCGCTGGCAGGTTTACTTAAGAAACCCTGAGTTTCTACCCGTCTCCTCCCACACAAAGAATTCTGTTTGACATGGATTGTCCGTTCATTCCGAATCCAATTGACATCGAAGCTCAAATAATTCGTAACGCTTTGCGTCGCGAGAGAATCTTCCGACCCAGATTGGATGTCCTGTCATTTCCAGAGGAATATCTCTTTGAACGTTACCGCTTTTCATCACACAGTATCATCTATCTTGAGAACATTCTCCGGCCACACATTACCAACCTCACACACCGCGGATGTGCACTCACATTGCTGCAAATTGTATGCATAGCGCTACGTTTTTTTGCAAACGGTAGTTTTCTGTACAACATCGGGGATGCAGAGCACATCGGAAAGGCAACAGTGTGTAGAGCGGTGAGGAAAGTTACCCTCGCACTGAAACGCCTGTTACCAATCATGGTGGTGTTCCCCGGACACAAACCTGTCAGAAACATCAAAGAGGAATTTCACAGGATTGCAGGTGACTGATATTTTTTTAAAATTATGATATACATCCTGCTGCGACCTTAGAGTGGGGTCAGTAGCTTAATCAGCTGTCATTTTGCAGGGCTTCCAAATGTGATATATATATATATATATATATATATATATATATATATATATATATATATATATATATATATATAAAATAAAAATAAAATATGAATGACTAATATAAATGACACAAGTGTATACTTGCATTTGATGTAAGCACTTGTGTCCTGGTGGGTGACAGGCTCAGATGAGCTTCCCCCGGGGATGCCTTCGGCCATAGTTTTGGCTGAGGGCCATCTCCTCAGCCTCCGTCAGAGGTGGTGGAGGTGGCCCTCCACCCGTTTTTCGGGCCTCTGCCTTCTTTCTGTTGGCTGAGCAGAACTCAAATGCTAATTTATTTATTTTAAATTAGTTTTTTATTGAGTGTTCCTGTACACATCGTCACATTTTAAATGTAGCCTACTTATAAAATAAAAATGTGTAAACATTGTATCACGTTTTAATCTACTAAGTGGTGTATTAAGTGGGAGGACGTGTTAAAACAGAATTTGGTTAGGGGTTTACATTACTAGGCTATTTGAAGTAGCCATTGAACTAATATTTACTTTAACAGCCTTAGTCAATTAAAAAATAATAATAATTAAAATCAAAGTGAGGTGCAATCGCCAAGCAAAACATGCCTTACCTTTTTGAATAATGTTTTTATATTTCAGTTTTAGCTGCTTCCAAGTTCTTTTTTCCCCCGTTGGATTGCACCTAAATGGAAATCAGATTTTATTCCTATTTACATTCATCACTAGGCCTATATGCTACGATCTTACAGTTAAATGTTTAATTCTAATAATAATAATAATTCTAACTTACGCGTTGACTCGGGCAGCAATTTCCTCCCATGCCCTTTCTCTCTCCTTCGCCGCTGCAGCTGTATTTGATTTCCGCCGAAATATGTGCTCATATTCTACGTATGCCTGCATTAGGACCTCCAGCTCCATGGGTGTAAAATAACTCGATCTCTTTTTGTCTGATGTCATGGTGACGATCGTGGTATCAGGGCTCCATTGACGATGGCTTTTTAAAGTGGTTGTGCACGCGCGTAACTCAAGGTGAACATACTCAAAGTTTAATTGAACTAATTCAGATCAGCCGTTCTGGAACCGGATACTCAGAGTTTCCCATCTCAGAGTAAGTCAACTCAGAGTTCAGGGATAGACTCAGAGTTTGTTGAACCTCCTTTCTGGAATACCCCCCAGGACTCACAGCCTCACCAAACAACATGGAAAGTATAGAAGAATTATCCTATTTTTATTCAAGAGCGTAGATTTTCAGTTTGAGAGCATGATTTCATTCCTTTTCAGTGACATAGCTCCTTCTCGCGCTCAGATTTATTCTCCTCGCTCTTTATTTTCTGCTCGCACTTGGATGTCTGCTGCTTTCTTTCAAAATGTGTGCTTGAACTCAAAAATCACATGCTCGTGCTCACATTTCTTCTGCTTGCACTCAAAAATTTTGCTCGCATTCAAATATGTCCTGCGCTCGCTCAGATCTAAAGTCTGCGCGCTCAAAACTAATGTGCACGCACTCAGAACAAGCACCTCCTCTCAGGTTGAGGAGTCTGCTCAGACTCAAGGCTGTCCCTCCTTGCGCTCAAAATATTGTGTTTCACCAGCCAATAGGGGACAGCCAATAGTGTTGGTTATGCTTTCACAAGAAGAAGAGTTAGCGGGACTCGGAGCGAGGTACTGAGCGGGAGACGAGATGGACCAGCGCGGTCAAATACCTCAAGTTTATTGCTTATTGTTGCTACAACTCAAAACACATCGTTCATATAGTTTCAATAATAATATGACAGACAGCAAGAGTGGGGTGGGCGGGATGCGAACCGGCGTCCGATGGTTTAAAATGCAAAATTTGCCATTGGCCTTGACCACTCAACCATCGTAACACGCACACTTCCATGGTGATGTGAGTATTCATGCTATATAGGCTAACATATGTCCGCTAATATTGAATAAAAAAGAGAATCTAAACTACGATAACTCGTTTTGCGATTACTTAAGAATAATTATACATAAATATGCTGCCGTCTTAAATAAGTGACGATTCAAATAGCTGGCTAATATGGTAAACTGGTGTATTTTGAGAGAAGCAGTTTTACAAACAGACCATATACCCGCCCCTACGGAGCACTCAAAAAAGTGCAAAGGAACGCACCCAAGGCGGCATCCGTCATTTGATTGATCCACACTCTAGCTGTCCCCTATTGGCTGGTGAAACACAATATTTTGAGCGCAAGGAGGGACAGCCTTGAGTCTGAGCAGACTCCTCAACCTGAGAGGAGGTGTTTGTTCTGAGTGCGTGCACATTAGTTTTGAGCGCGCAGACTTTAGATCTGAGCGAGCGCAGGACATATTTGAATGCGAGCGAAATTTTTGAGCGCAAGCAGAAGAAATGTGAGCACGAGCATGTGATTTTTGAGTTCAAGCACACATTTTGAAAGAAAGCAGCAGACATCCAAGTGCGAGCAGAAAATATGAGTGCGAGGAGAATAAATCTGAGCGCGAGAAGGAGCTATGTCACTGAAAAGGAATGAAATCATGCTCTCAAACTGAAAATCTACGCTCTTGAATAAAGATAGGATAATTCTTCCATAGGAAAGTCCGTCCTCAGCAACTGGCACACCCCGCGACGTCGGCTGAAGCTCCACGGGTCCGCGAACGGCTCCGACATCCACACAGGGGAGAAACCATGGATCTAATAATACATCCATGGGAGAAAAGCAGGCCACGTCTCTTCCATGATGGCGACAGCTAAGCTAACTCAGCTAGCTCACGTTGTAGCGAGAAAAACACTGCTGCGTCTGCAGCAAACAGTCCCAAACTAACTTGCTTGATTACATGGTAACTGGCGAACAGTTCACAGTCCAGCGTAAAGGAAAATAACACAATAAATACAGCAATCTGTAACTATTCCCACATGGGTCTGTCTCCCGACTCTTTCTCTATGCCGTTGTTCTCTCACTCTTCAGCGCGCACTCCTTTCTTCTCTTCCTCTTCACAGATAGGTGAACCGGAAATGTTACTCTTTGAAAGTCATTCTTTCTCAAACATTACAATAATTACTTTTTAGGTTTTTAACATAACACACCATGAATATATTGTAAAGGCGCATATTTAACTGTAAATTTAACTTATTGAATCCACGTATACCTCATTAACATGAACTCAACCATGACAACTGAATATTATTCAAACATCTTATTAACTTGAAATAACCACACCTTTTAAAAAGAAATATAAGTAGGGGAAAAAATGTGTGTGTGTTCGTCTGTGCGTGTGTGTGTGTGTGTGGGGGGGTGCTTATGGCCCATAGCATCCTGGTGTGTTTGTGTGTGTGTGTGTTTATGGCTCATGGCATCCTCCTCCTGGTGTGTGAGAGAGAACACCTTTCAGGTCCCATGTCATCCTTCTGTGTGAATTTGCAGGTTGTGTGTGTGTGTGTGACAGGGAGACAGTACCTTTTGGTGACCTTTCTGATGTGAATCTCCCCCCAAAAATCGCTATATCCATGCTAAAAAACACTTTGTTCACACCCCACCTGTCTCGCTCAGCATGGGGGGGTGGTTTTACACCTCAAGCTACCACTCTGTCTGCAGATACGGCATAACGTGTGTGTGTGTGTGTGTGTGTGTGTGTGTGTGTGTGTGTCTATAGCGGAAAATAGCGGTTAAATTGAAAAAATATATATATCAAACTGGTATTTTATAGTAACTAGTTATATTCAGACTGAATACTATTAAAGCATTTCCATCAGCATGAGTCATCTCCCCCCTCCCAAAATCTAACCTATATGCTAAAACACTTTTTTTCCCCACATCTTCTCTCCAGACCGCTCAACATGGAGTGGTTTTACACCTCAAGCTGCCGCTCTGTCTGCAAAGACAAAGTCTACAGAGATAAGTTAAAGAATGGCGGTTAAATATATATATATTTGTATCTGGTGTTTCTTAGTATCTTGCCTCAAACATCAAAATGTTCCATCTCTGGAGGTGGTCAAAGAACTCAACAGCAAACCGATAGTGAAGGAATCGGTGGTATGCTCATTAGGCAAATGTGCTAGCTGTGTGTGTGTGTATGTATGTATGTGGCTAGGGGTTTTAGAAAAATAAAAAATCTGAATGAGTGACATTTGTGTAGGAACTTGTTTATATTCTTTTGATGATTTGTTTTAACTGACATAGTATACTTTTACTGCTGAGCTAAAGAATGGTGGTTAAATATATTTTCCACATGAGGTTCCTTGTCACTATTCAGCATGTGTCTAGGTGTGAAGACCTGAGAACTCAAATATATGTTATTATTATTATTAGATGTTATTGATGAGTGGTCTCGTTGCAAAGCTTTTTTAATATACGTCTGTTTTCTTTTTTTTATTGTTTATTCAACATATACTACACATAGTTATGCGTTAAAGAGTAATGGTAAAGAAGTTTTGAGAGATTGGAAATCTAACCGTCACTACATTTTAGCGCCACTCCTATAGGGGTGGCGCCTGATACAACCCCCCAGTAAAAGGTGTGAATATTCGCGAGCGTATATAAGCTAGCGGTCGAGAACTGGTCTATCTCTTACATTTGGCGCTCTTAACAGGTCATTGCTCGTGCCTTCAGGGAAGACATTTTTTTTTTCTCTGTTGCGTTGATACAATGGATCTTCTGAATGGTGAGTTTTACTCATTTATTTACTTTGTTATTATCTTGTTCCTAATAGAATTATTTATCTAGTGTTATTAATACAGTGTTAGCCTAGTAAACATTGTATGTATCCTGTTTTAAAGGTTTTACATAATAGGTAACCTTTGGGGGTCTTGATGTGTTGGTCTTGATGTGTTGGATGTTAATCCAGACACCGAGGCTGGTAACGAAGGTTAGTGTTTTTGGTTTTTTTTTATTGGTATTTTATTTTGTATAGATTTCCAAGAAGAAACACAACAACCTAGAGTTAATAGACTATCTCTTAAAGCCCGCTGGGCAGAGAGGTATGTAGTGAATTTTTATTTGGTTATGTACCTTGCTTGGGCCTGAATATATCAATGTGTATACAGCTTTTATTTATGCCAAAACAGTCACAGAATGTATCATCTTCCCGCAGTCAAAAGGCGTGGAGAGCGATATTGAAGGATCGAGACGACGCAGACTGTAAAACTTATCTATTTACTCTATTTACTTGGCTAGTAGTCATCAATATTGGTTAATTATGAACTAACTATCTTGTATGTTTGTATAGATTTCCAAGAAGAAACTCGACAACCTAGAGTTAATAGACTATCTCTTAAAGCCCGTCGGGTAGAGGGGTATGTAGTGAAATTTGTATTTAGTTTTGTGTCTTGTATGTGTTTGAATATATCAATGTGTATACAGCTTTTATTTATGCCAAAACAGTCACAGAATGTATCATCTTCCCGCAGTCAAAAGGCGTTGAGAGCGATAGAGGAGGGCCGAGAAGACGCAGATGGTAAAACTTATTTATTCTATTTACCTGGTTAGTAGTAGTCAGTAATATCTGTCAATTGCAACCAGGCGAGTCAACTATTTTGTGTCCTTGTAGATCTCCAAGCCTCAAATAAGAAATCCGGCAAAGTGGGCCTTCCTACAACCATTAGGACCAAGGCGGCATTGTCCAAAAAGCGCAAGAGGCAGGAGGCCATACAAACTGTCCCTGATACGGGGTATGTAACAAATATTTCTGTTGTATGTACTATCAGGATGTTCTTTTTTTATTTTTTTTTATTTTTACTTTCTAACTTTATTGTCTTATCGTAGGTTGGTGAACGTGGGGACGCAGACAGTGCCCTTTTTTCCGGAGTTACAACCCCTTCACCCCAGAGAAGAGGACGAGGGACAGCAGGCCCTGCAAAATGAACTGGATGTAGCTGTGAACACAATCGTGAGGATAAATACAATCAGTAGTGAGGAGGAGACCGTACCACACGCTGCGTATATAGTTGTCTCTCCACCCGCAGGTGATGTAGAACACGCCCTTGTGCCTTTTGAATGTGAACCACAAGTAGTGCCTCAAATTACACCTCCTGAATCTCAAAAACCACAACCCTGGTGTACTGATAACGGTGTCTGGGTGGACGACGTGGACATTCGCCCTCTGGAGCGTCTACCGACCTTCGATTCTGCTGTCTCGTCAGATGTGCCAGATATCTCAGAACCATTGGATATAAGTAGCCTTTGTGAAATCTATCTAGGACCAAATGCTTTTGTTGAACATCTAAATAGCGAGACTGGCGCATCAGAAGGTGTCTGTAACATAGAAAATGATAGGATTGATTCGGTAGACACCAAACTAGAGAAATTGGGAAGCTCTTTGACAAAAAAAATAAAAAATAAATAAAAAAATAGCCGTGTTAAAAAGACAAAACAAAAGCCTGTTAAAAATAGTCCAACAGCAAAGACGTGCTAATGCACTATACAGACAGCGAACCACAAAGGCAATAATAAGTCGTCTGAATATTAAGTTCGCAGCATTATTGTCTACGATTGGCCAGGCAAAAAAAAATAAAATTAATTAAAAATTAATAAATTAAATAAATATTCACAGCTCTCGGTGTGTCATTGACGTTGTTTATTAGTTATTAAAATGGCCCCTCTCAGAAAAAAATTCAAACGTGAAGGCAGTACCTGGCATGTTGTAGATACCAGTGATAGTGATGATTGGAATAGTGATGATGACGAGCAAACGATACCTCACACTATTGACGGGGGACGGGGGCGTATATTCGTTTTGCGCGAAAGAATAATTTGCCTTATGGTAACATTAATAATGATGTCAAAACATCGCATAGATTTCTTAGGACGCTGTTGAAACGAGCCACAAGACGTATGTCAAACACGTCTTCTACTCCTGTTGCTGCTGCTGATGCTGTCGCTAATGATAACATGACTGATGATGCGGGTGTTGTTGATGATGTTGCTGTTGTTGAGGGTGTAGCAGCTGCTACCGATGATGTTGTTAATAGTGCTGGTGAGGTTGCCGCTGTCAATAATTCTGTTGATGATGATGTTGATGATGATGATGATATTGATGACGCTAGCGAGGGGGCTGCTGCTGCTGCTGACGATGGAGTTGTAGGCAATACCATTCAGACTGGATCTGCATCGGTACCTAGGACGGTAGAACACCACAGTGTTGTTGTTGTTGATGAACCTTGTGGTATTATTTTAAATGCAGTATTGAGAGGTCCATCCCTGGCCAGCGATGTGCAGACTATTTTAAAGCAATACAATACAGATTTGTTTATGGAAGAAATTTCACAAGTTTTGCAAAGTAACGACACCTCCATGACTGATGACGAATTGGAATTTATTGTCACGGTGGTACAGAATAGAAGCGGCGGAGCCCGTCTCCGTTTGGGTAAAGTGCCTTATGATAATATTTTGTCAAAGAAAGGACGCTTTCTGTACAACCCTGACAATAGTGGAGATAATAATAATTTGTGTTTCAGTCTATGTCTGGCCCGTTTTAAACACAAGGATAAGACTTTGGTCGAACAAATTGTATATGCGGAAAACAAACACAGGAAGGTGATGCACGATCTCACTCGTCGTGTATCATTCGATGATATCGCAAAATTCAAGGAGGAGATAAATGCTAAAATCATAATCTTCCATCATGCCGCTGATCGCAAACGGTTGTTGTGTTACAAAACACATGACGCGTACAACAGAGACACTGTATAGCTTTACCTACATGATGACCATTATTATCTGATAGAAAACCAGACGGGGTTCTGGGGTGTCTCATATGTCTGTCATTATTGTTATGAAACATACGACGCACCCCTCTACCACAACTGTGATCTCAGATGTAATGTTTGTTTTACAACAGAGTGTCTCGATCAACCGCGCAGTACCAGAAAATGCGATAAGTGTAAACACATATGCAGTTCCTCATTCTGTTTCAACCATCACAAACAGCCTGAGAAAGAGCACAGATTGATACCTTGTGACAGCCTTAACTACTGCGAGAAATGTGGTCGAATCTACAAAGCAGAGGAAAGGATCACAAGTGTCAACCTGTCAGGTGTCGGCACTGTGGTGAGAACAAGTTGGATGGCAAGACAACACATCAGTGTTATATCCAACCTTTGAAGAAGAAGGAACTGCATGAAAAATACAAGATATTTGATTTTGAGACGCGGTATAACAAAGGTAAACACGAGGCAAATTGCGCATGTATAAAAGATCTGGATGGTAAGAAATGGTTCTGTTGCGAGGGAACTAACTGTGTTAAAACAATGGTTGACCGCTTCAGAAAACCCGAATATAAAAACCATACATTCATAGCACATAATGCGTCAGGGTTTGACAACTACATACTGCTGGAATACTTTGTCAAACAAGGAATCACCCCCCAGCTGACAATGAGAGGCAGCAGGGTCATTCTGATGCATGACGGAACATACCAACAACGCTGGATAGACTCCTTTAGCTTTCTGCCTATGCGCTTGTCGAGAATACCAGCAGCCTTAGGGTTTGAGGATATGTCGAAAGGCTACTTCCCCCACAAGTTCAACACCGAGGGTCACGAACTGTATGTGGGACCCTATCCAGAACCACACTATTATGGTTACGACACCATGACTGACAAAGAGAAAACTGCATTCATGGCATGGTATGACACAGTACGCACTGAAACCTTTGATTTCAATACAGAGATTCGGCGCTACTGCATGAACGATGTGGAAGTCTTGCGCAGAGCATGTGTGATTTACCGAGACACTTTTCTCAAATGCACTCAGCTCGACCCCTTTGCGTACACCACATTAGCCTCCAGTTGTATGGGGGTGTTCAAAACACTGTTTCTGCCTAAAGACACGCTTGCTCTCACGTATGATGGGGCATACCTTGAGCAGAATAAGACATATTCAAACGTGTCTATAGAATGGCTTGAATACCTGCGCCACACTGAAAAAATTGAGATAGTTCATGCGCTCAATTATGGCGAAAAGTAACTAGGACCATACTATGTGGATGGCTATCATGCAGATACAGAAACGTGCTATGAATTTGCAGGTTGTTTCTACCATGGGTGTCTCAAATGTCATGTGCAGTCTGCTGTGAATCCAGTCACAGGAAACACCTTTGGTGAGCTCTCCTGTGCATTCTTCACAAAGATTAAAACTTTGAAGGATGTCTATGGTATGAAAGTCGTGGTGATGTGGGAGTGCGAGTGGCTCAGACTTAAAAAGACTAGCCCTAGCCATCTGGCGTTTCTGAAAGATTACAAAAAACCAGAGCGTCTGGACCCACGGCAGGCTCTGTTTGGCGGCCGCACAAACGCCATGAAGCTGTATCACAAGGTGTCAGATGGTGAGAAGGTGAGATATTACGACTTCACCAGTTTGTACCCGGCTGTGAACTCCCAAAAACTGTATCCAATCGGTCACCCTCAGATTATCTTCAGGGATTTTGACTCCCTCGATAACTATTTTGGGTTTGTGAAGTGTGATGTGCTCCCGCCTAGAGGTTTGTACCACCCTGTTTTGCCCTATAGGTGTCACAACAAACTCATGTTCCCGCTATGTCGCACGTGTGCTGAGGAGCTGAACCAGACGAGTGCCTGTACACATGGTGACGATGACAGACGGTTGTCGGGTGTGTGGGTCTCATTTGAGCTTCAAAAAGCGGTTGAAAAGGGCTACCAGATAGTGAGTGTTGACGAAGTGTGGCATTTTCCCGACAAGACCGACACATTGTTCAGGGATTATGTCAAGACATTTCTAAAATGTAAGCAAGAGGCTTCTGGTTATCCAGGACATGTCAAGACACCTGAGGAGAAAGAGAAATACATCACTGACTATCTCCAAAAGGAGGGCATTCAGCTAGACGCAGATAAAATCTGTGTAATCCAGGCGGTGAGGAGTTGCAACAAGCTTCTTCTGAACTCATTGTGGGGTAGATTTAGCATGAGGAATAACCTGCCAAACTGTGAGTTGATAACAGAACCGGCCAGATTCACACAGCTCATGTTTAGTGATCATTATGATGTGCGGCAGTTTCGTTTCATCTTAGACGATGTGGCTATGGTGCAATGGTGTCATGCTGACATCAGGGCCTCCAGAACTAAAGATGTAAACATCTTTATAGGAGCTGTGACCACAGCCCATGCACGACTCATGCTCTACGATGTATTGGATAAGTTACAACAACGTGTTCTTTACTGTGATACTGACAGCGTTGTTTTTACTTCACGGCCGGGGGAGTGGAACCCACCCATAGGTGAATACTTGGGTGATTTGACTGATGAGCTGAATGATGGTAATGTGTGTGGGGTCCCTGAAGAAGATTATATCACCGAATTCATATCGGGGGGTCCAAAATGCTATGCCTATCACACAGCACATGGCAAAACGCAGGTCAAATGTAAGGGGGTGACGTTAAACGCCAAAAACACTGCAGTGGTCACCCCTGAGTCTCTGCTGGGTCTAGTCGATCTTTTGTGACCAATCAGAATACAGATGCGCACATGGTGACTGTTTCTGAAACAATCAAGCGAGACAAAAAGAGGTTCCAGCTCAAGAACGACACAGTTACAAAGAAGGTCCAGGTTGTGTACAACAAACGTAGGGTGTTGGTTGATTATACTACACTTCCTTATAGATATTAGATCAGATCATGGGTTTGATGACAGACTACAACATCCATTTAGTCTGGTAGTGAGCGGCCCTTCAAACTGTGGGAAGACGTACTTTGTCAAGAGTGTTATTGAAAATGCATCGAGGGTTATTTCACACGCTGTTGACAATATTGTATACATTTACTCGTGTTGGCAACCTTTATATGATCAACTACTACAGATGAGAGACATTAACTTTGTGAATGGTCTACCCGAATCTCTGTGTGATGATGTGTTGTTACCCCTAGACAAAAACAATCTGCTTATTATAGATGATTTAATGAATGACGCCTGCAATAATATAGAAGTACAAAATGTTTTTACCAAATACGTTCACCATAGGAATCTTAGTTGTATATATTTAGTGCAAAATCTATTTATTCAAGGCAAGGTCAGTCGTACTATTAGTTTGAACACCAACTACCTTGTTTTGTTTAAAAATCCTAGAGATAAATATCAAATCACATTAATAGGTCGGCAGATGTTTCCAGGTAACACCAAATTTTTTTTAGAGGCTTTCAATGATGCCACCAACACTGCCTACGGCTATCTTCTTATTGATTATAAAGCCAAGACACCGGATTATCTAAGACTCAGAACTGCAGTGTTGTCAGATCGTCCGGTGGTGTACATCTCTAAAAAGCAGAAGGTGTGACAATGTCATCGCGCATGCAGAGAAATTTGGCTCTGTTGGAGTTGTTATATACATCGCCGTCGAGTGTGCGAAGGGTCATTGTGAACAATGCAAGCGCTGACTTTGTGAATGCTCTGTGTGAAATAGCTCTCAATGTGATCAGCGGCAACATCCCTTTGACGGACAAACAGTACAAACAGCTAAAGAAAAAGAAAACCATCATCAGACTAGTGGCTGATAAAAAAGTCAAACTTTTAAAAAAGAAAAAGACTATCAATCAGACTGGAGGTTTTTTATTACCCTTGCTAGGAGCTGCTATACCCTTTATAGCCGGTCTTTTTAACAGAGGTTGAAATGGAGCATGCACAAAAAATGTTCCTGGTTCCTCAGCATCAGTTGGACTCCTTAAAACAACAACAGGAGCAGAACACTGGTTCCATAAGGCAAATTGCACAAAATGACTTAGATAAAGCCATGATTGATGTGTTAAAACTACCGGACACGAACGTTTATGAGAAGGCCAAAAAATATGCCGGTATTCTACAGCGATACCTGGTATTAGCAAAACAGGACGCTAGTGAAAAAAACGTCTTGACACTATCACTACCTGCCAGTGAAGACCTTCACTTTGATACAAACGGGCCCAGTCTCAATATTACACCACATATTGACGACGTTGACAAAAAAGATTTAATCACAGATGAGGTATTAAAGCACGTACCTAAAAGAAGCAGGAAAAATGCTGAATACATTTTGGATGCTATGACCCGCTCCAAAAATTTGATTTCATGGACAGATCAGGGTGAGATTATCGTCGACAAACAGACTGTCCGAGGCTCACACCTATACGATTTGGTAAAAAGCATTACTGCTACACATAATGTTTCAGATGTCTCAAGACCTATAGGGTGGGGCATGTTTTTAAAAACTATGGCACGTTTAAATGTTCCTTTATTAGCCGTCCCAAACACTATGGTGCGACGGGCTATAGCTGAATATAAAGGAAGCGATGACACACCGAGTGCTGTGAATTTTACACCCCATGACACGTATCGAAGGAGAAAAAGGGTGAGTCCTTGTACTACACCCAGATACCGGGCCCCACGTAGGACACCAAAGTTGAGGGGTTTGAAATCACGTAGTTGGGACACTGACTGGCTAAATTTTTGATTTCCGTTTTACATGTGTTTTATTTTATATTTTATTTTTATACATGTATTTTTTTCTTTTTACGTATTTTGTATCATTTTATGTATAGATTGAATTGTCTTCTCTAAATACCATTGTTTGCTACATGAATGTCATAGTGACAATATACCTTTAATTTCTAAGTTTTTTTTCTTTCTTTCTTTTCTCGTTGCCAATGGTACATTGTTGTTGTTTTTAAAGTATTTTCATTTATATGTGAGGGTGTGGGCATGTGTTTAAGACAGACTGTGATGTTGATGCGTCTGTATGTTTTTTTAATTTTTTTTTTAAATTTTATTTACTGTTGTTCCATTTAAATAAACAGCTGTTTTTTTTGTTTTTTCTTCTTTTTTCTTTTTTTCCTTTTATATATACAATGATTATTATTATTTTTAAACGTGAATAAAAAAACGACACCTTAAAATACGATTGTGTTCTATATTTATTTGATGTTACCATGGTTTACACAACATTTAACATTAGATTACACATTTGTTATCCACATTGTACACACGTAAAATCATATCCATGACATATATCAGGACGTATTTTGTTAACAAATTGACATACCATTGCATCATTACAAACAAGATTGGGCCCATACATATTTAAAAAACGTGAATACGGTATCCCTTTTTGTGCATGACATAGAAAAAAGACACAGTGTGGTCCACATGTCGTTGCGAGATTATTTTGAACCTGTTTTGCAGAATAAAATACATCCGTACAGTTTTTTATCAGAAAATTGTTTATCATCGTTGGAAATTTGTCAGGAGGGTGACCAAAACTGTCAAAGAAATATCCTTGCCTATGTTTTGTTATATAAATAGCCAACCAATGTTCACCGGGCATGTTAGAGGGCTGTGTGTTTACAATCAACATAGCAGGATATTTATAAACACCACTAGGGAGCTGATCGCATGCTAGGACCCCCAGAAAATCTGTACCCCTAATGATTCTTTTCCTGACAATACTAGTTAATTCTATCGTATTCATTATGTTTTTTAGTAGTAGTCCATCAATACTTGTCTTCTGTTTGATATCGCGATAACTGAATCGAAAACAGAATAACAAATAAGATTAACAGTGCGGGGTAAAGGAACTCTGAAACGAGCTTCCAGCCTCACGTTGCCTGTTTTAATTAGTGACACATTCCCTGCACACCCTTCATCGGGTTCCAAATTGAAACAGAATAATGTGTAACCGGCTCCAAAATCTTGACGTGATATGGCCAATGATCTGTCTTTGAGATGTCGTCCGGTGGTCTGAATCAGCTGATAATACTCTCTTGTGTACTGTCCTCTCTGAAAGAACGGCTGAAAGGGTTTTGCGGGAAAAGACTGACCGTCAGCGTATAGACTTATAAACTCTGTATTGAAGTTCTCAAAATTAAACGGATTGCGCGCATAACTTCCTGTATATCCCTCGTTATCAACAAAACCGACGATAACAAATTTAGGGATCTGGTCAATGTATAGATTTTCTTGGTTGCACACCCTGGTTCCGGCAGGTATGGAGAAAGTTTTCAAAGCCACTCTGTCTATAGCGTATTTAGCATTAGTATGCTGTAGAGCCCTGCTATGGGCCAGACGTACAGTTGGAGCAACAGATACCTTTTTCACAAATACACTGGCGGACATAATCTTAACTCGAAATTGTACATTTCCCGGAGTCATAAGAGAAAATTCATCCTTAGACCGTATAAATTTCAGAGAAATATCGACACCGTTTAGCAATAGTTTTTCTTGAAAAAACAAATCAGAGTGTATCGGTGCGATTAACCTCACGATTCGGCTGTCTTCGGTGTATACTCCTCTAGCTGCCAAACCTGCGTTGGCTCCAGTTATGGATGCATCGTTCATATGAGCACTGGTGTCTTTACAAAACAAAGTGGTGCTGAACTGCGTATCCAAAGTGTCCCGGCCATAGTTAATCAAACATTCGATTATACCACAATATGGATGCGTGTTGGAGGATTGTGTTATAAGTCTATCCCCCAACATTATATCGACCTGTGAGAATAATGTACATCCTGGATAGTTTATAAATCCTACGTCTGCACCTTGAGCTATGTTTGTACCGTCTGCATTTGAGATCCTCACACGTGTAAAAAGATATGATTCATTCAGGTCTAGGTAATCCTCCCCACTAGCAGATATGTAAAATTCCAGAGGTCCAGTGTCCGTTATTGCAGAAGTAGGTGGGATTTCAACATATGTAGATTTCTCGATGGATGTCTGAGTGTAGGGCACTGTAAACAAATCCAACTCAGTCTTCACACATTCTTCAGACTGTTTATGAATTAGCGCCATGGTTGTATGCCTACAGTTGTACGCTAAAATATGTCTCTAGACAGAGTCCTTGAACGACTGATCCGTGCTCTGTGTCTCTTGGTGGTTGATTTCCTTTTGACGGCTTTGCGTTTTTTAACACCGGTTTTACGCTTTTTAGCTGGTGTTTGGCTACGCCTTCGTCTGGAAGGAGGTCTTTTCAAAGGTCTTCTACTATATACCATCAGTCCGCTCCCCTCATGTTGCCTTGATAGTGTGCTTCTTGCAATATTCGACACAACATCCCCCATAATGTTTGTAGCGGCTGTTTTTAAGTGGGGTTTTGCCAGATTGAACCCACTTTTTAACAAAGGTACTGCCATCCTGAATAGACTACGAAATATCCCTCCTAACCCATTACCGTATTGGGTACTGCTCCCTATAAACCCTGGTAAATCTCCCCCCGCCTGGTTCATGTAGTAAGTCATATATCTACCATCATCGTGGGTAAATGGTGTGTGTGTAATTTTTTCCAATTAATGATTAGAAAAACTGCCTCACAGGTCTGAAGTGTAGTTTGACAACGACTTTGCCAAATGAAAAAGGTATATACTGGTTTTGATCGTTTTTTTAACGAGATCTCTATATCATCAATAACCGATTTGGAGAGCGATGTGTAGTGTGGCTTGTCATAAGTCAGAGTGGGCATACGCCTTATCTCGTCCGACACATTTATACAACGTAGAAGCGGCACATAGCTATCGCCCAAGAGTTGATAATCCACAATATCGCTATAGAGAAATATATTATACGTTCCAGCGTGAATATCGGCGGGGTGTGGAGCAGCATATTGTTTCCTAAAATTTAGGGTTATAGGTATTTTGACCGGCTCTCCTGGACTGAAACCTAGTAGCTCTGCTAAGCGGCCTTTAAATGTTAAAGTGTATCCTTCACCCCCCGAAAAATTAATAAAATTTGTAATATTATTGTACACTAGGCTTAGGCGTGAAAGTGGCGGAGTTACTATGCATTTTGAATTAAATTCTTTCAGTATTCTAGGTATAGTCTCATAGAAGCCCACTGCTAAAGATATAGTATATGTCTTCTGTGTTTTATAGTCGTAGATATCCACATCAGCATCCGCTGCCGGGAAACTATTCCATACACGGGGATATTGGACTTCAATAACACCGACTTCATATGGTTCGTTCAGGACTATCGGCTTAGCTAATTTAGTCCTATATTGCCATATCTTATTATTTGGATATACATGTAGTGAAGCATTGCTAGGCAGTGTGACATAAAACCCGTTTTTATCCATAGCTCTGATAGGCACGAGCCAATATTCAAAAGTGGCTCTGTAATGAGTCAGCACACCCTTTTATCACACATCTACAACATCTTTTTCAGGGATCCACGAGTTAAATTTCTCAGGCCACCCCAACCATTTGACTAAGACCATATTTTTACGACCTAATTTCTTTCTGGACAATATTTTTTCTATTTTAAAAGTTTTGTTTTTATCAATAATCACTAGTTGTAGCTCTGGCTCATAAAATGTCCCTTTCACAACCTCTCCCGCGCAATCTAATAGTCCATATACAGGAGGGTCTCTTGCTATACACGCGGCTATTGTAAAATATTCGTCTGTGTAGGTTTGTTCATAGCCTTTTCTAAACACCCCACGAAGTTTTGAAATTCTCACTTTATCCCCCACACTAAATTTAAAGGATGATGTTCTCGGCGGTTTCAGCTTGTATAAACTGTTAAAGACTATTTTCTCATTGTCTTTATTTACAGAGCTGGGGGTCATCTTTATCGATCTATGATGAGAATTGTTATAGGCATCAACAAGGTCCTGTTCAACAACTGTTGTTCTGTTGTTAGTCAAAAGCAACACTGACGTCCATGTTGTTGCTTTTGACTAATGACAGAACAACTAATTATCCGCGAATTCATCTGGAAATAAGCCCGAGGAGCGTCCCACCGTTACTCTCCGTCATGATGGCCGCACTCGGAGATCGACACTTTTTGCCTGGAATGGCGGCGGCGCGCCGGAGTCCCAGTAGCTAAGCGTAAGTAGTTCAAAACCGTCTTTTTCACACACTTTGTGTACACAAACAATGTTCTTACTGCTCGTGTCATGAGTAGAGACCCTGGTGATGCTACCAGTAAAGTTTCATGATGTGTGGAGCCTTCTTAGTGGTCTAAAAATAGACATTTTGATGCCGTCGTGGTATGCCCTATGTACTCCCGTTCAAAATGAGCTTGCCCCAAAACAAAACTACGGTAAATCTTAAAAGTGCCTCTTTGGCCATGAGTGTGCTTGTACGTGAAGGTTTGACTCATACCCAATCATAAATAAAGCCTCGGTTGCTTTTTGGCGAGAGTTTCACTTTAAAGACGCGTAAAACACAGAGACTACTTTCCCACAACTACAACCATACTATGATCCTGTAGAAATATCTGAAGACACTTCAACTCAAACACCATATGTCAGATAAAACCAAAGACACACACACACACACACACACACACACACGTTATGCCGTATCTGCAGACAGAGTGCTAGCTTGAGGTGTAAAACCACCCCCCCATGCTGAGCGAGACAGGTGGGGTGTGAACAAAGTGTTTTTTAGCATGGATATAGCGATTTTTGGGGGGAGATTCACATCAGAAAGGTCACCAAAAGGTACTGTCTCCCTGTCACACACACACACACACACACACACACACACACACACACAACCTGCAAATTCACACAGAAGGATGACATGGGACCTGAAAGGTGTTCCCTCTCTCACACACCAGGAGGAGGATGCCATGAGCCATAAACACACACACACACAAACACACCAGGATGCTATGGGCCATAAGCTCCCCCACAGACACACACACACACACACGCACAGACGAACACACACACATTTTTTTCCCTCATGCACGCGCATTGGAACCTATACGCACAGTCATATTTCACACGCACGCGCAAAGGAGGCTACCTTATACTACTAATATAACTGATATTTATCAGGTTATTACACTCTCCCCCCACCAATCTAAGGCATGCCCTCATGACTTTTTACTAGGGGTGTTCCAACAAGGGTACCTCACGATTCGATTCGATTTCGATTATGGGAGCTTCGATTAGATTATTGGCCACGATTCTTCGATTATTGCAATTTTTAATGCTTTTTTTCCATACAAGATTGATTTTGTCTTCATCTGTGGCTATATTTGTAAATAAATAGCCTATCAATTAACTCAGTTCCTCTGAAACTAAACTCATAAAGTAAATAACAAGGTTTTTTGATCATTTGACTTGTATTTTTCAAAGACACAAAATATTTTATTTTATGACTATGTAAACATTTGCACTTTAACCTACTGCTCAGTGTACTCTCAATTCAGTATTGACAACTTCCAATTCTAGGGAAAACGCTAATAGTTTAAAAAAACTACAATTCCCTAGAGCCACAACATTTAGCTTGATACAAATCAGCATCACAGTTGTAGTACTTCCGGTTTCTGAAGTAGGGTTGTAGATAGGGTTGTCTAATGATATATCTACTGAATATATGAAATATCTAGTACAGCAGAACTAGTAATTACACTGCATCTATAATACATGTTAACAAAAAGTAAATATGTTGGTTTATTTAAGATATTTTAGCTAGTATTCTAGAAATGGGGTTTTTGGATCTGTAGTTCTTCCGGTTTGTAAAGTAGCGTTGTAAATAGGGTCCTAAAAAGATACATCTACTTAATATATCAAATATCTAATACAGCCGAACTAGTAATTACACTGCATCTGTAACACACTGAATTTTAGACTTCCACTGCAGGTGTTAAGGGAGATTTATTATGTACAATAGATGTCTGAAAAGACAAACAGATAAACACACACTTAATATTACTCCGGAATCGGATGTAAACTGACTACATTGTATCTACTGCGGCCGGACTTCCTCTGCACTTATACAATGGTTACCACGACAACGGGGGGCAACAGCGGCAGCGACCGTGTAACGTTTAACGTTTAACAACGTCCGAAACAATTAAAACTATATAAACCTTATAAAACAACTGTGCAAACAATATAAAACAACAATATTATATTAGCAAAATAAGACTACAGCTACAGTGTCAACATACTAACAACATACTTAACAACATATAACAACGGTCGCTAACCGCCGCTACCCATCTCTCACTCAAGTACATTTAACGAGTGAACAGTAACAAACACAACCGCGATTAAACAGAAAATATTCAAACAGCGAATAACAGAAAACATCTAGGCATATGGGTGCTTGTGTAGACTAGACTCACCTGAAAAGACAAACAGATAAACACACACTTAATATTACTCCGGAATCGGATGTAAACTGACTACATTGTATCTACTGCGGCCGGACTCCCTCTGCACTTATACAATGGTTACCACGACAACGGGAGCCCGCAGCAACCACCACGCTATCAGTTACTACCGCCATCTACTGGCGTAAGGTAGTAACTGTTTCAGCCCGGCAGGGATCAGGTGTGTCTACACAAGTAAATTTAATCAGAAAATGAAGGGGGGTGACCCAGTTAACAATGCAAACAATATCTTACTAAAATGACCAGGGTGCCACACATCTATTTGAGCTATGTTGACAAAAAGTGAATATGTTGTTTTATTTCAGATATTTAAGCCAAAACAGTAGTCGAAAGCGGGCGGGGGCGGGAGGTCTGCGGGATCCAGGCCCATGGCCGGGTGCCCGCTGTCGGCTGTCCTCTAGTATCCAGACACCCCTGGACGTGGAGCCTTCTATATGCTGGTTCACTGCTGAACTGACGGATCTCTTACACAAGAGAAATCAGCTCTGGGCCAATGCTAGGAAGTCTGGGCTTGAGGCCGACTGGCTACTTTTTCGGCAAGCACGTAACAGCTGTACTAGTGCTATTAGGAAAGCTAAACGAGAGTACTACTTATCACAGACCAAAGACAACTTAAACGACCCTAGGAAATTTTGGCATACCATAAAATCTCTTTCAGCCAATACCTGCTCCGCAGAGTTGCCTCCCAATATTATTGTTGACTCCACCCCTATTTCAGACAAATCTGAGATGCTAAACTGTTTTAACAAACATTTTATAGCCTCCAGCTCCTTGTTTGATTCATCTTGTGATGGTAACTCACCCACTCTGTCCCCCATCAGCCCAACCTCAGGCAAACCAGGCTCTCTCTTTCTCTTTCACCCCCTTCTCAGTTAAAGAGGTTCTTACAGCCTTAAAAGACCTAGACCCTCGAAAATCAGCAGGTCCTGATAACCTCCCCCCTTACTTCTTACGTCTGGCCGCTCAGATTATAGCTCTGCCGGTATCTCACATCTTTAATCTTTCTATCCAGTGCAACGTTATTCCTGATGTGTGGAAAACCGCCTATGTGATCCCTCTCTTGAAAGGGGGTGACCGTACTTTATTGAATAATTACAGACCCATCTCCAAGCTCTCTATATTAGCAAAAGTTCTTGAAAGGCTGGTGAATGACCAGGTTAAGGATTATCTGAGCCTAAACAATATTTTATCTCCTTTTCAATCTGGTTTCAGGAAGCAGCACAGTACTGCAACTGCTGCTACTAAGGTGATAAATGATATGTTGGAAGCTATGGATGCCAAGAAATATTGCGCTGCTCTTTTTATCGATCTTTCTAAGGCATTTGATACAGTCGATCACAGTATTTTATTTCAGCGGCTGTCCACCATTGGAATGTCTGACCATGCAGTTGGCTGGTTCTCTAACTACCTTTCAAACCGTAAGCAGTGTGTGCAGTCCGACGGCCTTTGCTCCGGGTTCCTTAACACTGTAAATGGTGTGCCGCAAGGGTCGGTTTTAGGACCCACTCTCTTTACTATCTATATGAATGAGGTGGGTCATAATACTAATGCCTCTGTACATCTTTATGCTGATGACACCGTTGTTTATTGTTGTGCATCTTCTGTTGCCCAGGTGTTCACAGATCTGCAGTCTGCATTTGACGCCATTCAGGCGCAATTGTCTCAACTCAGGCTAGTTTTAAATCCAGGTAAAACTAAGTTTATGTTCTTTTCGAATAAAAAGAAGTTGCCTGCTGTTCTACCCTGTATTATGTCTGCTCAGGGTACCCCTATTGAGTCTGTGACCACTTACAAATATCTAGGCATCACAGTGGATGATAACCTCTCTTTTAAATGTCATGTTGACCAGTTACTGAAGAAACTGAAGTTAAAACTGGGGTTTTTCTTCAGAAATAGAGCCTGTTTTTCTTTTAAATCCAGAAAACGTATTGTTGCGGCCACTTTCTTGCCACTCTTGGATTATGGTGATGTTGTATATATGAATGCCTCTGCTCACTCCCTGCAACTGCTGGATGCCGTGTATCATGGGGCCTTGAGATTCATAACTGGTTGTAAACCCCTCACTCATCACTGTACATTGTACTCTCTTACAAACTGGTCTTCACTTTTCATGCGCAGAACCACTCACTGGTATCTATTTATCTATAAATCCATCATCGGACTGCTCCCCTCCTATTTGTCCACATATTTGATACGGAGACAGTCCGATCGCAGCCTCCGGTCCCTGGACTTCATCTCGTTTTCCATCCCGTCAGTCCGTACGGAACTTGGCAAGAAGGCGTTCTCCTATGCCGCGCCTGCCACCTGGAACATGCTCCAGCAGAGGCTGAAGCTGTCCAGCTTTATTCCCTTAGGGGATTTCAAACTGCTTATTGGAAGGCTGATGAGACAGTCTGTGGGGGTCTGCATGTGTACTTAACCAGTCTTATTATTTTTTTCTTGCACTTTGTAGTTTGCACTATACTATTTTAATGTTTTGTGTTCTGTGCTGTATGTTCCGTTAGTCTGTAACTTTGTGTTTTGCTGCTGCTCACCCGAAACAAGTCTCTCTTGTAAATGAGACCCTGGGTTTCAATTTGATTTTACCTGTATAAATAAAGGTTAATAAAAATAAAAAAAATGCTCTGCGGGTATATATAAATCATCAGATGTGTGTGTGTGTGTGTGTGAGTGTGAGTGTGAAGGGGGCGACTTCATGAACACACACAAAATCTTGATCAGTTTTAAATAAATTACGGTTTTGTTTGCCTGGGTCCAGACTGATATCAGGCAATGGTTTTGTAACAGTTAACGCACTATTTTATACAGTCTATGGTAACGCATAGCAGACTGGCTTCGTCTCCATAGCAATGGTGTCTGAGGATCATGGGTAATGTAGCCTTCCCTATCCAAAACTGACAAAAATAACTGATTTCTCAGAATCGAAGGAGAAATAATTACAACTGATGGCAGTAACATTAACCCATCGCATTGTTTAATAATCAAGGACACTTTAGTGTTTTTGTGTTGAGGTATGTGGAGGATATCATTAAAAGACATGTGAGGAAAATACTTCCGGCCAACGGGTCCTCGGTTCTCCAATGGGAATGGGTTAATAATAGCCTACGTATAATACATGATATATACAATGATAATAGAATTGATGCTTTGTTGAAATAATTATAAAGTAATATATTAAGTATTGAAAAGATCTACCAGCCTTAGATATTTGAAAAAAGCCAAAAGATTTAGTAGTAACTGGTTGATCCCTGTCTTTGGCATTATCTTACCTTGTTCTTATAGGTGTTATTCCACAGACCAAGCATGATTAATCAATTATGTGACTGTAGATGAGGTTGAGTGTGAATACATTTAACACTTAGTTAGCAGGGTGTACTCTTCCTCTTTTCTGGGTATTGACTTCAGCTCACTGAGACACTGTTATGGATGTGCAAATAGACATAACGCATAGATGGAAATCCTGGGGGTGGAAAACCATTTCTGCTGTAAGAAATGATGAGGAAATAGGCCAAAAAAGGAGTTTTACATCCAAATTACAACAGTAAATCAATCTCTCTCTCTCTTGTTTTTAAGATGAAGTAGACTGATGTATATAACACTCGCACAAAACATTAATTGGCTATTAATTGACAAATTGTAAACAATCACAAAAATCAATTGTATATGAAGGAACACAGCCAGCAACAGGTATGTTATTTCCAAACGTTTTATTTTACAACTATCCAGTCTCCTAAAATACAGAAAATTTAGGTAATGCACTTCATAAAGCAGTGACATAAAAGACAGAACTGATGAACATTATTGTCAAAAAATACATAACAGAAATTAATCTGACATTAAAAATCAGTTATAAAAAAAATAATGTATAAAAATATCTGCATATAAACAATTCTGATTGCTCTGAAAGGCACAATCTCAAGTAAGTCTGTAACTATCATATAACACACCAACAACAGAACACAGCAACAAACAATTCATTCACACACACCTATTTTCGTGATGGTTTTAACTTTGAATATTTTCTTTTGGCTCCCAGGAGTTTTTCCACTTCGCCCCACTGTAAGACAGACAGTATCACAATGTAATCACATTGTTCGTAACTATTTGGAGTACTATGCTGCCACTGTACTATTTACAATGAGACATGGAATCATCAGGTATTGATACCTCAAAATATAGCATAAAACTTGTACAACTGCCCGCAAGACTTAACAGCATTTTCTGAATTACAGTATGTTTAGAACATCGTTTTAATTCTATATACTGACAGTAACATATTTTTCATTGATTTGGTTCTGTATTCAGAATTCTGTATTTATTCTCATTGTTCAAGTCAATGAAATTATAGAGCAGCTCCCAACACCTACAGCTGATAAAAGGTAAGCGCTTAAAACCAACCACAACAGTAGTTAAAAACTTCATTCAATAGTTAATGGTTAAGCATATCAGATTTCAAATGAGATTTATATGACGTTCAAGTCTGGACTTGAAGCTGTAACGTTGTTTAGAGATGTTATTGGTTGATCGTAGCGAATTTTATCCATTTGGATTTAGTAAAAAGGGCTAAGTAGTTTGTCTGATGTAATGTAAACATCCTTAGATCCATCCATCCAAAATACCATACCCTTTACCCTAAAATGCTACAATTATTGTAAGATGGTACAACTTTGAATCATTTAACATTTTAGTGATAATGCACAGGGGTATACCTACTTTTGTTGTATACTGTATTTTTATTTTAAATCCAATGCACTACACTGCCCACATGCTGCACATTATTTGACCGCTATGTGACTTGCTTGACAATCAGACTTTTCTGTCACTGATCAAACTGCAGTTAAAGTTAAAGACATGTTTATATCTTTGTTAGTCCTGTTGCCCCAGGCCCAATCATCTACAGTAAAGTAAAATTCAGATAACATAATCACCATCCAGAGCAAGGATGCCACTGCAACAACACCTCGGCACGGCCCTTAGTGAAGACAGAAAGACATAAGGCAAAATGAATCAAATTTTCTTTTGACAAATGGCAAAACAGGTAGACTAATATACATACTGAACTGTAAATACAACATTAAGTCCATGTGTATTCAAACAATAAAGTGAAATAATAAGTCAGCGGGACTAACTCTTACATAAGAAGCATAAATTGTCATACTATCCATACAATTTTGAAAATGTAGAAAATTTTGATCTTTGGTTTTTAATTTACTCAATGTGATGACAAGAATTAAAATTTACACTGAAAACGTAATTTGTGAAGTCAAAATGTACGTAATGAATGGCTGAACATTGTTACATGAAGCATTACACAAATTCCTAAATCCTAAATTAACAATGATATATAATCTAAAATATTCAGCATATTTTGTAATGTTTTCAAAGACATATTGAAATCACACTATAATTGTTGAGTGTTGTCACTTCATTATTGTTTGTGTAGTCTGGCTTTAGACTAACTGAAACCCTATTTTTAAACAAAGAATAATGGCTATCAAGACTTCTTTATGTTGGACAATTATATGGTTCCAAGAGGTATTTTTATCATTGTTTCAGTAATGTCTAATGCTTTTTGAAACAAACCTCCCTGATTCTTTCCCTCAGTATTTTTTTGTAGGGGAAACTGGTTGACCCTTGATGAATGGGACATTCTGAAATGAATTAAAAGATGGTAATAATTTGTAGGTTTAACAGACATCTTGTAAACATTGCCATGAGGGTCATGGTTCAAGAAACTATTAAAACTGAAACTCAGACTGCTCTAACTGAAACTGTTTCACAGTGCAAAATCAAAAAGTCTGGATTCATATGGTGATAAGAGAATGACTTATAAACCCACACATACCACTAGTGTCTGATTTCCTCCTGATTTGTCTTCTTTTCCGTGAGGAAGATACTGAGTCTGGAGTGCCTAGATGGGTGGACACAGGAGCGAGTTTAGAAGAAACAGATGGCAAAGGAGAAGCCAGGGAGGAGGACTTAGGTTGGGTCAGAGAGGAGGAGATGAAAACAGGATGGGTAAGGGGAGAGGACACAGGACAGGAGGAGGAGGACCCAGAGGACTGAGAACCAGTTAGGGAGGTGAAGGCCACTGAACGAGTCACACATGAGGACACAGGAGGAGTCAGGGAGGAGGGGGAGGAAACAGGATGGATCTGGGAGGAGGTGGACATAGGAGGAGCAATGGACAAAGACACGGGAGGGGTCAAGGAGGACATAGGCACGGTCAGGGAGGTGGGGGAGGAATGAGAGGTAGAGAGCACAGGAGGAGCAGGAGACAAGGACACGGGAGGGGTCAAGGAGGACATAGGCACGGTCAGGGAGGTGGGGGAGGAATGAGAGGTAGAGAGCACAGGAGGAGCAGGGGACAAGGACACGGGAGGTGTCAGGGAGGAGGGGGAGGAAACAGGATGGATCTGGGAGGAGGTGGACATAGGAGGAGCAAGGGACAAAGACACGGGAGGGGTCAAGGAGGACACAGGTACGGTCAGGGAGGTGGGGGAGGAATGAGAGGTAGAGGGCACAGGAGGAGCAGGGGACAAGGAAACGGGAGGTGTCAGGGAGGAGGACACAGGAGTGAGTACAAGAGTGAATTCAGTATCAGACTCTGGGGTGAGCAGAGATGTACGCATGGAATCCGATGCTTGGTCAGCTGCAGTGTTGGAAGGGAAGACATCATGGTCTAATGGTGGAGTCTCTGTCTGTGTGGCTGAGTCTCTCCCATCCTGGTTGCTGGTTCAACTGCCATAGTCACTTTTGGGAATAAAAAAATGTGATGTGGACCTTGGCATAAGCAGTTGTAAACAACACATACACATATCAAAATCTATTTAAGCTGCACAAAGAAATACCTGATGATGTAGAATTAAATGACCAAAAACATATAGTGCTATATACAGTTACAGTTCATACAATAAGATCATATTATAATAGTATAATACAAAGCTGAATAGAGTAACCTATATACACTGATTTTTTGATTAATGAAAAATAAGATTGTATGAGTAGTCATAGTCCTAATTATTGTCACAGCAAGACCTGACTTTTAGTAGGCTACATGCAGATCTATTTTGAACATGCAATTTGACAATCACAAACTGACAAAGGTTTGTGAGTCATTTCAGTGTGAAGTCTGAGAATATCCAGTGCAGCAATCTAGTGGCACTGCTTAGCTACCACAAAAGTATCAGTCTAAGTGAAAGATACCAACAAGGATCTGTTGAAGAAATTATTTAAAGTGTGATATTACATTATTACCCTAAACTGTTTTCAGTGGCACTATTTACTTCCCACGGAAAACTCTTTACATTAATGTCTGAAAATTATTCAGAGTGATGGAGACAAGTCATGTCCTTTGTCTTGGGGTCTGTTCCTGGACAGATACTATTAAGATGTGATAAGAGCACAAAACTATTTGCTGTACAAGAACATGTCAGCACTAGGGCTGTAACGATTCATCGAGTTACTCGAGTTACTCGATTACAAAAATTGGTCGAGGCAAAAACTCTGCCTCGAAGCGTCGTTAAATTCCTATGACGCGCAGGGATCTTGAATGTTCCACACGGACCGTTGTTAATACTACTGCGTAAAGTGCCGTACACGGACACGGAGAGCCCTCTCCGTCGCCGGAGAGCCGGAGAGCCTCTCCGTACTCTCCGGGCGCGGAGTGTCCGGCACTCCGTCGCGGGGAAACGGAGACGGCAAGGGCTGTGATTGGTCCTCTAAACTCACGTCCTCACGCTGGTTCTCCAGCAGCCCGGGGGGGATTGCATTGCGTATCCGCCACCACGACGGAGAACTGCGAAGGCTCGAGATGACATGCCAGAGCAGAATCAGTTTGTGCGCGTTTAAAAAACGTAGATATGATATCTGCTTTACAGACAGTTGAGACCGACGTGACATGTTCTCCCTCTCTCTCTGTCTGTCTGTAAGTGTGTGTGCACGCGTGTTTGTTTACGTCGGTCCGGAGCTCCTCCCTTCGTAAAACAAAGCGGTGGAGAATTGTAGATGCGCGACGATGAAGAAATTATTAATTAAATGAACACGGTCCGGACCGGTTCTATAGGAAAAGTGACCTTAAATGACTTCTGTTGTGATTTGGTGCTGTGTATAACATAAAATTATATATAACACAGCATGCGTGCACACACATAGGTTGCTAGGTTACCATAGCAAATAGGCCTATCCCAGAGATTATATATTATTTGTTAGTAGGTGGTTAGAAGGTGCAATCCCTTTTTGTAATGTTGTATAAGACAACACTAAGGCAAAATGGCCGTTACTATTTAAGTTTGTATTGATTCATAGTGTTACATGTTATACATGTTTTACAGTGAGTTGAAACTGTATTGTTATTTAATTGTTTGCACTTGCACTAAATGAGTAAATTGCAATAAAGTTTTGGAGCCAAATGTTGGAGTTGTAAGAAATACCTCTGTTATTTAAAGAAATAAAAGCCAAATGGTTGATCATTTTACAGCCACATCATTTTCGTCATGCATTATTTGTTTTGGTTGTTTAAAAATGCAAAAAATATATATATACGATTAATCGATTAATCGATCGATAAAGTGCTAGATTAATCGATTCCAAAAAGAATCGATAGCTACAGCCCTAGTCAGCACCATTGAAAGAGACATATTACCATTATGAAATAAATCAAGACTAAATGTTCAACATCAAACTGTGAGGACACGGTTAAAGAGTGATGGGTAACCAGGTCTACATTTTAACTTAAAGTGAGAAAAAATGCACTTTGCTTTGCCATATGAAAATGTATGTTGTTAATAAAGCTTAATGTCTTTTTTAATTAGCAGGTCATTCAAATGACTCTTGAGAAAAAAAAGTATGCACATTTGTGTACATTACCGTTAAGAAGACTTTCATAAATCCTCTTTATTGTGACAAGGGCATCTTTAGCATCTTCTGTGTCCATTTGCCATGGACAGAAGCACTCAGCTAAAAAAACATTTGTAGTTCTCCTGGCAAGGGGAGGATTGGATGTCGCTCTAAAAGTTCCCACTTGTGGAGCTGGAACAAAATTGATACAAAATCATAAGAAATTGGATACATAACTACTAGTTCAGAGTACTGAGGAAAACAATGTGTTCTGCTTTGATACCTAGACAAATAAGCTATGTATTGAGAGTCAGAGTGAAGTAACTATAAACAGTTTTCTATTTGAATTCAGTCAGAGACAAGAGAAAAATAACATTTTGAAAAACAAGGCCTATCTTTTAATGTCCAAACATTCCTGTCATTGTCCTTCCAGATTGAAAAATTATCTCTCCACCTAACTAGGGTTAGGGGTGTTAGTCCTAATTTGATGGCGCTCACCATTCAATGGAATAATCAAGACAGTGAGTGGTGAGGTCCCTTCCTAACTTATTTACTTTTTATGTTAATTTAGTTGAAAGTAAAAAAAACATTGCATTAAACTAAAAACAAAACAGGGGACTGAGTCTGGGGTGCATGAAACCAAAGTCAAAGTTCAAAGCACAAAAAATGTTTGCACGCTCAAATCTATTATTACTCCTTTTATTTAGTTTTCTTCATGAGACCTGAGCATAGGGGAAACAATGCACAGACGTTTCAGCTATTTCTTCTTCAGTGTGCACACTGAGGAAGGCATATCTGAAACTATGCTCATTTGGCTAAAAAGGAATGTTTTACTAATACTGGGTGCACAAACCTTTTTTATGCTATGTTAATGTAGTTACAAATTAATGTTATACTAATACATAAAATCCTGTTTTTAACAAACAGATATACAACCGTAAGTTAGATGCTCTGCCTTCACCGAATTAAAATATGGTGGTTACAGAAATATAGCTTACTACACTGCATAAAATGCAGTAATCAGGCAGTGATCTGTACTTCACACATTAACTACATTGAGAATTCAGGATTGTCTTGCACAATGAAACAAGGATGAATGTTGGAATGCTGAAGAAGTCAATTACGTAACAGCAATATAGCAATGTGTATGCAAATGTAAAGATCAGGGATTATTTACTTACTATTTTGTGATAACTGTCTGAAAGACAAAAACCTACCAGTAGATTTGTTGCATCATATACTTTGTTGTCACTGCAGTTTTTTTTCTGCCTGTCTTTCCAGTCGTGGGCAACTTTTTTCTTCTGTTTCTCAAGCTTTTGCTTGTAAGGCTGCTTAGCTCCACAGTGCTAACACGTCTGGCTGGCTACCCCAATTTTTTCTTTGCAAACGTGGCATTCTTTTTGAGTAGGCATCTGGAGAAAGAAACATAAATAATGATTAGAACACTGCATACTGAGTTATCAGGGGATGAGAACTTAATTTTCTTATACTATGTTGACAGGCTTTCAAAGGAAACCGCTACAGTGGTTAGATCTTTGAAAGGATGTGCCTTCCCAGTATTTTGTTTGTGGTGCTAAACCAAAGTCATATAATTCCAACGTTGAATACCCAAAGGTAAAAGGTACCTTTGGGTCATTACAGAAAACCTGTATTTGTGGTAGTTGTCTAGAGGCAGAGGGCTCTAGAATAGGTCCCAGATCAAATGTAAAAATAAATGCTTGTTATAGAATCAACAAATACCTATTGAGAATGATATACGTGAGTTGGTAACCTAACAAATAAATTCATCCTAAAAGCATGCACATATAGGACCACCCTCAACTGTAAATATCTGGTCGATTAGTTGATGCTTCAGCATCACAGAATCAACACCAGCATCAAACGTCCTATCAAAACGTGTCACCTTATACAAAACCAGTACCGTGTTTGGTAAATAAAGTAACGTTAACGTTATGTGATGCATTATAACAACGTTTGCAGTGGCCAAAAAACGACATCAGGTTACAGAAACCGATGGGTCATAACATTTAGTTGAACACCTGTTTTGTCTGTCCTCTACCTTTTGTCTTTTCTATTCCTGGCTTTTTACCTGTGTCTTGACATCATCTAAAATCCATATATTTTTAGCAAATCATTTCGTGTAATTAGGAGGGTTTAAAAGCACATAACGTTAGACACCGTTATCTATATTAAGCTAACGTTAACGTAACGTCTTGGCGGTCCTTGTTAATTATAAAACGTTTAGCTATCGTGAAAACGGATGTTAAGAAAAGCATAGTTTAATGTCACACAACTTACCGGTTATATAATGTCCATGCTAGCTAAGTTAGCTAACGTTAGCTCTTATAAGGTTATTCCAATCCTAGGTAAACATACCTTACTAGTAATCTTAGTTACTAACATTATAACGTTACTAGACGGCGAAACAACACAACACCCACAGACTAAATATTCTATTGTTCTCAAATTGTTTTTATCACCATTTACTGACTACTTACCTTTATTAGCTTATCTATCAGGCGTTGAAAAAAGGATGTCATCAAGTAGATAAAAACCCACAATGCACAGAGGCAAAAAGTATTTGTGGCATATCTCCTGCCACCGGTAGGGGCGCTAATTTAGGAAACGCTCCTGTGGGTCGTATTGGAGGGTAGGAACAAACGACCTATGTGGTCGTTTGGTTTGGAGAAGTTGTTGGTAATTATTATAATTTTTTGCAGACATGATGGAATTCCTTTCTCTTAGGCCAGGTACTCCAAGGTGTACATCAAGAAGTCCAGCAAGTAGAGCTTGTACACACTACTGTAAAAATGCATAGAAAAAACAATGAGAATGTGAAACTATGTAAATTACTCTGAAAATGACATTTTGCTAACCCCCCAAAAAGTAGAACTGGTAAATATGAAATGACAAATGTAATGAAATGTAAATGGCACAATTCTGATGTAACAGAGACTATTTCTGGTTGTTTTCAGGAATGTTTGTCACTGTATAAAATGCAACTCAAGTTGTGGTGTTACAATAAGTTGAACTTAATTTCAAGGTCCTTGAAAAGCTGTATTTACTGTCAGATAGTAATTGTGTTCTTTCTACAGGACAGTCAGTGCCAAGACAGTAGGGGATTGAGACAGCACCGACATCAACAGCATAACCAGTCAAGAAACCTCTGGATGTCCTTCCTGTATATAGTTGTTTATGCTAATTGTACTGTATATTGTCTAAACGATAAAGGTATACTATTTGTATACTATATTTGTAGTTTTATTTTTTTACATGTGTTCCAAGAAATGGAATAAACAAGAGTCTTACCTAATTCAGTTGTTATTATTAAAGTAAATGTAAAGTGTAAGAACTGTAATGGGATGGTTGCTGGAAGTGTAAAGAAAAGGCATTTATCATTTTCAAGACTTTATTCAAACAAGTTAGAGATAATTCAAAACAAGCAGTAAATACAGAACAACAAATAAATAGGTATCAGGCAGAGTTCCAGCACTTGATGTGACTGCACCAAACATAGTCCTTGAATTCTGGCCTGTAAAGCAACAGATGAGCAACATGATTAGATATTTTTATGGAACAGAGCTTGACTGTCCTCAGCATACTGTGAACATACATACTTTCAATGGTCAATACTTTAGACATTCCTGGACAAAACTGTACAGATGTCCCAGTTTATATTACATTAAAAAATAAAAAGGACCAGCCCTTTATCTTTCTTTACATGTTTCTACTTACTGTGTTTATTGTTATGCACCAAAACACAAATTCAAATGGTGAAAAACTGCTTGGCAAAAAATATGATTCTGAACAGGGCACGTGTGTCCAAGTTACATGCCTGGTCAATATACTGTACAAACACAAATAGTTGTAGGTGGTTATCAGGGAAAAAAGCACCAGTAATGTTCTACTTTAGATGCTGACCTGCTCATGTGCAGTCCTTTGAGCTAGAAGATCTACTCGACCTATGAACACCTGCTCCTTGACCTGTCGCCCTCACGTCCACGGCCTCTGCCTCCACTCATGTCCTCCTCTGATGGGATGATGTGCTTCGCTCTGGCGTGTCTTCGTCATCAGAGTCAACGATGCTGGCATCGTGGAAGCTCTAACATGCAAAACATCGTATCATCATGAGTCCAATACAATATTCACGTTCGTCTGTGAATCACTGAGGGAAACAAAAAAATAAAACACGTAGCAGGCCCACCACTAATCTTGATGTTTTAGCTTTTCCACATCTAATGTCACCATAGCCAGCTGCTGCTAGCTAACCAGCAATGAGTTACAACATCAAAACACACTTTCAAAACAATGTCTGAATGCTAAAAAAGCTAGCTTGACAGCTATCAGCGCTAGCAATGGCTATGTTGGTTGTATACGTTCAATTTGATGATATTAGGTGTTTACTTATAGGTGAATGAGACATCGTAAACTTATTGGTAGTCGGACGTTGTGATACAAAATGATGCGCTGTCCTCCTCACCGCTCGGACTCCGTCGGCGGTGTTCGGCAGTCTTCGGACGGTGCGTGTTCATGGTTTGGGGGGAGCAGCTTCGGAGAGAGGCCTGAGTGCAGGGGGCGGAGTTTACTGGCTGGATACTTTCAAAATCTTTCATGGTCTTGACGGTTTTTCCAACTTGCAGACCCCAGCTTTAAAAATGTTGAAATATTTAAAATTTGAAAAAATATTTTATATTATAATTTGGCAAACTAATCTTCAAATCATGAGCATAATAGACAATGTCTTTTGTGTCAAAAAGTAAATATGTTACAGTGTCCTTTAAGTTTGATAATTCCAGTACTGATGTCCCAAGCCCAGATCAGGTCTGTCCAACCACAAGACAATAAGCAGAGTGGTTAAATATAAATGACTTATCTAGACTCATTGGGAGATGATGCTGCAGTGTTGCATCATTGTCTATTAAATACAGGCATGTTCACTTCTTCACTTTGACCTCCAAAAAGTACAATTTACCCTAAAAAGTTACTCAAGTACATTTATGGAGTATATGTAAGTGGTTACTACTAGAGGTCGACTTAATCAAATCGATTAATCAGCGCTGATAGTACCTTTTACAAACTATTTTTATCGGCTGAACGTGGCTCCAATAGTTGCCGATGGCTGCGCAGCCTTCACCAACCACGCCGAGGAGTACATCATCATTTTCAATGGAGGATACGCTGAGTCAATCATCATCATTTCAGGGCCACTTCTGCTGAAAATAAATCCTCTTAATCTCCCTCTTAATCTAAAGTAAGCAAATTGACAAAAACAGGCAACTGCTGTAAGTTAACGTTAGATATGCAGCAGCCATACATGCACCACAGACTTGAATTAATGTCACATTTTTCAATGTAGACTAAGAGACATCAGAGATATTTTTCATAAAGTAATTCTCCACTCCATGAAATACCTCCCACACTCTCTATGCCATTGTTCTCTCGCTCTTCAGCGCGCACTCCCTTCTTCTCTTCCTCTTCACAGACAGGTAAACCGGAAATGTTACTCTTCAAAGTCATTCTTTCTCAAACATTACAATAATTACTTTTTAGATTTTTTACATACATAACACTCCATGAATATATTGTAAAGGCACATATTTAACTGTAAATTATTTATGCATTTTAACTTCTTATTGAATCCACGTTTACCTCATTAACATGAACTTAACCATGACAACTATTATTCAAACATCTTATTAACTTGAAATAACCACACCTTTTTAAAAGAAATATAACTGATAATTATCAGGTTATTACACATATAATGCTGCAAAACTGATTTAACAAAACTAGCTGGAGATGAGGAACTCATTTTGTATCAAATATCATCTATTATTCTGAAGAAAAAATAAAAACACAAGATGTAAAGGGTGAGATCTCTTTTTCACTCCATAAATCAGAAAATACTATCAACAGCTATTAAAAAAAATATGATTTTTTGTCACATTTACATGAACTAAATTTTATATAGAGGCTTAGTGTATTTAAGAGCTGCTAAAGTGAAGATTTCTGTCTCAGAGTTTGAGAACAGTCATTTTGAATAACAGCCGAATCAATAACTTAAATTAAGACAACCACTTTTTGTATTACAAGTTTCTGATATTTTTTCTTTAAGTATGTATATCTCATTAAATATGCACTCATTTGAATAATGTCCAAAACAGAATTCTGGACAAAGATGAACACTTAAATGTGTATTTTGGACATTTTCTTCCCACTAGTATGGAAGGAGTCATGTTATGGATGGAAAATAGCTAGTCTGCCAGCGCATGAATAAATGGTGGTAAATACATCAGCCCCATTGACTGTATAAAACAGAGGACAGAGCCACTGTGGCGTCACCCATAGGTTTTGGAAGAGACTGAATGAAGCTCAAATGTCTGTATATGTATATACAGACATTTGTATATGTCTCCAATTTCCAAGCATTGCTGGGAACAACTATGGTGGACTACATCGACTCTTTACAAGTGTTGTTCCTGGCTTTGCAATGCCTACATTTGCATCCAAACATGACTGGTCCTCGGCCTATTGTTGCCTATAGTTAAATAGTAATAGTAATAATAGTTACAACCTTTTGTGTATTCTCCCATGGATAAGTCAGAACATACTGTGTTTTTTAATTATTAGTATTGGTACCACTCTGGAACCAGCTTTCTTGGCCTGGAGCTATTCCTGTAAAAAAAACAGTAAAGAACTGGCAGCTGGGTTGCCATTATGTTACTGTAAAATTAACATATTTTTTACTGTCACTGAAATTTACAGCTTTAAACTGTAAATGAAAAATACGGTGTAAACTGATATTTAAAATTACTTTCACTGTATTTTACAATTAAATGACTATTTAGTTTGTATTATTTATACATTTCAGTAATCTATTAAAAAAATATGATTGCACACAGTTAAAGGCACTCTTGTTAAGAAAAACATGTTACATGTCACTGACTTTAGGTTTCACAAAATCTCTGTTTGAACCTGGCCACAAGCACGGAAGGCAAACCATAATAAATTAACCTACTGATTTTTCAAACCTGTGATTAAAATGTAAGAGAAAAAGCAGCTTCTTATTGCACTTTACTTTTATTTGAATGTAAAGATTACATGTAAAAACTTCACATGCTGAACAAATTGCATGTTAAAAACAGTACTACATGTTAAAATTACATGTTAAAAACAGTATTACGAACATATATATATATTACATATATTAACAGTATTACGAACATATACAGTACTGTTGGTGTGGAAGTCCAAGAACATCGGCAGGAGAGTTACGGCTCACTCGAAGACACCAGGTTTCTCAATCCAGCCTGTAAGTAGCCATGTGTGTGTGTTTCTGTGTGTGTGTGTGTGTGTGCCTGTGTGTGCCTGTGTGTGTGTGTGTGTGAGAGAGAGAGAGAGAGAGCGAGAGATCAGCTCCAAAATAACTTATATTCGCAACTTATTGCATACAAAATTAACATTTCTGCCCCTCATTCCCCCCATCCTGATAAAAAATGTCCCAAGCCATGAACTAACACCTCAGCAAACCATAACATTCCAACCTTAAACATCCAAATAGTTCATATAGTTTCAGAAACAGAACACAACAACACATAAAGAATGACAGAACAATTACAAGGTGTAAGATAGAGATGTCATGTGTAAAAGAATGACTGAGAGAATAGAAAATATCAGAGAAAGAGAGAAGAAAAGAGGGCTTCAGACAGGGAGAGAGATGAAGGAAGAAAGTGGGTAGCAATGAGAGGGAAAGAGAATTAGAAGATTGAGACAAATTGGTGTCTTGACAGATACATTAACAGGATTGAGTAGCTAATCTCACCTTCATCTCAAATGAAGTCCCACTCAAAATCCATTAGTCTCTTTAGCAGAGTCAGCTGCCTCTCTCGGGGTTGATTCCAATAAACATCTGAAAAATTATAGTGTTTTGAGATGCAGATCTGCACGGGACTAGTATTATCACAGGATGTCTGTGTTTGGCGAAATATGGTAATTTGTGGTGGAATTTTTACTTCACAAATTACAGACATGGCGCATTCGCATGGGATCAAGATCACTGACGCCCTCTGTAATTATTACAAATTACCAGAGGTCCCCAGGTAATACTTATCTTGTGCGAATAGAGTAAATTACATAGACGGTAAAATGTTAACACAAACTATCATAAAGTTTCATTAATTCACTGACAAAATGCAGGTGTCAACAAACGTTAACTTTGTAGAAATTAAAATGTGCTCCTTGTGTTGTTTGACTATCATCTTTGAAAATTTAGCTAGCTGCTAACCAAACTCATTCTAGCATGTGCATATGCTGTAATCATCAATGCTAACAAAACTAATCAAAACTAATCAAATCAAACAATAATATAATATGTAATATAAAACAATCAAATAAAGTTGCTACTCACCAAATAATTAGTAAGATGGAGATGGATCAGGAATGGCAGGCGACTAGCTTCACATGTGCAGCTCAGGCAATGCTCTTCCCAGAATGCCAAAAATAATGCATGATACTGTTATCTAATACACTTTAACGGTAAAGTGCTGTATAATAGGAATACATTAGAGTTCTGTTAAAATAAACAGTAAATGGGCTGTAATTTCATTGATTTTCTGTAATATTAACAGTAAAGCACTGTTTATTAAAAAAACACCTTACTACTGTTGAAATTCTGCCGTAAATGTACAGAAATTATTTACAGTGTAGGTCTTTGGCTGATGAAACACAAAGAACTGGTTCCAGAGTAGGCACTGGCTCCGAACCAGCAACTGAACTACCTTGGTCAAAAAGGGACAGCTGCTGCCATTCTCTCCCAGCTCTCCTCGCTCTCTAAGCGAATAAACAACAGGTCAGACGCCCTGGAATAGATGGTCAGTGACAACTCCAGTGTGATTGCTCAAGTGAAAGTAGCAGTCAAGGACACCTGGAACTGATGGCTTTACCACAGAGTTTTATAAACAATTTTCTGTGAGCATTTCTAAAGTAAATATTTGCAGAAGGTATTTAAAAAAGGTTCTTTACCCCCTTCTAGTATCTAGTAATACTACCTAGTAGACTGAAATCTGTACTAGATACTATCATTGACGAAAGTCAATCTGGTCTTATGTGAAATAGGCGTATCTCTTAGTAAAATAGCCGTATCTCAATATGGTCTTATGTGAAATAGGCGTATCTCTTATGTGAAATAGCTATATCTCAATCTGGTCTTATGTGAAATAGGCGTATCTCTTAGTGAAATAGCCGTATCTCAATCTGGTTTTATGCGAACTAGGCGTATCTAATCTGATTATTCAGATTTGGTTCAAGATGATAGTTTTTTTTTTGTTTGTTTTTTACTTTTCTAAAGCTTCTGATTCTTTGGAACATGATTTTATGATATCTGCTCTAAACAAAATTGGTTTTGGTGATCTCTTTTGCAGGTCAGTCCAAACTTTATACACTAATGGAAACAGCTCTATTAAACGAAGCAAACAAAGAAAACTTCTCCGAGTTTTCCCTTAAATCGCAGAGTCTGAAAATGGTGTCCTTTATCTGTTTACCGCTTTCTTCTGGCCGTATAATTTCTTAACTTGCAGCCCTTTGATACATATACCTGCAAGGTATTAGTATTGCAAATCAGTCAGCTGGCGGATAATATGGCCTTGCTGATGCTTCCCAAGTATCAGTGGCAGCCAGCACTATTCAGTCATTCTCCAAGGCCTCTGGGCTCTCCCTCAATCTCAGTAAATGTGAATTATTACCAGTCAATAAATGTATCATGACTTCGGTTTTTAATATTCCTGTGAGAAACTTGTGTTACATATCTTGGGGACCATATTACTAAAGACAGGAAATCCAGAGTTCTTCTCACTAAGGCAGAAGGTAGAGTATTTCTCGTCTAACCTATTCTGCTCAGTCATTAAACAGTGATGTCTCTTCGTTAGTGCTCAACACCAGAGCCCCCTAGGGCTGTATGCTCAGCCCCCTTCTGTTCACACTGTGCACCCATGACTGCACTCCCAGACATCAGGAGAACTCTATTGTGAAGTATGAGGACAACACCACCATCATCAGCCATAATATAAACAACGATGAGAGTTCATATCAGGAGGAAATCAACAATCTTGCAGAGTGGTGCACAGAGAGCAATCTACTGCTCAACGTCAGCAAAACCAAGGAGCTGATTGTTGATTCACACACCCCTGTCTCCATCAGTGCAGCTGAGGTGGATTTCCCAGACAGTGAGACTCATGAACTCATCCTCAACATTCAAAACTGCATAAAATAGATGTAGCAGGACTCAACAACTCCTTAACATTATTTCTTTTGAACAAGGGTTTAAAAAATTACAAATAAATTTACTTATTTTACTTTACCTCCAACCTTGTACATTAGCCACAAGACGGTGAGCAACAACTGACACTGAGGATGTGTGTTTGTGTTTGATCTGAAATTAACACTCACCAGATTCTGTTTCTTTCTATTATCTGCAGTGTCTTTTCTTTTCCATTAAGGGTTACATTAGCTATAGAGACCAAACCTGTTTTTGTGCCAGGCTGTAAACATGTTTATTTCTGCTGTAAAGCTGGACATTTTAACATGGGCTCTTATGGGGATTGTCTCACTTTTGGAGTCAGCCTCAAGTGGCCATTCGAGGAATTGTAGTTCCTGGCTTCATTTGTCAGACCCAGCGGTTGCCACTTGATCAGCAACCAGGACAGAACAGTGTTGCTTCAAATTTATTAAGAAAGTGGTGTGGTCCAGGTTTAAATGCAATAATGTGCTATATTTTAATGTTGCTTTTCTAGTTTTTGGTTTGTTTCCTTATAATAAAAGTGTCACTATTATTATCTCCACAAGACTGGCTGGCTTATGCTTGATAATGTTACAGTCAGTGGTAGGTTGTTGGACCCAAAAGCGGACACGAGGCAGGATCAGGAGAGCAAGGTTATTTATTGAACTGAACAAGGTTATTGTAGGTGAAGGTAGTAAGCTGCACAGGCGTGATTCTCAGTCTGAGAGGTGGAAGGAGGAGGAGAGGTAGCTCACGGTGGCGTTGGTGGGCTGTGTGGCGTGTAGATACCCCGGTGAGTGCAGGGCAGGGCTGTTTGCTGCAGAGGTGCTGAGAGCTGGGTAGCTGGAAACGGAGTCACTGGTTGAGTGGGATCGCAGGTGGTTACTGGAGACAGAACAAAGCAGAATTAGGTCTTGAAGGCAAAACCCAGGAAACACTAGTAGAGCTATAGAAGACGAACTAGGTGGAGCCATATACCACGTCTGACTGACAAATCATCTGGCAGCAGGCAGCGTGGAGAGCAGGGCCTATCAGCAGGTGCTGATTGCAAACCTGCTGCCCAGCCTCTCAGTGCACCTCTGCAGGCAAAACAGAAAGAAACACACCAAGCACGAAAAACACCAAAACTCTCCACAGAATATGAGATTGTGACAGATAATGTGATATAATGTATAAAACAATATATTACAATATAATATAAAGTGATATAATGCTGGCTTGTGCTTGATAATATACCAAAACTGTTAGTAGACACTATCTAACCTCCACTGATAAAAGTATCAGAATGTGTCTCATTGAAGATTATATAAAAACATTATACTGTTATATATAATTCTAATGGTGTACATGTTCATTAGCACTAGTCTTTGTTGTCTGAGTGAGTCAATGAACCTACCATAGATTACAACTGAGGCTTAATGTTTTTGTCAAACCTTATCAAATACTGTATCTGTTAGGCAGGCCTGTTGGCAAATGGTGCCCCATAGTATTCAGACAGGGTTACACATTTTGAGAGCTGTTAACCAACAAATCGGGACCCTATATTTTCAGATATTAAACATGAAAAGTTGACAGCACAAACTCCAACGAATAGGTCTTTAAAGCACCCAAACCTCACCTGCCAATATTTGAAGACACTTTCATTGAGTTGATCCTCCCTCTCTGGTGATAAATTTCAACCCATTGAAATTGATATCGAAATTTGAGACCCCATTACATTTGTTGTTATCATGAGCAATTTTAATAAATCATAATCATGAGATACATAAGTCATTATTTCAAATTAACAATTCATAAACTCACACTTCTGTTTCACATGTCAACACTCACTCCTCAGCATACTTTGCACATCATTTTCCAGAATTAAACTTGTCAGTGGTCTTTTCTGACAAGTTTATAAAACATATAGCCTACACGCAACTTCATGACTTCATGTTGTTCAGAAATGGAAACAATGTAATCTTGATTAATCCAACAGAATATGAATGCAGCATCACAGCTCTGACAGGAGGAATTTAATGACAAAATATTGCTTTGATAACCGCTCAGACACAGAATTTATCATAAGTCATTTTATTATTTGGCTGGAATGTTACATCTGGTTGCACTGTCTATCTGTCTGTTTCTCTCTGCCTCCTGCACTGTCGCATTCAACAGCAGGACGGATCACTATTACGCAAGGAAAAACAGCGTAATGCGCCAGTCGGTGTCCTTGTATTTTCTCTCGGTTGCACTATTTGGCAGAACAAGCAAGGGGCGGGGAGAGCGAGTGAGAGATGTCAAGCCAGCAGCAATACGGCCGGAAGTAGGGCGATGGCACAAGATAGGTGTGTGTGTTTATCCTTCCATTTATTCTCAGAGTTTGCTTTAAATGTGTTTTACAAACCTTATTTGCTTAATATCTATTCATATTTACTGGTGATTCTGCTTTTCTCATTTTTTTTTTTTTTTTCACTCAAAGAAATTGACAAAGTGATGGTAAAAACAACATTTCACATAAAAGCTCATAAAATAACATTTCACATAAGATCTTTTTTAATAGTATTATATAAATTATATTAATTTTGAAATAATTAAGGAGGCACATAACATATGTGTATGAAAATAAAGCAGCGAGGATTTTAAAAAGTGGAAGAAATGGAAGAAAAAAGAGATTAAAATTTCATAGTTCTTAATTGAACACAAGCCTTTTTGTTCATATGTAGCCTAATTAAAATCCATTTAAAGGAAAAAGCAACTCATGTTAAAAGGGGATGAAAGTGTGAGCCATTAAATTTACATTTGTGCATAATTTCCATAATATTGCCCGTATTATTTTTGCTGTATTGATATTCACCACTACAGAGTCTGATATCTCTATAACGAAGACAAAAAGACTTATGTTTGCAAAAAGTCTTATATTTGCTACACATTCTACAAGCTAATGTTGGATTGCATGTCGTCTCTTTTAGCCTAGCCTCTATTGTGAGGTTGTTGATGAACAAACAGCTGCTAAAACCAGTGTCTCGTTTTTTCCATTTCAGTTTCTGCATCTTTTCAGTAGGCCTACTCAGGACACGACACTTAAATTAATTTGAAAGTTTTTGTTTTTGTTTAAAACTGATATCCTCCTGAAACTGGGGAAGACAGGGGAATATTGTTCCTTTAAAGAAATCTAGTATCAGATTACCACAACCTCAGCTACCTCTTCTTATTTCATTTCTTCTTCTTTTCTTTTTTTAAATAAAATATATGTTCACCTCTTTTTTTGGTCTCATCTCAGTTACCGCCGCATTTATTGTGAAAGGCTTAACCGGACATCCCGCCTTTCACCGTATCTACCTTTACTTTCCGTGGTGAGATGGCCGTGGAGTCTATGCAGGTTCCTGTGAAGTCGAAACGGGTGCTGTGGACAGACAGCAGGAGGCGAGAAAACCCGCTGCAGCCCCCTTCGACCTCCATTTTTTAAAAATAATAACGGTAAGACAGAAACAAACATGCACCTGTCTCTCAGCTCGCTCGTCAGCCCGCAGGTAAACAGCGAAATACAACACACGCTGAGCGCTCGTTTTGCCAGTGGCGTTCTCCCGCCGACGGTTGGTCTGGCGGGGGAGGGGCGGGGGAAGCAGCTGCAGACAGCCGGAGATCTAACCCAGTCTGCCACCGCTGTCTTTCTGTCTGGGATATTTCTGTCTTTCCCGCAGAAATGCTGACGGACAGTGTCTTAGTTGTCCGCTTGTCCCTACGCTTGTCCCTACGCGCCCCATTTTGACTTGATATTGGCTGTAAATAATAGTAAAATATCCGAACAACATGGCTGACGCTGGCCCTGCAGAACCTACTTGTTCGTTTGTCAGTGCAGATGATGATATATATGTATATATATAAATGTTAACCTAGCTATTTATCTAGATGGTGGCCAAACAACCTCGTTCAAGAATCTTGGCTAAAACTGTCAAAGTGTAATGTCAGACTGAAAGCAGTAGAAACCTTAACACAGTGTCTAGTTTGGCACAGCTTTACACATATCCATTTTTGCATTTCTCTTTCTAATGCAGTCAATAATAAAGTAAAAGCGTGCGCAGAGCTGCGATTTTTTTGTTTATTGAAGCTGTTGAATGCTCATTTGAATGCTCCAGTCTGCTGAGACCTGAGAGGGCTGAGAGCTACGCCCCCTTTACCAAGCATGTCACCAAATCAAAGGTTAACTAGATTCTGATCCAGCAGGCAAAACTACAACCGACCTGCTGACGCTCATCTCTCACTGAGCAAGAGTTGAAGATTAGAGCAGTGTGTTTGTGCACCAAAATCACATTAAAATCATGCTATTACACGACCACCCTAGTGGCAGCTTTAAATGCGAATAGTTTTGGTTTGTCTTTAAAATACTTTGAGATATCTGCCTCTGAGATGTTCACCAATCCAGTGCAATGGAAATGAATGGGGATTTGTTTGTGATGAACAATACTAATAAAAATGAAAAACATTTTGAATGACTTAACATTGTAATCTTTTTCAATAAGCCAGGGGTGTGATTCTTATCCGGCTTTTCGGACCTGAAAATGAGGATCTCGTAAAACATGCAAATCCACCAAAGAGCCTGCAATCTTTGTGGAAGGTTATCTAATGTGTTCTTAGCTGAAGCCGACAACGGGACAAAATAATTTAAAATTTGGGGTTGGCTTATGGTTTGGATGAGATTATTCGATATTTTCATGCAGTAATGTGATGTACGTGACACCAAGATGCAAATTAAGCAAGACAGAAAGAAAAAGAAAACCCTGCGCAACAATCTACTCACGTGAACAGCTTCAGTTGACAAGATGGTGAACGCGATGATTCAGGTAGGCAAAGCCATTATTGTCTTTCCTTTTTATATGCAGGTCTACTTAAACTTAAAAAAGTGATCCATTGATCATTTTTGTCATGGTGCCATTAACATTAATGTAAAACGATTCTGGGCTAGCAAAGTAACATTAAACCCTGAACCCCAGATTAGCCAACTTAAAATCTCACCTCCACTTCTTGCTGAAGAGTAGAAAACCTGTGCTGACTGTCAAACGCAAAGAAAATATTTGCGTTGCTTTACTCGCACTTTACATTTTTAATCGCGTCTACTCGCAAGTAGACATAAGCAATCTATATGATGATGTATGGAAAGAAATGAAGACATTTCCAACACAGCAATCTTACTCTAAAACTGCAACTAGTGATTATGTCTTTAGTGCTTTATTATCAGAGGCACACTGCCTCTCTTGAGATGAGGAGCACCTCGCTGACATCAGAATTAATAACACAAAACCAGCTGACATCACCCATCCCCTAGCCACATTTCAGCAGTCTGTACTTTACTCCCTGACTTGTAGGAATCAGTGCTAACCTTCAATCATACTTGGCAAACTAGCGTATACTTTCATCACTTAAATTAAATGTAGCCCTAGCATTTACTGAGAAAAGAGCTGAGGTACTACATCACACAGCTAACTTTTCATAATTCTTTCAGTTCTTATTAGAAATTAATTTGCTTTCACAAAGCAGAACTCTGATGTAGTGGATGTAAGGACCATGAGACACCAGGCCAACAGTCAGCCATTAGCCAATGGTGGGCCATCAGTGAGCATCTGTGGCCCTAGTTTTTGCTGTGTGTCCTGCACCTTGGGCACTAATTGGCACTTGTTGGTGGCTTTTCAGCCGACTGAACATGTCCAATCATTGATGGAGCATGTCGGTGAGAAAAGACACGCCGATCAGCTGTTCAGCTAAGTGGATCAGTGTATGAGAAGCGAAACAGCAAAAGAAACGGAAAGCCCCTTGAGCCTGTCACTGTAGTTTCCATGATTTCAACAATGAAAAGACCATAGGCTGACTTTTTTTTTTATCGAACATGTGCTCGTTTAGCAGTGGCTATATCAGGAAGAGTGGTGTCAAAATGATAGGTGTGGTGCTTTATCGTATGTGTCTTTGTTGAGTGTTCAAGTTTAGGTTTTTGGACGAGACAGTAGTGATGTGAGGCAACGCAACAGTTGGCCTTGTCACTGCTAGGTCTTTGCTGCCAGTTTGGTGTGTCTGGGACCTTATAAAGACTGCGTTGACATGCTGACTGGTGGTGTTGTTAGATGAAAAGTGGTATACAGCTGAGCACTAACTCACAATGAAGCTGTCATTACTGCAAAATAATTTTCAATTGCCGAATTAAAATCTTGAAAATGCTTTTTGCAGATTTGGGAAGGTTAAGTAGCTTCCATGAAGATTAAGGTGTTGCTTTTGTTAATATTGAAATATGAAAGGTTTCTACCTTGCCATATCAGACTGGGTTGTAAACACTTAGTACTTACAAGTGTTTATTTTTTAAATACAGTAACCTACTGAAAAGATGCTTCTGGCAGAGTCAGTGTACAAGAGCTTGTATTAAAAAAACTAGGAAAACTCTAGCTTTATTGTTCTTGTTCAATCACGCAGCTGTAGTCTGAATGTCTTCACAGTTTGGGCAGGGCTGGGACTTGATGTAATCCAGATATTTTGGGGGGAGAACAGAGTGAAACATTCACTGTTTGATAATTTTTCAGTCTAAAGTTCCTTACAGTATCTGTGTGTGTGTGTGTGTGTGTGTGTGTGTGTGTGTGTGTGTGTGTGTGTGCAAAGAACAATGTAGATTTCCTCCCAGTTTCAGACTGAGGTCCCTGTCTCTAGTTTTAATACCCTGAAGTTATGTCCTGGATAGAATGATTTTGAGTCGCACCTTTTAGGCCTCCCATCACTACATATGACTAATTGTAGTTGCTTGTGGCAACAGGAGGGAAATTGCCACCAGCTGCAGCTAAAGGCTGAAAATGTCTCTTGTTTCTTGTAGGTTAGTTTCAGCCTGAAATAATAACATATTTCAGGTTATTTCTGTGATAATACTTGATGATATGACAAGATACCACTTTCACACTACTTAAGTCGCTTCCCTTTTTTGGAACAAACTCCTCCAGTATGAGGCTGGTAGCGATTTTACTTTTGCTTTCAGCCATGCTTGTTGTTGTGTGCATTGCCATTACATTATGATATCAACCATCACCCTTGACTTATTTGGTGCCCTAGGCAACATTTTAGCTGGTGCCCCTCGCATCTTTTCAGTTACCATCGCACAAGAATCTTGTTCATACACTCACACAAAAAAACACATTGCTTTATGTCGATTTTCTTTAAGAAATAAAACAGTATTAAAGAAACGATGGCATATAACACAATAGAAAAACAATATAAATAAGGTATTGCATGAAAATATAATAGCAAAGAAATCGGATCCAGATTTACAGTTATAGTATAAATAAGACTATTGCACAAAAAATATATTACAGAAGCCTCAGTGCAATATGCATAATGTAGACATCTATTGTGAGACCACATGATTTACTGTAATGATGGAAAGTTCACTGAGATGTTCTTGCCCCATAGTTTGAGCCAGCTGTGCTGACATGGAGGGGGACAGGAGCACTTGCTGCTGCATTGCTGGAAGCTGCTGAGGTGGAGGTGTCTGCAGGTGGCCGAGGATCTGCAGGCGTGGGAACAAAATATTTTGTTCATTTGTGCATCTGAAGAGAGAAGAGGAGTACTGTTTTTGCCCCTCTGACCAATATATTATTATAAATTACATAATTAGTTTGTTAATGCTGAAGCGTCAATGTGTATACAACATGTTACCGTTGCTGCTGCTGGAGGTGGAGCTAGCGAGAGTGGAAGTATAGATTGGAAGTATAAAATAGCATAAAAGAGAAATACTCAAGTAAAGTACCTCTAAATTGTATTTTAGTACAGTACTTGAGTAAATGTAGCCTATGTGGATGAAGGTTCTCAGTCATCCAGGTCATGGTAAATCTAGGTGCTGTATTGTAGGCAACTGGACTTGTTTCTGTTTCTTGAAGACATTTCACCTCTCATCCAAGAGGCTTCTTCAGTTCTAACTAGCTGGAGCGGAGTAGACTGGCTTTTAAAATCTGTGTGGGAGTGTTCTTACTGAGTCGCTAAGGACACGTGTGAGCTCTGAGTTTCAGAGTCGTTAGGGCCCATCTTCCAGACTAAGCTAGAAACACTCTGCTCCAACAGTAACTACCATGGAATTAATCACATTACTTCATTCTTTTTCCCATTTTTCCTCCTCGTTTTCTTCCATGGGCACTAGAGGGCTTTGGTCTTTTTTGACATGATTTCTGATTAGCTATTATTTATCTCACGTTTCAGTTACAGGTAACTCCAGCGTGTTGACTGCGCTGGGTAAGTCTAATTAAGAGGGGGGTGAGGCGGTGGTTTGATGCTGCAGGAAACTTAGACAATAGGTTATGTAGTTATGTTGTTGTTGGCTTTTTTGCAAGTTTTACAAATACTAGTATTAAAATAGTATTAGTAAAAAAAATTGCAAAAGGTAATACTTAAGTTTATTTTTCCAGCCCTGACATCAACAATTCGTATTATTGCCATTAAAACATAATGAATTTGTTTTTAGCGTAGTGTTATTGTGAGTGATATGATATGACACGGGACACTCCTAACCAGCAGTAAGACTCTGTTTGAGTTTTAAAGAGACAGGAGCTAAAACAGAGTGTTTCAAACAGAGGGGGAATACAGTGCTGCAGCACTGGGCAGCATGAGTAAAATTATCTGTTTTTTGAGCACTAAAGCATGAAAAGCTATTCTAGAAGTAACCAAAAATAAAATGTTGAGTCTGAAAATGAGCACAATATGCCTCCTTTAAGTGCCAGCTCTGATAAAACTGTCTGAATAAAACAAAAATAACTCCTGAACTCATGAGTTCTGTATTTTTTTTTTATGCAAATTGAAAATGTACTGACACAGTTTGGAAAATATTTAGTTGTAGTATCGAATAATCACTCTGTAATTTTCGAGGGGTTCATTTGTAAATCTGATGCTCTACACTAAAATGAGAGCGTGGATGTTCAAAGTGCTAGAGCATGCTCTTCTGTATAAATTAATGAATGGTCAACTGTCAGACAATCGATTAAAGATTTAACTATTTATATGTACTATAACACAAATTGTTGCACCTTTGTGCAAGAGCATGTCGACATTGAGGAGGATGGTAAATTAAGAGATGCTACTACTTTGACAATATGCCGATGTTTTAGAAGAGCAGGCTACCAGCTAGTTTGCTATGTTACACACACACAAACAGCTCTCTCTTCTCTGTTCTGTGTTGAATTATTTTGGTTAATTCACCCATTGGTCCACAGTTGCTGTAGTTAGCTAGGAATGCTATTTCAGCTGTTCATGAAACACTGACTGCTCGTGGTGCTCTGTTGATCCAAAAGTGTGGTGCTCTGAATTTATGACAGTCCAGTTTGTGGCAGATTGCTCTCTGGCACTTGGAGTGACTACTTACAAATGCATCCCAAATTAACTGTTGCATCTGTAAAATGTCAATTTTTCTGTGAAAGATTTCCATCACAATTTCACAAAGCTTAAGCTGACCCCCTCTAATGTCATGTTGTTTCTTACCATCAGTCTTAAACCCATATAATTTACTGAGATTTTTTTTCCTTTCTTTCTTTGACTGTGCCATGTGTATTTGTGTTGCTAGCCATTTGGTTGCATTAGTCTGATGGACTAACAGTCAGTAATGAAAAGAATAATGCAAAAATATAGCTTTGGGTCTTTGGTTGGGGTTCAGTGTCAAATTTTGCTGAACCAGTACCAGTCGGTTTAGTCAGGTCAGGTCCCAAAACGATGTAGGTATGGGTGGGGTATGTCTGTTGATGTGTCAACAAAATAGTCTTGTAGTCTTGTCTTGTTCTTATTTCCATTGTATTTGACGACTTTTATTTTTTTTCAGTATTCCTTTACATTAATGACTGTAGTTAGGAGACTTTTTCCTGGAAGGTCTTTGGCAGTGAAGAGGACAATAAGCAGTTTGAGGGACAAACGTGTTACTTAACACCCTACCTGCACATAAATAATACACTGCATACCTTCCTCACAGGCTCCAATGATCAATAATTAAAGTCTCATGTTCAGAACATGAAACCTTTTGGAGGCTGATGCACTGTGGGCTGAACTTACACTACTCCCTTACAGTCAACATTTTTGTTTGGTAATTTTTCAGCATGACACAATACAGTATAGTCTGGTCAGTTACCTGGTTTAGATTGGTTTTAAAATACTCAAATTGTATCTTTTGTGGAATGACTGGTTGCGCTGTCAGACACTGATTTGATGTTTTGAGTGAAGCCTTAGACCAAAGTGCAGCTGTGATAACTAAAACACAGAGAGTGTGATTCCTGCCTATGAATAATGCAGCCTGCAGTCAGAGTTCAGGAATGTCAACCAGAGGATACAGAATCAGGATTCATCAGACACTTCACTGTCGGAGCAGAGTTGCAGACACAGTCAGACAGGCAAAGTCATGTCGCCCTCTGCTGTTCCCAACCAGAAATATTGACAAGTCTCCACATCACACCTGTGTACACTGTACAGCCCAGGAAAAAATGTAAGCAGTTCAGGTTTCTGCAAAACACTGATACTATCACGTTTGCATGTGTCATATGCAATGTCATATGGCCATGCACCATATTGAGACTTCTTCAAACGTGCCATTCATATCATGTTCACATTACATGTTTATTACCTGACTTTTGGGAGGATCAGATGGCAGTGCACAGGCGACACAGCCAGCTTTGCCACATTTGTATGCATGACACCACTGGATTTTTTTAATGAGTCCTCTGGGCATCTCCGGCCATGTTTGTGGTGAAAAAAACAGGTATGTTAACCGAAAACATGATGTTATTCAAATGGTTTTTTTTTGTGAAAACTTAACCAGACTGTAAGCAAAGCATTGTCACAAGATAAGATTGAAAATAAAAACCAAAAGAAATATCAAGTTACAACCAAAGACCTAGGACTGAAAACGTATTTTAAATCAATCATACCTGTCTGAATCCAAGCTGGGTCTGATCCTGATGTTCGGAAAAGGAGGCATGGGAAGCAAAATAATACATTTAGCTGAGGCTACTTGTTAAAGAGCTTGCTTATAGATTATATATTTTACACACTAACAATATAATATTTACACTATATATATATATATATATATATATATATATACACACATATATATATATATATATATATATATACACATATATATACACATATATATATAAACTCATTTCTTAAAGTCTTAATCAATGAAGGTCTATGCGATTCTCCTTCATATGAGGCAAAGGGGGCTCTACAGATGAGCAGCCCTCAGTCTTGAATACCCACATCTCATCAACACTCCAGAGCACTGCAGACTAGGTGAATACAGCTAAACCTGCATTATCTTTTACTGCCTTGAATTTGTCGGTACTGAAGTGTGTGACTGACAAGACATGTACAATTTCAAGGTAATGAAATAATGTCACATTGTGTTCAAATGTGTCAGGGAGTAGTTTTATACAGTCGGGAGTATTGAACAAGAAGGAGCACACTGGTTGTACAACCTCCAGCTTCCGACAATCAATATCATCATCAAGACAATGTGATATAATATCAAGCTGAATGATGGTGACCAGTTAACCGTGATTCATAGACAACATAACATAAAATGATGATCTGTGTCAGCCTTGGCAGTCGGGTGCAGTTTGTCAGATACTCTTGATGTTATGTTTAATTCCTGCTTGTCACCAGTAGATATCAGTAAAGGTCACATATGAACTGAATCCAGCCCAGCCCATTTTGTTCTTCCTCCACAGGAATTAATGTGGTCTCGGTTTTCTCTCCTCCTGTTGTTTAAGCCCTGGACAGGTCTGTGTTGTAGCTGTGTGGCTGGGCAGCCTGGCTGCCTCCCTGCCTCCAGATGAATGAAGAGCACTCCGGGACACAGAGACACAGCTGATGCAGGTCAGAGCAGTAATCACACACGGCATCCACAGTGATTAACATTTAAATTACAGACACTACATAATGGTATTACTTGTTTTTGAGTTGTTTTTCATGGGATTTGGTTGTTTTCTTTGAAAATCAGCATACACTTTGTGCGTATAAAAAAATCCATCACAGTCCTTATTTAGCCAAGTTGTATTCTGTTGTCAAAGATGGGATATCATCACATGCTGATGCAGACTAAGAGGTGGATGTGGTTTACACATTATCAATGCCACAAATTAAGAATGATTGTATTGTGTTAAAGTGTCCACAAACACGAATCCAAGGCAAGTTTTTATTACAGTCTCTGCTCATTGTATTACTTCATGACAAAAACTTAAAGGGGAATTCCATTATTTTTAAACCTGGGCCCTAAATGTACATATCTTTGGTGTGTAAATGAAAAAAGGTACAAAAAGTTTTGGTTCAGTCCAGTGGATTGCCTCTCAACTGCATCGGGGCCTGCAATGGCTGCAATGTATTCCTTGTGGGATCCTTGTGGGAATCTCACAAGCAAGTGCTTGTATTTGCCACTGATGGGCTGAGGTTGTTATTCTAAGACTATGACAATATTATGGAAAGGATTGCTGTAGAGATAGGTTTTTGTTAAAATATGAATATATATTTTGTTTAGCCAGAAACACCCACTGTGTTGCTCTCACCAAATCCACTCCAAAAGCCCCCTGCTTCGTCTTTCCAACAATAACCAACTCTGGATTGGCTGAAATAAACCTTTAATTCACCCAAGTTGATGTAAAAATATAGTATTCTAGAAAATGTGGTGGAGTACAGAAAAACCACCAGCATTTTATTTGTAGTGTTTGAGGAATGTGATTTATTTTTTTCCACAGGGAATGCAGGTGTTTCTGCAAATATGATGAAGAAAAAGAATCCCCATAAGTGAGTAAAGATGCTTTGCAGCTCATTTGTGTTTTTATTATAACAAAAATAATGTCCCCTAGAAGTGTATCTTGGGGAATTCAACAGATGCTGCCCAAAGTATGAAAAGTAAACACAATCTAAAAATGAATAATGTTGACTATTGTTTCATGCCTCCTGGAAGAAAACACAAGAGCAGCCTGGGTCCAAACACCAAAGTTCTGTCACAGCCACGACGCGACATTGTTGGCTGCAAGATCCAACATGTCTGGAAGGAAGGAGGAGGACATGTTGTATGGAAAGGAACAGTGCTCGACCAGGTAAGCAGAGGGTCAAGTGTTGAGTGAAAAAGTGAGGGAGGGAGGGAGGGATTAATGGGGCCCAGCAGTAGTTCAGGCAGGCACAAAAGTTGTTATATAGACATGTTTTCCATATAATACGTGTAGACCTTTAGACAGTCCAAAATAAAAATGTAGTGCTTATTCTGGCACTACTACTTAGCTCTGCATGCTAACTGCTACACTGCTACCTTCTTCCAACAAACTAAAATATTTATAATTTTTGACACGAATGTCCTGATGTAAACAATTGTAACAGGGTGTGTGGAAAGAAGCGCCAGAAGGACTAAAAACCATTGTTTCAAATGTATGCGTGTCCACCAGGTGCCAGTGAACCCGTCTCTCTATCTGATAAAGTACGATGGTTTCGACTGTGTTTATGGTCTGGAACTTCATAAAGATGAGAGGGTTCAAGGGCTGGAAGTGCTCCCTGACAGACTGGGTAAGACTGAACTCAGAACAGGATCACACCCCCTGAACACAGTGGGGAAAGGCCTCACAATTATTTTTTGTAATTAACAACATTTTTGTTGTTTATAAATAACAACAAAAATATACAAAACATTTACTTATAAACATATTTATAAACATTTTTCTTGGCAAAACAAAACATAATAGCATTTAGAATAATATTTCTTTGTGTAGTAGTGTGTTAATGTTTATTATATAACCTTGTTACCATTAAAAACAAGGTCACATGCCAACAATTATCTTGTAAGTGTACAATCTTATTGTTAAACTTAGTATAGTAGAGTGTTAATTTCAGCATATAACATGCTAACATTAAAACTTGCTAATATGTAGCATATCATTGTAACACGTTAATGTTTTGTACAGTAACATTAATATTGGTGTTACAGTATAACATGCTAACAGTTAGCATGTTAGTGTAACATGGCAATGTTTTGTATATTAGCATGTAAATTTGGCAGACCATAACATAATATTAAGCTTGTTGGTTTAACCCACTAATGTTTAGTATAGTAGAGTCTTGATTTTGGTAAAACATAACATGCTAACATTGAGCAATATTTTTGCCCTTAAGTTTGACAGTCAACAGTGAAGAGGCAGACTGGGAAAAAAAGGTAGAGAGAGGGGTGTGATATGCAACAAAGGTCCCCAGGCTTTGGAGTCTAATGTTGTTGTTAATATGTACATATTACTGCCTGGAGAGTGACTGTGTTGTGATATAATTTTTTATCCACACAGCTAAATCCCGTCTAACAGATGTCAACCTAGCAGACACTATGATAGGTAAAGCAGTGGAGCACATGTTTGAGACGGAGGAGGGTCCGAAGGAGGAGTGGAGGGGGATGGTGCTGGCCCGGGCTCCTATCATGACCACCTGGTTCTACATAACCTACGAGAAAGACCCTGTCCTCTACATGTACCAGCTGTTGGATGACTACAAAGAGGGAGACCTCCGCATTATGCCCGACTCCAGTAAGTGAAATAATTTTTTTCAATATAATTTTTTCTGAACCTTAGAGAGGTGGAGATTTTAAGGAGGAACACGTCTGAACCAGCTGGTAACTTTTTAACATATTTCATTTAAATAGGTAATGTTATTATAAAAAAGTGGATAGGGTATTTTAGTTTCTTAATCTAATTCACTATTAATTTTGGTCATTTTATTCTTTTATTTTGTACCTTTTTTTTTTAAACGTGAAAGTGTAAAAGTTACATTTTCTTAATTTTTTAAATGTTGTTTATTAAAAAATGTACTTTCAGTTTTCAGTTTTCCCGTTTCAGTATGTTTAACATTTACACATACATTATGTGAAGGAGATTTTGTCTCTGTGATGGCAAGTACTGTGTTTTCCAAAATAGCTTCTTTACATGTGTTTTGACTATAAGAATAAAAGCCAGCTAAGATGCAGGACATGTTAAAACCGTTTGTCCTGACATCCCTTTGTCCCTCTGTAGATGACAGCGTCCCAGCGGAGAGGGAACCTGGCGAGGTGGTGGACAGCCTGGTGGGTAAACAGGTCGAGTACGCCAAAGAGGATGGCGGCAAACGAACAGGAATGGTCATCCATCAGGTGGAGGCCAAGCCCTCTGTCTACTTCATCAAATTTGACGACGACTTCCTCATTTACGTCTATGACCTGGTCAAAACTTCATAAGACTTTGTGGATGTCCTGAGCCCCTCCAACATGACAGAAACAAAATGCAGCACATGTTTAAACATCTGAAGCATTTGATCAAGAGCTTGTTCCTTTGACCATCAAAGACAGGAGTAAAGACTTTAAAAATAATTCTCACAACGGAAAAAGGATAGAAACTCGTTGACAATGGCCTTGTTTTTGTGTTCGGAAATGTTGAAGACATGGAAAAAACCCAGATTGGTGTAATTGAAGACTCATCTATGGCCTTCTTAGACTATAGAAAATAGATAAAAAATGGCCATGGTTTTACGTTACTCTTCCACCCTTAATATCTTTCTGAGATGGGCAAAGGTGTCCAAAATTCTATTTTTCCTCTAGGAATAAGAAACTAATCCTTCAAATTAATTTTAAGTGTCTTAGAGGTCCCATATTATACTGTTTTTCATCAATTTCACACAGCTGTCAGAGGTCCAGCAACACTGTATTCGAAATGTATTGCCCCAAACCCATCCGTGGTCCTGAATTTCAGCTGTCTCAAAGTTGCTCAAGTGAGCTCTACTGAGAGCAGGCTGTTTCTGTGCCTGCACCTTTAAATGCTAATGAGCTCCGTCTGTCAACGCCTGCCTTGCCTGCTACACACCCCTCTCAGGGAGAGGATGCCACTTATGTTAGCGGTAGCATGCACTAATGTTTACGGTGGATGTATTGCTATGGCTCGCCGAGATGCTGTCGTTCAACCATACCAGTTTGACCCAGAATCGGACCCAGAAGGAGAGGCTCAGAAAAATACAGACTCTGCGGCTGCAGCAGGACTCACCAACACAACCACCCGGCTCCCATCCCCCACTGACCTGCAACAGGTAACATCTAAAAAAAGGCTAGCAAAAGCTGTGTTTGTCTCCAACACAGTCTCCAAACTCTTGGACACTGTTCGCAAAGTCTCTGTCTCCAGTCTGCACGTTTCCAGACTTTTTACTGTGACATCCCTCGTAATATTATTAACATTAAACTCGCTTCAAACGCCGTTGCATAGCAGACCGAAGCGAAGCTAACTAGTTAGCCAATTTCAAGCTGACTTCACCATACTCGTAGGCAACTGTAAATACTATCAAAACACGGCGACACTTACCTGTGGCTCGGGTGCAGTTGCTGGGTCCCGTATGGTTGAGGACTGATCCTTTTACGAGGGTCAGTGTCGAGGCAAAGCCAGCTTTGTACTGACCCTCGTTACTGAAGCAGTCTGATGTGAAGTGGTTAGCAAAAACAAACAGACTTACACGAACCGTTGTCGTTAAAAATGAAACGCAACCACTGTCTCTTCTGTTCTTCTGTAGCTGGGACAGAATATAGGCACTTATGTTAATTTTTACAACAAACAGAGCAATTTGCGTGTCTAGCTTTGAGCGATGACATTGTGAAACACTGCTAGCTTACCACTACTCGTTACGTAATGAAAGGAGCTGAATCTGAACAGCCTGTTGGAGCCTCGTTTTACCAGTGGGTGGGCTGCAGGACTCGTTTGCTTTCCTCATTCTGGGAGTTGGTAGGCTCAGGGAGGACCAGTTTATATATGTAGATACCAGAGAAAACGTGTTTTTCATAATATGGGACCTTTAATTTCATCCAGTTAGTTGGCTGTAGAGGAAACTTTTGGGCAGGGTGATATGTGACAGCTCATTGTGTACAGTGAACAACTTCGCTGAAACATTTGATAGTAGCCAACTCTTCTTTTGCTGTGCTCATCCTGGCAGAATGGAAACATGACAAAACGAAAATTTGTAAAGATTTTTTGTCATGTTTCCTACATCAGCTCACGCATCTAGCCACAGAAAAATGGGCAGACTCCCATCGTAAAAATGAAATCTGGATCTGATTAGTGGAAGGGGCTTCAGAAAGTAAAAATTAAAAACAAGATAAACAAACAATTCCTGTCACGATGGAAACTTGGGTTGTTTTCGGGATTCTCTAAGACAGGAATAAACTACACAGTTCAGTGGTATTTAGTAGTAATGTAATCTGTCTCATCCAATAACGACTAGCATCACAACTGCATGGAAGGCCATATCTGACAGGAAAAGAAAAAAAAACGATGATAGTAAATGGTAATAAAAACAAAAATACTCAATGACTCAAAAGTCAATGATGATATACAAAGTCATAATTATGACTTTCTAAAGCAAAAATGAGATCAAGTTATAAGAATTTTGACTTACTCTGTCATTATTTGATAACTTATTAAAACTCATTATTTTTGATATGGTAAGTCAAAGTTTTTGCTTGCAGTACATCATAATTTTGATTTACCATCATAAATTTGACTTAATATTTCAATAGCTCGACTAATATTTTGTTGATGTTTTTGACTTTAAAAGATGATCATTTTTACTTACTTTACTTAAATCACAGAATTTGGCTTATTATGTCATAGTTTTAAATTGGTAAGCCAGACGTTTTTACTTGTGAATGTTGATTCACAAAATCATAATTTAGATTTACCTAATATTATAATTGTGCATTAGTTCATAACTTTTCTTATAAATTTAACAAAAAATCATCACTTAAGCTCATCATTCTGATTTACCAAGAGAATGTTCATGTTTTCTTAATGTTTCATTTATTCTTCTGTTTTTTGCTGAAGTGGGCTTCCATATAACTGAGATCCATAAGACAGGTAAAAAGAGTGTAATCTCATAGTTAAACTTAGGGGACTTTCTGAAGCCATGGAAACCTAAGGAGAAAGAACAAAGCCAAAAAATTAATAGTTCATGACAAATAAACATTCATTTATATGGCCCCTTTGTTTGGAAGGAAGGTTTATTATGTGGGATGTCAGCCCTGGTTGTTCATCAAGTTCATCATAAGGTATACTACTCTCACAGGCTCTGTTTCATCAACGTCACCTGAATATTCTTGAAGGGGGTCAACATATGTTCATCTAAAGACGTCTGCAGTTAAAAACTGATTTAAAAAGAAAAAGAGATGGGGGCTTTTTTTTGCTTTTTGCTGTTGTTTGATGTTAAAGGTTGGACAGCTTTTCCTTGTGATTTCACTTAAGCCTTTAGATTTGCTCTTGTACTTTCTTTTCTAAGTCACCAATGAAGAGTAAGAAAATGGAGAACTAAACTGAAACTTGGCCAAAGCCCTTTCTGTCCTTGGCAGTTTCTTTGTTAAATACCTTGTTACCGATGGACAAACACCCGGGTTTTGGATTTCTTGGGTTCTTCTTCCTCTGTTTGAACTTTGAACACGATGATGTATTCTGAATGTCACACATTGTTGATTTAACAAGCGGACAACATGGTTTAAGGCACCCTAGATCCCGGGGGAGGAGTTACGTAGAATATTACCTGGACAGTTCATGAGTATTTTGGACTTTATTTCTCATCAGAATCTACAAGGAAACAAATGTACTGTAGTTATACAGTGAAGTTCTATCCAGTCGTCATACTGTTAAGCATCGGAAGCTTAATTCCAGTTCACTTGTTCAACAAAAGTATCCCGGTTTGTGTCAACATGCAAACAAAATGATTACGAACTCCTCCTGGTGTAGATCAGATGCTCTTCTGGCCGACTGAAAAAGTTTCTGTCCAAAGCCCATGAGAGGATTTGGTATGTTGGACAGCATGAATGCAGTAAGAGAGGACACAGTCGTCTTTAGTGAATAAAGAGATAAGATGAAGATTTACATTTCCTTTTTCACAAATGTACATTTTATTTTATTTGGATTTACTCGAGACAGAAGGTTTTCCATACGGCTGTTCTGTACTGATTTGAACTTGTAGTTTATGTATTTGAGCACAATTGAATATACTGTCAGGTTAGAATCAAGCTGTTTCTACTGGCCAGTCACCGACATCCAGATTAAAGTTGCCACTTGCAGCATTTGTCAGCCAGCTACATTTTGATACTGGAAAATAATCCGCAAAGAGCCTTAATCAAGGCAAAGGAGTACACCAAATATCTGTCATTTTTTTAAAAAAGACAAAAAAGGTTAATTTTCAATGAATAACTGAGACTTAAGATATATCAAGTTTTTGAGGTTGTGAAATTATGGATTGGACCTTGGAGCACTTAATGCATCCTCTACTGTGAGTGAATATTTAGTTATCATTTTATTCTCCTCTTAAACCAGGTCACATAATAATGCAAACTGAGAAAGGAAACAGGTTGCTGAGCCATTATTTGCTTGACTAATCAAATGGCTCAGCTGAATCAATGCACAGAACAGAGAAATGTACGTAAAATCTTCTGTCAGTGTACTTCCTGTGATGTAGTTAGTTGCCGAGGCAGATTAAAGCTCTTATTATAACCGCACTAAAAAAACCCAACAAAAAATAAGAGACTCTCCCAGAGATCTGTTGGTTTCTGCACTTCTATGTGTGTTCTGTTTTTCATTGAAGAGAAGTATGATTGTGATCATCTCGTTACTAATACTTGATTTGAAGCAAGGTTATGTCCAGTTCTGTCAGTACATTTAACTGTTAAATCAATAACAGATTATTGTTGTTAATGTTGGAATGAAATGGGCCTTCTATCATCCTTCTGCCTTGTATTGTTTGTTTTTGTATGTTTTAAAATGTATGTTAATAATTTTTATTGTTAATGGAAAACCCGAAATTTGTATTTTGTTTTCTTTCCACCTTGATTCACTTTCAGGTAATTGTCATTTGGCACTGTTTTGTTGTTGTAAGCAGGTAGGAGGGGAGGGAGGTGGAATTTTACTTAAACAAAGACATGCAAAGCACTGTAATGTATACTGTAGAACAGGGCTGGCCAAAGTAGGGCCCACTGGCCAAATTCGGCTCTCCATAAGGTTTGATTTGGCCTGATGTATGTTTCTAGCAAATAATAACTAATAATTACGATTATAAAATGAAAAGCTCTATAAATAGGCCTATGTAGGATCCCTAATTATTTTATTGTTTTATTTTCATAATCTGAGGCAGGTAGATTGACTTTTGTCAGAAAAAAAGATTGTGTTGAATGCCTCTTCCAAAGAGAATATTGTCATTCTTTGTTATTTCAGGCAGAATGAACAAAAAAAACAACAACTTGCATTTTGTAAGATCTGGAAATATTTTGATTCTAAAACATTCAAAAAATGAACTAACCCTATCAACAGGGTGTGAAGAAGTAACAGTTCTGGCATTACTTCAGATTGCAAAGATACATAGAGTATATCTTTGCCATATGTATTATATTGCAAAGATATCCACTGGTAAACAGCCAAGGATTAACAGCAGTGGAAGCAAGCATTAAGAAGCAAAACTGGAGTACATTTTGCTGGGGCTTTCCAACACAGGAGACAGCTGTGGGTGAGTAAAAAGCTGACCTCACAAGGTTTCTTTAAATCGGTAAGTAACATCTAGTGTTGGCTGTTTACCGAAACATGAACTGTAAAAGTTGGCGTAATGTGACTGTGTGCTTGTTACTGTGGCATTGCTAAAGTTGAGCTAAGTAAGCTGTAACGTAAATGTAGACACAAACACCACATGTGGACATCATAAGATGGCAGTCTTATTTTGACCGGCTGACGACAGTTCAGTAGTTTGGTCGAGTTTTGCATATTCTTGCCCAGACTGAAACAGAGACAGACTGAAAAAATATCATTCAATTCATGCTGTAACCACTAGGAATTACTGCTATGAGACGAGGCAAGATTTGAGGTTGGGAAACTTTTACTTGTACTTTATAAATTGTATCCTGTAAAAACCATGCGGCTGTCTGATGAAAACTTTTTTTTTTTCTCTGCAGTCCATGTTTCCGCTATGTGACAATATAAAATTGTTAGTTTTGTACTCTGCTCTTCCTTACTTTGCTTTTCTATAACATAAAACGTGATAACTGTACAATAACTATTGATCAGTAGGAAACAGAGAAAGTATATTAATTCAAATATTTGTGTTCTTGGATTCCCAATTAAAATTTGAAGCACATATCAGGAAACTGTCCAAGACCATCAAGACAAATCTGGATTGCTTTCGACTTAGAAGATATTATTTACCAAAATAAGGCTTTTGTCAGAAAGTAATTCATGTGTCAAGTTAGTAATGAAAAGATAGTTACTCATAAATGTAGTTAAATGTCTAAAGTAAAGTATTGCAATAGCTTTAGTGAAAAGCATATTTTAAAACGTTTTTTTTTTTGAGACTCGACAGCAGCTTCATGAAGATAATTCATCAATATCAAGTATACATCACCATTAAGGAGCAGTGTTTCTTTGTAAAGTAAATAAGCAAATAACATAAACAGTAATTTTGTGAAATTTACATTTTTACTGAATTGAAATGCATACATTCATATATGATTGGCTTTTTTCACATATGGATTGTAATTACCACATGTGGAAACAAAACATGGCACATGATTCACTTTAAATCTGCTCCACATAGTCCACAATCCACAATTTTGCACATTTTTACATAGGTGAACTAAAGTTTTAACGTGAAAATAAAGCAGTGCCACATGTGAACTGGATATATTCACAGGTGATTTTCTTTTTCGCACACATGGTTTAAATGTCCAAATATGATAACTAGCAATAGCTGAAGATGCGATCGGTTTGTAGTTGTGAGAGTTGCCATGATAGCAGCCGTGTTTGGCTTCGCTGCTGCCTGTTATTGTCCTACCTGTCCTGTCTATTGATTTATTTGTTCTTCAGTACCTTAACAATGAACATGCTGCTTGGTTGTGTGATTGCCAGACCCTTCTCAACATCATGGTGGATCATGGTGTTCCAAATCCTGGCTGTGGACTCAAGTGCAGAAGTTCCAACAGAGACTGGAGGAGGTGAGGGAGAAGGGTGGAGCTGAGCTGGATCTCGAAGTATATCCAAGACTCAGTTGCTAGGACTTGCTTTTGTTTAGTTTGCAATTTCTTATTTACTTTTATTTTAATATTTTTGTGTATTTTTATGTCTGCATGTCATGTACTGTATGACGCTCTGCCTGTTATTTTATTGTTGTCTCTTATTGTGAAGCACTTTATGACTGTTTTTGAAAAGTGCTTTATAAATAAGCTTACTTTAATTACTATGTACATTCAATTGGAGTACCTCTGTATTTGAAATTTTCACAGAATACAACAAAAACAACCAGAGAAGAGAGATTCACAGTTTTGATTACCTTTATGAACAGTGGCAAACAGGATGTTCAGTTTGGCAATACTGAATTTTATCATGGTCATGTCAATAAAACAAAGACTTGTTGTTTACTACGGAAACATTCTTCTTAAATGTGTGTGTGTGTGTGATGATCCACTTTATGGTTTGTTCTTTTGTTGTACACTGCCCTCTACTGACAAAACGCCTGCCCTACAAATCACTCCACGAGCAATATTTTTGCAAATGACATCAGTCACCATCACATCACATATTACTCATATCTCAATTAGTACAGCTGCTATTGCTGTACTGTCGCCAAAGTGCTTGCTCATGGGGAAATGTTGGGTCTCTGTAAATATATTAATCAAGGAGTATGGTTTAGACCTGCTCAATTTGGAAAGTGTCATGAGATGACTTGTTGTGAATTGGCACTATACAAATAAAGATTGAATGATTGATTGAAGTTATATTGAATGGACAAAAGGTGAATACAATAACATGCATGACCAAATTACTATATAAATTAAACAGGTGTTACACAAAGTGTGTAGCTAGTTTACACAAGGACAAACATTTAATTCGACAACGTTGAAAAAACAAATAACAGCTTGTTATCATATGATGTCTCGTCATTCTGTTGAATCTCTTTTTCTCGTACCCAATTTCTAATATCTTCATTTAAACACAACGAAGACTTCTGGCTCTGACATGTAACTTCTGTGCAGACTATAGATTCAATAATATCTCAGGGAAACATGCAGAAGAAGGTGCAAACACACACAACACACATGCTATACACACACAAATATGTTGTGGCATAAGAATTTCTTCTTTGTGCTGTTATATTTTTTAATTCCCACCTGAATCCATTCAAGGCTAAATTTCATAACTATACTGAAATATATCCTTGACAAGGATATAATTAATTTGAGTTCATTGTTGGGCAACTTTCACATACAAGTCCATTGTTCTTTATTTATATCATTAAAAGGATACATCGAAAGCAGTTAGGGTCACAGCAATATACCTGTTTCAAGGCATACAGTGGTATGAAACCTGACAGTTATCATACTGTTTCAGACAGAAGTGTGTGTCTTGCGCATTTCGCACAAGAGCAGCTGAGCAGTGCTGATATACCTGACTTTCCGGCGCATCCAGGTGAAGAAGAAAAAAAGACGCTGCCAGCTTTTGAATGACTGTGAATGAATGAATGAATGAATGAATGAATGAATGAGACAAGTCCGCGATCGTCCGGCTTGAAAAAGAAATCTTGCTTCAATGCAAAGGAAGCTTCAGAGATGCTGTTGGTATGTGTAAAGACGCATCTTTTTATGTTTATCCTGCACAGCTGATTTGGGTTGAAATGCGCTGAGACTATAATCATTGATAATTAATGAGCGGTGCTGCTGTGTGAGATGCCGCACAGTCAATTGTTTGGACTAAAAGTTTAATAAATGAATGATTACTCAATCGAATGTTTGATTATGTAAACGATTGATAATGAAAAGATTGTTAAAACCCGTTGTTTAAAGTTAAAGTTGTCTATTTTTGCATATACATTTATAATCAATTTTGTCAATGGATTCTGTGTGGCAATTAACTATAATTTATTATGATTGCGTAGGCCCATGATTAAGTAAGACTGAGTTTGAGAATGTATTTGTGTTAATCATTAATTTAATTTACTTGATTATTAATTAAAATTGTGATTATCATTCATGAAATGTGATTGACCATACTAATTTAGCAACCTTGTGTATCTCTGTTTCTTTATGATTTTTGATGAAGGTTATCAACCTGAACCTGAAAACTGACAACTGAAAACTGAAACCTAAACCCTAAAAACTTAAATAAATGCAGAAGAGAAGATTCGAAAAAAGGAACTGAGTTGTCCACTGCATCCTCTGTTGTGATCTAGGCCTCTTTTCAAGTTTGGGCAGATATGGAGGCAGAAGAAATCAGATAACTTGACACATATCTTATATGGTATTGAATTCTGCATTGTGTTAGTTTACTGTTGTCTAATGTACTTATAGCCATGCACATTTTGTGTAATTGTTGGGTATAGGACTGCTGATCCTGTGAGATAAAACTGTCTACATGTGCCATAGGAGCTCTTCATCCATGAATTAGGTATCAAGCTGTGCTTGACAATGATTTCTGATTTGCTGCTTAGTTTTTTTCTTTAAATCACAGGTAAACAGGTTCATTAGTAACAGATGATAGTGGCATGATTGTTTATGAAAGAGGCATCCTTGAAAGACTTGTTCACAAACAAGGGTGGGACGAGGTTCACCAATTTCTGGAACTGTTATCAGTAAACATAGTTTGTTTGCAAATAACTGTATTCTGTTTTTAATTCCATTTTACAGTGACCCAACTTTTTGGGAATCAAAGCTGTAAATAAGAGTAGGTTTAAACGAACAAATGTTGTTGTTTTTTTTGTGGTTTTGGCTTATTGTGAGTAGAAGTAGCATACTGTCAAGCTTGCTCTGATGGGTGCAGGGGGGCTCAACTTAGTCTGAATTACGGAAGCCATCATAAACTATCTACCAGTAGCCTAAGTCTTACAAACACATGGTCACAAACATTTTAACATTTTCTGATCCACAGGAAGTACCGACCAATTCGTAATTATTTGTTTTGCAGGTGACCAGCAAGAACATTCCTGTTGTTTCAAATATTTTTTAATAATTTTCAAAAAACAGAGGTCCAGTACAGAACAATGCACAGTTCAAATATCCAAGACACAACCCCCTCAAAAAAAAGGAAAATAAAGACATACAAAACCCAGCAAAATGATACCCTGAACGACCCCCTTCACCCTCACCACCCCCCTCACCCTCACCACCCCCCTCAGCCAATCCCACCCCCGATTCAGAAGGTCAGGAGGCCCGCTCCTTTTCCAGGAAGGAAAGCAGTGGTCGCCAGATCTTTTCAAATTGTTCAGTATCTGATCCTTTCCAGATGAAGGGTGTCTGTCAGCTCCATCAGCCATCTTTTCAGTGTTGGCACCTCTTTCCCTTTCCAACACATTAGAATCAGCTTCTTAGCTGTGATCAGACCATATGATAATAGAAGTTGTTGTGTCACTCTTAAAGATCTAGCAAGAACATTCCTAGTAATTCTTAGGATGTGGAGTGTGAACAAGTGGTAAAACTAAACCTGATCATTAAGTATTTTATTTTACTTCTCTACTGGAGCCAGAGCCTTTAGGTATCAAGCTCATCTCCTGTGGAACCATCTTCCAGTCTCAGCCTGGGAGGCAGACACCCTCTCTAGTTCGAAGAGTGGGCTTAAAACTTTACTTTTTCATCAAGCTTAGACTGCTGGGGGAAGTCCCATGATACACTAAATAAAAATAACAGGGTGCACATTTATTGGTTTATTATTGCCATACTTTTCATCATCATCGTTATGTTGTTTAAGAGACTATTCCACCTTGTAAAGAACCAGGAGAAAGTACTTTTTACAGTCCCTTCTGTTAGTCCCACTTACTATCTCAGATGATCCTGAGGCAGCTGGCGGACACAGCCATCAACATGCACTCCGAGGGTGTCTTTTACTAGAACATAAAATCACAAAACATCCTGGTTCAATTGAACTCCACAAGTGCGTGCAATCAACTTTGACTGTGGCAGCTCATCAATTGAAACATCTTCTGTGGTACTGTGGCTGGCTGCTCTTCGCTCATTTGATAGTCTCTGAAATAATGACTTCCATGTTTAAAATTAAAGTCCCACTCATTCTTTTTCTTTCTTTACCTACCATCTCTGTTTCATTTAATTCCTCTGCTGATGTGTGTATTAGGTACTTGTGCATACTTCCCTCCAGAGTGGGTTGATTGTCAGACACCACCACTGTATTGGCAGCTGGGTGCACTCTTCCATTCAATGCTAGGTGGACATGTGCAATGGCCAGTGTTATGGGGCTTCCGTTATAGCCAGACGATATACAAGCGACAGATATCTGGCCCAAGAGGTCCTCTTCTGTGTGAGTCATTTTGGTTAATCATTTATCTGCATATGAAGTCCATCAAGTTCTTTTCTTTCGTCACACAGCTATTTCATTCACTTTGTCTTTGTACAATAAAGTGCAAAAATATGATAGCCTTCTAAGAGACTGAAAGTGTCCATTATCCCATATGATACAAGCTGTCTCACCCCTCTCTATTTCCATCTAGATAACTTTTCATCCGAATTTACCACAAATATAGCATCACCATTAGGCAGCTTCTCATTTTTAACCAGCAATCGACTTTGAAATGACAACTGTCACAAGCATAATTCAATAGCTTTACCTAGCTAGCTAATTTGGCTAACATTAGCTCCACGAGTTGGTCGAGATGCTATGTCGCACTGTCCTTATATTGATCTAAATAAGAAACTTGGGAAAGGGTCTTTAATAACCACTTAATGGCTACATAGATGATATATTGCTAAAAGCTGGCATAGCTGCATGTCCAAATCAAAAGCCTAATAGGCCTGTCATGCCTATATGGTTGCTGGGGTATGATTGCAGAATTGCTGTTTTGAGGTTGGGTTTGGCAAACTAGCTGACACAAATGTATTCCAAAATGCATTTTTAAATTGATCAAAAAAACCTATTTGGTTATGTTCGTAACAAAGACTTAATGACTGTGTAGTCACAGTATGAGTTTATTGCCGCCTCAACACCAAAATGACAACAAAGAGACCAGTGAAATGTGAATCAATAAATAAAATGAAGTACAACCAAGTAATTTAAAATGCAGTAAACGGTAAGTATTCACCTAAACTTCTGAAGACACAAAGTGGAAACCATGACAACAAATTCACTGTGTGAAAGACATCTGCCATTGCACAATTTACAGATAATTGCAGCTATGACTTTGGCTTCCATTTACACAATAAGACACAAACATTTGAATGATGTGTTTGTCTCTTTTTGCTTCTGCTTTTTTTCTGATAGAAACAACACAGATCAAATCATCAGATCATCCTTCTGGTCAACAAAGGAACCCACTGTTTGTTGTATTCCCCAGTCAGATGAGAAGATGGATATCAGTTCCATCTCTTCATCACTTCCCTCTTCTTTTAGCAAGGAAGATCAACATGTGATCAACATGATCAACAGCTTTGGACTTGTTGGAAGGTGTTTATTCTTACTTACGATGGAGCTAGGCTTACACCCTGCTTCCAGTCCTTGTGCTAACCTAGGCTTAACATGTCCTGCATCTGACTCAGGGGAAGAAAGTGGGGATTTAACTAAATGTCACTGCTCTTAAAAATACTCCCTGGCCTTGGTTTATTCATAATAAAAGCAATAAATTCTAATGCACTTTTAGCTGACACTCTGAAGCAGCACACAGGAGTGTGCAGGTGGGGGTCTGAAGCCTCACCCAAGGACACTTTGACAGTACTGTTGGCTGTTGTTGGGGTCAAACTTGTAGCCTTCTGGTGACTAGGTGGTGTTTGTCCCCTCGCACTTGGATGATGTCACATATCCAACAGAAAATAATTTCACAAAAACTCAAGCACCAAAACTTCATCCATCTGTTTTTACCAGCAGGAAAGAATGGAATTACACAGAAAAAAAAGATGTAAAAAACTGCTCAAAAATCTGCAGCCCCAGCTCAGAGTTTATTCCATTTATTCGTCCCCTTTAAGGGCCTTGATCGCTATGAAAATATCTCTCACTATATAAACAAGCATAGTTAATCTTTCTGTACAGGCATTTCTCCACACAGCATGGTGTGTGTTGTCCGTATATGTTGGCACTGAGGCAGGTGTGTATGTTACAGACGCAGCTTGTGGCGGTCAGTCATCGATGAATGTCAGCCTGCCTGGGCCCTCGTTCCTCATCCAGCGGCGGTACCTCTTCATCCTCGGGTCAGTCGCCATTTTTACCTTCATTTCCTCCTCCTGCTCCTTTCTGTACACCTGAAAGACATACACTAGGGTCGTTTATGCAAATTCAACGTTTATGGCACAGCAACTGAGGCTGGATGCTTTTTACTGCTGACAGCCAATCTAGGTTTTCCACGGCATATTATAGGACGGAAAAAATAAAGGTTCATAAAAAACATTGTGAAGATGGAATTCGAAATCCAATGAAGTATCGATGACAACCAAATTACCGGTACATTGCTGATGCTGGAAAAGTTTGAGTTACGCAAAACAAAATGGTACAAGACCTACAAGACTCTACTAAATGTATCATCAACTGCACCAAAAAAAGGCATTGCTGATAAAAAGCAAGAAATGCAGCTCCTCTATTGCAATTAATTAGTCACAAAACCAGCACACATTAAAACAAGGTATTTTAGGAGGATGTACATCAAGCCAAACCTAGAGGATTTTGTTAAAGAGTGGTCCCCCCTTAGTATTTATTTTGGTTGTGAGTGGCCACCAATAATTAGTATTGGAGTAAATTAAGATTAAGCATAAGCATTCACTTATATTATGTAGATCGGATGAATGGCTCTCAAGAAAATGGTAGCACAGACATACAGTACGTACATACAGACAGAGACTCCAGTCCAGTCCAGTCCAAAGTAGAGAGGAGAAAGGAAATAAAGGAAGAGGTCCAATGTACAGATGAAGCCATAGAAGGAGAGAAGATGGAAAGACTAAAACAGGGAGAGCATTTAAAATGACAAACCTCGTAGTTTTCTTTGATCCAGAGCTGTCTCTCCAAAAAGGAATGTCTGGTGTTTTCATCCAGACTATCAAACTGAGACTGAGACATCTTCATGTACCTCCTGAGAATTAAAGAACAGAGTCTGCTGAGAGGTAACCTGGCACTGAGAGGATGCTGATGTAAGAAATACATAAAGGTGTCTAGATTCATCTCATTCATCCATGGAGTACAATATAACACTTTGTCTACTTTCAACCTTCCACAAGAACTGACCTGATGACGTAGAGCTTCTCCTCGTCTCCGTACTGCTCTCTACAGATGGTGAAACGGTAAACCCAGGAGACGTACCAGGCCACGTAGTTGGTCAGGTAGTAGGGGAAGAGCACGATTTGACACAGCAGGATGTCTGACAGGTTGGGCTTCTGGTAGCCTCCCTTGATGTCGATCTTGTTTTTGATGATGTCACGGATTACCTCCTCCTCCTGCTCCCGGATCTCCTCTTTGGAACGGCGGTTCTTACCCTTCTCTTTGGTGCGATTGAGGAGGCCCTGCTGCTTGGCGATCTCTGTGGCCTGGATTCGGTACTTGGGCACCGTCACCAGGTAGTTGATGGCCTCGTTGTAGCTGCTGTGCCAGCTGTAGTACTGGATGAGAGATATGAATGTGTATGTGGACGTTTTAAGACCATTGAGGCAATACGATTGTGATTTTGGGCTATATAAATAACATTTTAAAAAATTGATTTGATTTACGTGTTAATGGGCTTTTATCTGCCTGCTTTTCCTGTTGTTCAGCCGTAATGATGATATAATCTGAAAAAGGTCCAGTGTGTAGGATTTAGTGGCATCTAGAAGTGAAGTTGCAGATTGATATGGTGGCTCCAACAAACACAAAAAAAGTTAAAACATTTTTTTAAAAAGCCTGTGTTCTTGCTCTCTAGAGCCAGTGTTTGGTTTGTCCATTCTGGGATACTGTAGAAACATGACAGTGCAACATGAGAGACTGTGGAAGAGGACCTGCGCCCTCTTGATATAAAGGGCTCATTCTAAGGTAACGAAAACAATTCTTTGATTTTTAGTTTCAGGTGAATATACACCGATTAGCCACACCATTATGTGAACAACAGTGATCATCTCCTTACAATGATATGTTAATGTTGTAGCTGTTCTGTGTACACGAATAAAAAGCATAATCATTAATATCATATTCTAATTCTGTCAATACATACCCTAAACCCTACACACTGGACCTTTAAGTTATTTTTCTACAAATTTTACAGTCCAAAGTAGTGTTGAAGTCTAGACCAACTAAACTGAGACCAAGTCATGACTAAGACCTGAGTGTATCCAGACCAAGTCAAGACCAAGACTGAGACTAGGACCATTCCAATGCGAGTCCCACACTGCAAGACACACTTACGACGCACTCCTCAAATTAATCTTAAAGATCCACACTCCCATATTATCACCTACAGAAAACAAATTAATGATTGCTTGTTATTCACCTTTTATTTCCATCTCTGTGTATGTGTACCATGAAAAATGTCAAATGCTAGGCATTTACAGAGTCGATGTATATGAGTGGGATTTACTTTGTTTTTTTACAAGCAAACAATTACAAACACTAACTAGCTCAAATCAATGCAATGTATGTATGTATGTATGTGTGTATGTGTGTGTGTGTGTGTGTAGGTTTATGTATGTATATGTATGTGTGTGTATATATATTTATATACATATACATACAAGCTAATATGTATAGCTAATATTAACAAAATCTGTTCAATTCTTGAGGACTTGGTACAGAGGTAGACAGCTAATGTCAGCTAGATAGCTTTGATAGTGTCACACTAAGCTCACTTTTCTTTATGTTTTCTTTCAAAGTGGTGATAAAAGTTTGATGTGGTACCAGCTGTCTGAGTAAGTTCAGCATTGCAGAACTGTCAACCTGGGCCTGGCCTGTGCCAGGGCATTTACATTTAGAGTAGATCCTCTTTTTCTTATTGTACTTGTGTAATTTTCTTTAGTATACATTCTGTGTTAACATTGTTGGAGGGAGCCTGAAAACAAATTTAATTGCCAACAACTGCTTCACTGTAACCACTGTGCATATGACAAATAAAGAACTTGATTAGCTTGAACTTGAATAGTTGAAATCCCATAAAAGACCAAAACCAACAATGTGTTCTTTCTGACTTCTTAACTCTGTGCCTCTCGGCCCGTTGGTTCCTCCTGAAGATGTAATTTTTTTAAAAACAGCTCACAAATTGCAGTTTAATTTATTTTTTTCCTTTTCTTTTCTTTTTTTAAAAAAGCCTCAGTAATTTCCTAAAACAAGCTGTTCACTGTGGTTTTTCTTACTCAAACAGGAGAAAATAGTTTGTTGTAGACTATTTGTCAGAGGTGGATTTATCTACATTTTGATATAGTCATCTTCCTTCTACTTTTCATCTACCATGTCTGTGTACATGGTAATGAAACATGTCACCCAGTGCAACAGTGTGGTTCATTGGTGTGTTTTTAATAGTTTATGACACATGGCACAGAGGCGAGTACTTGCTAGTAGGATATCATCATTGTTAGTTTTTGGCTTTGATGGCTTTGAAGAAAAAAAAAAACCTATACAGGATCATCAAATCACTCATTTAAGGGCCAAGTCAGGAGTCAGAGTAAGTTTCTGACTTAAAGGTGACATATTATGCTCATTTCTGCTTGTTGACATGGGTCCTTGATGTCTAAATGGAATGATAGTAAGATGCTTTGGTCGAAAAAACCGAAGGATTGAGCACAGCAGGGTTGTTTACACACCAGTTTCACAGCCCTGCTCTAAGCGGCCGGATTCAGTGACTTTTTTTCATTACGCTAATGAGCTACTGCGTGCGCCGCCCACTTCTTCCTGCCGACCGGAAGACGTGAGGACGGCATCGCGGGACCATGGCAACGAGCGATACACAGCAACTTTCAATAAAGTTGAGAAAAAAACAAAACAACGAGCAATACACAGCTTTTCAGTGTCCGTGCCTGCAAATAACTGATAGTAGCACAGCAGACATGTAGCATGTAGCCCCTGTCTCCAGCTCCAAAACAAAGTAGTGATTGCTTTACTGCAGATAACGTTTTGATACTCTCAGGTCTCATGCCAGCAGCTAACGCTACAGGCTGAAGCATCAGCTGTACCGTTAGCTGTAGCCTACAGCTAACGCTACGGCTAACGCTACACACGTATTACATGTATACCAACACACAGAAAAACGGTCAGAGGACAGTCTCCCAGAGCCATGACATCTGCCCAACTACAGCAGCTCCTCGTGCTGCCTGTCACACAGTCAGCAGTGCATTCAGACAAGACACGCTTCTAGAAGTTTGCTTACACACTGTCCTTTAGCACAACATGCTTATGAATTAACGTAGCTCACTGGCTGTGAATAACAGACCAGTTCATACCGTTTCCTCTGCGTGTTCACCGCGGAACAGCAGCTAAACGTCCGCGAACAACTGACACACACAACTGAGACGATGTCACCCCGTCTCCTCTGTTTGTTCACCGCGGAGCAGCAGCTCACTGTCCGCGAACAACTGAGACATTTCACCCCGTCTCCTCCCCATGTCCACGGCCGAGCAGTGGTTCCCCGGCCGGTTAGAAGCGATAAAATCTCAATATCCCAATTCATTTTCTCAATTCACCTTCATGTTTTAAAAGAGTGCTGATATGACACATTAACGTTTCGTATCATTAACATTATCGTGAATCCTACGGCCAGTAAGCCCAACGTTGACAACTTCACACGTAATGTTAGTTCAGCCTCATATTTACACCCACGGTTAGCGTTAGCTCATGTGCTAAACGGCCAAAGTAACACAAACTATACTGTTTTTTAAATACTTACAGTTCCATCATTGACAGTGGGTATGGATCCATCTTTTAAGGGACAATCTCGTTGCCAGTCCAGCGTTGTACTGACCCTGGTTGCTGAAACAGTCCAGCGTGAAGTGACTGGCACAGACCATAACGCTTCTGCTCACTGAAGCTGGGACCCTGATAAATAAAAAGTAGCCACTTTGCTCTGATATCCTCTTTGGTAGGGAGGCGATGTAGCGAAACATGAGGATCCGTGCATCCGACGACAGAGCAGCAGTGCTTGGCTTTCGGGTCGTACATGGTAGCGGTCAGGCTGTCACGTACAAGTAAGCGAGGGAAAAAAAATGGCGGATCCTCGTTCAGGTAGCTGGCGTAATGTGGGAGGAGATACGCAAAGAGTATGCAAATCACCCAGACTGTTACGTAACAATCCGGGTGAAATCCAAACGGCTCGTTTAGAGACTCAATTCCTGACTCTGCCAGGTACAAAATATTGACATGGTTGTCAAAACTCATGCTTAGGGGGTGGGGAGGCACTCCGGATACGCAAATATACATACTAAAGCAAGGAAAAAGTCAGTTTTGCATAATATGTCCCCTTTAAAACAGTTCCCACACATTTCATCTGTGGTCCTGAAAGACTGGCTGGAAATATGGAGAGCGATATTTTTAGAATCTGTATCCAGTCGTACCTGGAAGATGGAGATGGCACAGATGGTGACCAGGATGACAATCCTGACGTCCACTTTGGGGGTGAGCTGTCGGCGGTAGTAGGCATAATAGTGCTGATAGTACTCCTCAGGATGGTCCAGCATGTAGTCATAGTCCCGTCGAGTGTCCTCATCCTGCACACAGACAATGACACATTATTTCTGCTCTTACTTGAAGGTTTCTGTTATGAAGAACTGCAGGAGGAGTTCAACCAAACCTGGTTTCAACATGAAAAACAAAAAAATCCAAAAACCAAAAAAGTTTTTATATTTCAAAATGTTGCTTATGTTGCTAACAAACCACAAGTGTCTATATTTCAAGCCCCAGTGTTTCAGTTGGGATAATGCGTCAGTCATACCTGCAGGCTATTTGCATATCTCTCAGTTACACGTTTGCTCTTTTGTCCGTTTTTGGGTGCAAATATTTTATAGACTAACTTCTTGTAAAGTCACATGTCTTTATGTGGCACTCTCTCATTGGACACAGACACTAACCCAAACTGCCATTCGAACACCTTCCTCTACATCTGTAATGTGATTATACTGATGAATATTAAAGTTATTCAGGGAACTTCTGCCTTAGAGTGTAACCACATTTTTCTCTAACCTCGTTGGCCTCACCTTATCTCAGAGGATCTCAGAGTAAATGTCATGTTTCATGTCTGTTGTGTCAGAAAAGGAGCTTACTGCGGGACTATATATGCCACAATTGAGAAATAGAAACCAAACCAGCCTAATTATAGCCACAAAAAAAAATGGATTAAAATGTAGTTGCAATTGTACTAATGTTGTGAAAGAGTTGAGTTTTCATACTTGAGTGTACTTAGTGAAAATGTGTTGCCTTTGTTGGACGTCTATCAACTGCAGTTAATGATAATAAAAATACAGTAGAAAATATATATCATCTCACTGCAATCAAAATATTGATCTCATAATCTCAAGTTTTTTTCCCCATAATAAAATTTTGGGAAAAAAGCTGAACATCTTAATGTTCCCCTCCAGTCCAAACTGTGTTTCTCCTCTTGTTCCTCCAGCTGAATGTTTGAGCCTCACTTTGGAGAATCACATATGTTCAGAGTTTGACACTAGAAGGCTGTTGTCACACTCATTGCTCAAAGTTTACATTTTCTCTGTGCTCACTGAAAATCTAATTTTAAGAAGCAAGCCTACGAGCATGATATGTGACAAATGTCACAAATAGTTTGGAAGCCAAACCTGGTCTAACATAACGTATACAAGTGTGGTGTGAAAACTTGAAGCCTCCAGTGCAAATAAACATTGAATGGACTTTACAGTTAAGTAGGAGACACATTGTGTCCACTGGGGAAATTTTTCACTTGCCACTTTAATAAATTCTGGAATTTTTAAAGAGAGAAAAGGCACCCGAGTCATTTGAAGGATTTCAATTTAGTAATTGTACTTTTTTCTTCAAAAAACATGTCAGACACACATTCAAAATGTTTTGGGTATACCTTTATCTTATAGTATTTGTTTTTGCCTGCTTCAAGTCAAAACTCCCTAAACACAAATATGTTATTTTCTGATGTTGAAAAATGTGAGAGTACTATTTTCTTAGCATTTTTGTTTGTTTTAAAATTGGTGCCTTTTCTGAGCCACTATAAAGCAGTTTTGCAATATTGTTGATACCAATAAGATTCTGTTTCAATAGTGCAGTCTGTCTTTAAAGGAAACAACGATCTGACATGTTAAAAACATTTTTTACAATAAAGCTCAAGTGTCATCAGACAAGTAAAGGACTAAAAGAGATTTTAAAAATATGTAACTATGACTATGGTAAACCATAGCATAGCAAGTAAACAGCCACTGTGACAGAAAATTGTAATAATGCTAAAATATATGAAAAAGAAATACACGTACAGTGATATTATCGATACCATAAGGTGTGTCCCACATTAATATTATCAAGAAAATAAAGATTTAAGAAGAAGACAAAACAAAACGTATTGCAGCATGTAAGAAAAGTGACATTATTTGTAATACGGATACATATGAGACCATAAGGTAGCTAGTATTACAGGATGTGGACACACTGTTAATGCCTGTAGGTCCCTATACTGGTCTCATAAGGCAACATTTCATGAATATTAGAGGAGCTATAAGAATATTATAGGACAGGCTCCGCATAAGGAACATCAACATCTTCTTAAGAGGTCAAGACAGACATAATAGTCAGCTGGAATCAGTATCTGAATGTGTCTTTGACAGACACTTGGACCAACCTTTAACGTCTCGTAAGCTGTCGCAATGAGCAGGAACTTCTTCTGAGCGGACTCTTGGGTCTCTCCCTCCAAGCCGGGCTCTTCGGTCCTGAACCGGTCCGGGTGGTACCGGCGGGCTAGCTGCCTGTAAGCCCGAGCGATCTCTGCCTTGGTGGACTCCCGGGTGACACCGAGCACATCGTAGCAGACCTCGGTGCCGCAGTACAGGCCCTCCACCAGCGCGGTGACCGTCGGCAGGGAGGCGACGGAGAAGAGGACCACCACGAGCAGCCACCAAGTCTTCACAGTCGGCGGACATCCAGCAAACCCTCCGTCACCCCCGCTGCAACGCTCCATGAGCGCAGCCATCTCTGTGTGTCTTCTGCCGACTACCACCTCTTGAGCCCAGGGTACCCTGTCTCACGTTGCTTACATCATCAGGACGCGCTGGACGAAAAGATGACGACGCATCAAAGATCGTTTGTGCTAGAGGCATAACAGATGAAGAGGCTGTTTGTTTACAGGAAGTAGCAAACATCACGATACTAACTTAGTTAAAATAGTGTTTACTTACTACGGAAGCGCATTGCATTCACTGGATTAAAAAAAATTAGACACCTTATCTCGTAATTACGAGATCAGGATCTCGTAATTATGAGATTAGGAAAGTTGCCACATTGGCCACTGCTTCACTCAGAACAACTAACTGCACATCCACGAAGAGGTAAATTCATAGATATGTCTATGAGTAAATAAAAAACTTGGTTTATTTACGACTGTGGCTTTGTTACGTTTTGCCATGTGACGTCGTTACCGTGGCAACAGAAAAGCTGACATGGCTGACATGCATGATTGAGTTGTTGTTATTGTTTTTAAGCTAGCTATACAGGTAGCGTAGCTAACAAGGAGACTGACGATTGTTGATGAAGCAACAAAACATATGTATTTCCAGGAAACCGAGGAAATGGCAGAGCAAACGTCGCATGACAATGGTTTATGGGATTTTCTTCGAAAGCGAGGTGTTGCCGAGGAAAACATTGACCGAATGCAACAAGACAAGGTAAGGTTAATTCCACTTTTCATGGCAAGAACCCAGATATTAGCGTTATTAACGTTATTAGCCATTAAAAAGTTCTTAGGACAAATTTGAATTATGAGCTGACAAAGTCTGTGGACTAAAAGTCTGTGTATTACTCTTTGTAGCCTTTAAGAAGAGGTGAAGTTGTTGAATATGGAGAGAGAAGATTTGGAGTTTTAGAAAAAAATGGATTTACTGAAGATCCGAAATTCTCCTGTATGATTACAAAGGCTTCTATAGCCTACAAGTATTGACACAATGAAGAACTTAATAATCCAGAACTGTGTAGTTTTACAACTTAGTTGTGTCTTACTGTGGCTAAATATTTATTGCTGGTAAAAGTTGTGAAATGACAATGTTGAAAAAAAGTGTGGAAAAGTCATGATTGCAGTTATTTGGTATATAATAGGGCTGCACAATTTAAACAAAAATATATCTAATTGCAATTATTTTGACTGATATTCCAAATGTAATATGATTTGTAAAATTAGAGGGGAAGATCATTTTTACACTATATCATTCCAATTTAAATTGCAATATGTATTATTGAAGTATATATGTATGGTTCTGATGCGAGTTTACAGGGATCTGTACCAAAGGCCATCAGGCAGCCATCTCTGTCCTGGAACAGGAGAGGAGGAGGAGAGGAAGAGGTAGAGAAAGACAGGAGGAGGAGAGAAGCAGAGGAGGAGGGGTGAGGTTAAGAGGCAGAGGAGGAGGTGTAGGAGGAAGTTAAGATGGAAAGGGGGAGGAGGAGAGGAGGTTAAGAAGCAGAGGAGGAGGTGTAGGGGGAGAGGAGGAGGTGTAGGAGGAGAGGGGAGGAGAAGAGGAGGTTGGCCAGGACATCACTGCAGAATCACAATGTTTAATCTAAGATGCTAAGAGAGTTGCAGAGGTTCATATTGCGATTTCAATTAAATTTCAATGAATTGTTCAGCCCTAGTATATAACAGTATACTGATACTCAGGTACAAATTAACTGGCAGTTCATTTAAAGTTAGCTTATATTTTTTAATGTTTCTTCCCAGATTGACTCATCGCTTATGAGAGAAATAGAAGATGCCTACCTTGCTCGCTATATACCAGTTTATGGAGACAGGATTGCTCTGAGGCGATACTGTCTGGACAAAGAAAAACAAAAAGACAATAGTTCAAGGATGTCCCTTCTTGAAAAACTTCGAAAGAAACTAAGGACAGCAACAGCAAGTCAGGATGAGGAGTCTGAACAGGAACCCTGGCCTGCAAAGAGTGCAAAAAAACCAAGCCGTGATCGTTCTAAAAATGCTGTTAAGAGTTCAAGAAAAATTGAGTTAGGGTGGATCCATGAGGGAAAACAAATGAGGAAGCGTTCTGGTGGTGGCACCAGGGTACTTGAGGTATCCAAGAATTCAACCAAAACAGACATTTTGTCACATGCCAAAGAACTGTTTTTTCCAGGTGGTGAATCGAAAAAAGGAAAATGGGAAGACTTCCTACACGATATTTATGACTTTAAGGAATCACACCTCGATGAGAGCAGTACTGTTGGTGAGTTGTACACAGTGTCAAAATTTGGGATTTTACGGTTCTACCTAAACACAACATGCTTCGTAGACTCATCTGACACAGAAGTGGACAGGAAAAGGGACAAGTGTGGTGTCACTATAGAAGGGCAGCAGAGACAGACCAATTCTGATGAGCACCAAGAAAAGCCAGCCAGACTGAATGAACCACAAAGAGAACAATCTGTAACAGTTGAAGACTCAAATGTTGTTGATCTCACCTGAGTCTGATAATTCAGAGGTGATCATTGGTGGCCTTGTAGGTGTATCCTCTGCAAGCCAGTTGGATGACACTCTTCCACTTTTCTTTTCTACTGAGGATATTATCAGTGTTGCCTTTACTACAAGCTCTCCTGTCTTAGCAGATGATATTGACCATGCTGTCCATTCAAGTGCACACTGTGACCAACTCTCAGAGGTCCAACTGAATGCCGCTGTTCCAGTCTTCACACCAACAAATGAAGTCTTCAGTGTTGTCCTGTCCACATCCACTCCTGTCTTAGGAGATTGTGTTGACTATGCTGTCCATTCAGGTAATGCACATAATGACCCACCCTCAGAGATTCAGCTGGATGATGCTGTCCCAGTTTTCACTCCAGTCGAGGAAGTCATCAACGGTGCCCCCTCCACATCCACCCCTGTCAGGGGACCATGATCAACATACTGACGACTACTCAAGTTTTGATGCAGGCTTTGACCAACATTATGTGAGTCTTAAACTTCACAGAGTAAATCTCTTAGAGGAAATGATTTGTCAGTTCAAAGACGAGTCGATTTTGAAGTACCCTTTAAAGTTTGCTTTTATTAATGAAAGGGGTGCGGATGCAGATGGTGTGTCCAGAGATGCCTATGCTGCTTTTTGGACAGAGTTTTTGGATTCTGCAGCAGAGGGGGCGGAAATGAGGGTGCCATCCCTGTCACCAAAATGGCAGGAGGAAGAATGGAAAGCTGTGGGAAGAATATTGGCCAAGGGATTTCTGGATCAGGGATACTTTCCGTTGCGCCTTGCCCCAGCATTTACCACAGCACTGATGTTTGGAGAGCATGCTGTGTCTACTGATTCACTGTTTGAATCTTTGATGCTGTACCTGAGTCAGTTTGAGAGAGAGCTCATAACCGCTGCCTTAGAGGGAGACCTTGATAGTGATGGCCAGGATGAGTTATTAGATCTGTTCGATCGCCTGGGAGTGAAAGCTGTTCCATCACAAGCCAACCTAAAAGCAGTCCTCCTTCAAGTAGCACACAAACAAATAATACAGCAGCCAAAGTATGCTCTTGATAACATGTCAGCAGTTGCAGCACAACCCCTGAAGACCACCATAACCACAACAGCAAAAATACAGATCATGTATACAGAGAAAAAAACAACTTGCAGGAAAGTCCTGAAGCTAATTGAAGCAAGTCCAGAGACTCCAGCTGAGAGACAAGCCCTTGGATTTGTACAGCAGTACGTACGAGGACTGGATGAAGTAGGTCTCAGAAGGTTGCTGAGATTTGTAACAGGCTCTGATATCATCTGTGTCACAAAAATAGAAGTCATATTTACAGCTTTTGAGGGACTGCAACGTCGACCAGTTGCACACACCTGTGGATCAGTGTTGGAGTTACCCTGTACATATAACTCCTACCCAGAGTTACGTGTGGAGATGGAGAATGTACTGATGAGTAACTATTACACTATGGATATTGTGTAGTGAGAAATCACATGTAATTGGTGTACACACCAGGCAGGGTCCATATTGACATTCTGAATGTAACAGAACTGCACTTTTCAATATTTTAAACCTCAGGCAGAAGAAGATTTGAAGAAATGTTTTGTGTCAGAAATTAAGTCCCAAAATGCTGAGTCAAATTGCACTTTTTTATACCAGTCTCTTCTAGAAGTTGTACAGTTCATAGCTATTTAACTGTGCATAAGAAGCCATGAGGTAACCTCAAGAGAATCTTTTTTTTTTTTTGCAGTAAGTAATGTGCCTGACACAGAAAAAAATACTGTAAGTTAAAAACAAACTTGTGGTTATATCACATATCAGCAAATTCATATCTGAGCAATGTAAACATAGTGTGTGGCTCAAAGGCTGCTGAGTTTGCTGGCAATGTTATATCTGGTAATGTTATAGTAAATCCAGAGGCCAGTTGTCAGTTATGGTCATGTGTTTGACAAAATCATTCAGTGTGAAAGTTTTATACATTAGAAAAGAGCAATTATGTCATGTTAATTCATAGCTGTCTGCTTGTGCTCTTATAAGCCCCTCAGACATTGATATGTTAATGTTCAGTTGAACCAGAGGTGATTTTTTTTTTTAAAGTGATGGTTTCAAAGGCATGTGGCTGGCTCCCCACACCACATAACTTGAAAACTTGAAAGTACCAGCAGTGCGTTCTGTTTTAATTCTACTCAGAGTTATTATGAGTTCTATTCAAATTATAAGCAAGATAAATGTTTTATACAAATAATTAAAAGGGTTGTTCTGCGTGGGGCCAATATTATGTTGGTAGGCTGCCCCAATAAACTTTTTGATAAATTCAATGTTAAATTACTATGTTCATAGTAAAGGCAAGCCCGGTTAGTGGTTGTTGTAAAATGAGTTACAATGTCCTGACTTTATACTTTTTTAATGTAGATTGACTTAAGTGCCACTAATTAAATGTGTTCTTTACTTCATCTTGTGCGAATTTTCTTTTGTGTTAGGTGCCAGTTATCAATATGTATTCAGTTAGTACAACACAAACTACAAAAAAGTTTTTATTTTTTAGAAACTTAATTGCATTCAACAAAATGTCACATTAGTGATATAAGTGTTCACTCATCATTTGCTGTCTAATGTAATTTTTCAGCATTTTTAAGTGACCGATAATCCTGAAGATGAATTCCAGAGTCTTTGAATTTCAACATTATATCCAAAAGATTTGGGCACTGTTGCTACCAGTTGTTCCCTTTATAAGTCAGGTAAAGGGTTGAATCAAAGTAATAATAGGGCCAAAATTATTTAGTTTTTTGACAAAGCCCACAGTTTATATACATTATACATTATCTGCATAATCAAGGCTTTAAACACATACCTCACGACTTTCAATAATCTTCATAATAAAATGACATTCAGATGTAATACAGGTACATTTGCAATTGCCACTGCCATGTTGATTACAAAACATTAATTAGACAGACATTAAAAGACAAAAATAACAACTGACAGACAATTTCAAAGTCGGTTATCTGTTCAGGTCTCTATGTCTGGGAACAGCCTGAAACACAGAAAAGGACATGGCATTGTTACTCTTTAAATGAGAACCATAAAAATCTGAATGTATTGTTGGTTTTAACCAGGACTAGAATTATGACAAAGATTATAGTAAGTTGATTATTCACAAAAGAACACACAATAAAACCAACAATTCAATCATAAACTTGTTGTGTTTGTAATGTTTGTTGACTGTTTGTTTTGTGACTTGGTGGTAAATCAGTTTCCCCCTGGGGATTAATAAAGCTAATCGAATCTAATAAACTGAAGCAGCGGCGTCATTCGAGACATCTTATGAATAGTGTAAGAATCAAAGTAGTTGTAACACACTTTATTATCGTTAATACATGTTAATTGTTGACACACATTTTTTGCTTTTTGTTGCTGGTGTTAGTATACTGTGGTTCTAGGCCTACTAGGCCAGTGATTCTTGGTCTGGGGGTCAGTAGTCTGGACCCCCACAAGAAGTCACTGGATTAATCAAAAGGGTCACAAGATGACAGGACAGGATATGACACAAAAAAAATATTGTGAACATAATATTGTGATTTTTTAAATGCTTTCTTATAATTTCTGCTTTATTTATTTCGGATTTTGGTATTTTACCTCCTCAAGCCTCTAAAACGTATTCAGATAAAATAAAATAAGTCCTCTCACCAGAGCAGCTGGATCAGTCAATTATTTGATTAAGTCAATCGACAGAAGATCAAGGAGGATATGGATATCAAGAATGTGGGGTGGGGTCCTGGATAGACTTTGCTTTTTTATTATGGGTCAAACTTTTGGAACCACTATACTAGGTCTTTAGCACTATACTTACTATTAAAGCTGAGTGTGGATGTAGGCCCGTAAGAAAAGGTAGAGTTCAACTGCCTCCTTGGAAGAAGTAGGCGGGTGCAGATAGTTTTCTGACATTGCAAGGCAACAAATGTCAAAAACAGTCTCATCACATGGATGTGGACCTCTTGGCAGGCATTCCTCTCTACAAGCCTGTATCTGCTGATGGGATACTGCCTTGATGTAGTCTGTGTTGCCAAACAGGTGGGGAAGGCTGTACATCAGTAGTGGTCGTCCACTTGGGGAAACTGCATTCCTACTGGGGCGAATTCTGTGGCAATTCCACAGGTGAACAACGTCCTGCAGCTCTCTCTAAAAGAAGAAAAGCAAACAAGGCAAAAAACAAAAAACACTTAGCCTAAACTTGCACATCTTTTCAATTATCCCATACTTAAAGGGGACATATTATGGAAAATTCACTTTTTGAAGACTTTTATATGTATTTTTGGGAATTTGGCTTGCCTCCTGATCCACTAACTTACAACCACCTCATTGTTGTGTGAGCTGGCTGCATAGAGATGCCTGTGCTTTAACGGGCAGATCAGGATTTAGATATACTGTGATTAAACAGTATATCCACATTGGATTGGCACATTGGCATCACCATGGGACAGAGAACATATCATCACAGGCACTGAAAACACTGAAACATCCTGTTCTGAGTAGGACTGATAGAGAGGGATTTCAGGTGGAGGTCCAGGTGGAGTTTCAACAAGAAACTTCACAGACATGTCCTAGGGGCCTATAAAATTTATTTAAACTCCTTGAAAAAGAGCATAATATGTCCCCTTTAAGTGATACTGCAGTCATTCTCCTCCCCAAAGAGGCCATGAAGGAATTCTAATAAATGTGATAAGGGACAATACAGTCTTTCTTTGTAATATTCATTCTAAATCTCAGCTGAAGCTCATATGAGGTTTAAACAGAGAAATAATTAAGCTGTTGTGAATGTGAGTCTTTTTGCAACAAAATTTCTTAAGCAGCTCAGGAAGAAAATACTTTGGGATTCATATTCACATTGGAACTGTGAATGTGAACAGCATGGAGAGGAGAAATGATCACAGCATATATGAACAGTATTGTTATATAATTAGTTATTGACAGAATAAAAAAACAGTCTAGTCCAGTGAAGTTAACAATTAGACCTAATTCATTACTCATTTAAAGTGTTATCTTAATTCAACCAAAAGGGGAGGAAGACTTACCTCAATTATTTCCAAGCATGTGAACTGTATGAGATTTTTGTCAATGAAGTCCCCTGAGAAATGGTCATGGTGTGAGGGTTGTGTTTCTGCACTGTCTGTTTTTCTCCGCCTCTTCTTTTGCTGCCTTCATGTGCTATGGTACAGATGGTATTTTCCACTTGTGATCTGGTATTTACCAGTGCGTTGTGTTCGGAGGGCAAGCCAGAGGAGAGCCGCTAACTTTGAGCAGCTTGGCTGGTATTCTCTCCTCTGGCTCTGTGTATTTGGTCAGTTGGTCAATGTTTGAAATCAATTTGGTGGTTTTGCTGGCCAAACTCACACTTTAATCCTTTATTCCAGTGATGGTAAAGGGCCCCAGCATGTCTGGGGCCATTTTACCCCCCTTCCTTTGCTGCTCCCTGATGTTTTTTTTAAGGACAATGTCCCCAACTTTAAAATTGTCATTGTGCCCCTGTTCCTGCTTTCGTTTGGCAATTTTTTGTTGTGTTTTTGACACATTTGCCCTCACATTACCATAGATCTCAGGCTGGGATTCAAGCCCCTGAAAGACTTCCTCCCTCACCACCAGACTCTCCACTTTAGCTGTTGTCACCTAAAGTATAAAAATGCAAAGTGGTGTTACATTCCAAGCCATTTAACAAAGTCATTACCACAACCCCTTGACTTCATAAATATAAAACTAATACACACTTACCTCATACTCCTGTGGTACCTCTGATGGATACCTGGCCTCCCTGCCAAACATTAAGTAGTACGGTGTGTACTTGGTTGTCAGGTGTTTCTTTGAGCGCAGACCAAACATTGTTGCCTGCAAATACTGGTCCCATGTGCTGGGCCGCTTATGGGCCAGCTTGTTGAGGGACCTGACAATTGTGCATATTAGTCAACAAAACAGCAGCCATTTTATGTCACCAATTCAGTCTATACCATTCATGTCATGGGTGTATGATTACCTGCCAATATCACAATATGCACCCTACCTCTGGATGGTTCCATTTAGTTTTTCCACCAAGCCATTAGTCTGCGGGTGGTAAGGGGCACAGAAGCTTCTCTGAATCCCCAGGGACTCACAGAGTCTGAGATTCACCTTAAATTCAATTTTGAAAATGATTCAGCATTTGCTGTATACCTGAGTGAGATATAAATGTTTCTCATATTTTTACCTGGTTTTTTAACTCTGTGCCCTGGTCTGTAAGCAGTCTCTGAGGTGCACCAAATTTGTATACAAAATCAAGAATACACTTGGTCACCTCCACTGCAGACTTGCTCTTCAGAGGGTAGGCCTCTGCCCACTTTGTGAAATAATCAACCATTACACAAATGTATTGATTACCATCCTCTGTAACAGTCAGCCTCATCAGATCCATCCCCACCAGCTCAAATGGCTCTGAAACCTGAAAACAGCATAGGATAATTAGACATCTGTACAAGAAGTAGTTGGTAGGTAAGCACATTTTGCTGCATGTGAGAGGCAGTTGCACAAGTAACCTCACTTGTATTGGCTTGTACTGTGTCTTTTCCTTTAGACTTGCCCGCTTGGTCTGGCAGTCTGGACACTGGGCAACCTGAAGCCAAAAAATATTTAAATAAATGTGGCTCATGGGCTCTTTGGTTTCAAAAAGATACTGACTGCTTAATTCAAGCCAATGTATTGTTGCTTCAACCTGAACGATTGTTTTGTTAAGTAGGCCTTAATGTCAAAAACTCAAGGCAAATTTGGGTGAGCCAACTTACTTACCCACTTACAGATGTCAGCCTCCATTCCAGGCCAGTAATAACGGCTGATAATGGCATGATGTGTTTTTTCGACACCGCAGTGGGAGCCCAGTGGACCGCAGTGCATCTCTCTAAACACCATGTCTGCCTCTGTGGCTGAGGTGACCACTTTGGCCAGGTGCTCAGTCTTGTCTTGTCTTCTTCTACAGATATAGTAGAGACCATCCTCTGGACAAGAACAAGTCCTCAGTCTTTATACAACAGAACAAATGTACTTATTGTAAATGATGGTAGATCAATTCAGTACTTACCCTTGAGCACATATGTTGAGGCTCTTCTTTTTATGCTATATCTTTGGTGTTTAGTAATGCCCTCGGGCAGAATGCTATGGATTTTAAAATCCAGGATTTCTTTCAGAATGTTTTTGTCCATGACTTGTATTTTATTTATTTTTTTATAAATTACTATTACTACTACTACTTCCAACACCGATGCCATCTCTGCACAGCCTTATATATATTCCCTCCTAATAGGACTTATATTGACAATTGCTACACAGCATTCTTCGATTGTGGTCTTGTACACAGGGATTCTCATTGTCTGACGTTATCAAAATTACGACCCAATACCAAAAATGCATACAAATAACATACTAGACCATTTTCTTAATAAACCACACACACAGGGATTCTCATTGTCTGACGCAATCACGCGAGAGTTGCGCCCTGTGACTCTCCAGCACCTATGCTGTTCATGTAGCGCGACTGACACCTACTGGCGATTTATGGTTACAACACCTTCAAAATTACACTGGCAATAAAAACACTGTACCCAGCATTTTTAACCAAAAATAATGACTCTCTTTCTATAAACAAATACAAAACATATAGTAAACTTTTAAACTACCTCTTACATGAATTGAATTAAAGAAATACACTGTTCAATGAGCTTCAACAGGGTTAATATGCCACACATACCCATGAATATATCTCTGCAACTACAAGATCTATATGAATAATATTGGTATCATAATAAAGGTAACGCGTGTGAGATACCTGTAGAGGTGAAAGCATCAGCATATACGTGTTAGCACATTCTTGCGAGCTCGAAAGCATGCACTCTTCTAGCTAACGTTAGTTAGCACTGCTAGTAAGCCCGTTGGCGAATGCTGCTGTTGGCTGTATGCCCAAAACTAACCGTTAACCGTAGCGTACACAACGTCACAGGTTTATTATAAAATGTGACTTCAAAAACTTTGCTTACCGTTTTAGAGGTGTAGCTGTTACCGCCAAATTCTGTTCGCCAGTCCGAACCGGTCCAGGTCAAAATCTGCTTAGGACGATGACGACACAGACCCACTTCGCGCATGCGCAAGCGGGTGTCGTCTGGAACCGTCAGAGCCAATAGAATCCAGTTCTAGTCACCACCTTTGTGTGATGGACAACCACCATCCTCCAATCAAGCCCTTGTATTGAACGATGTTCAAAAATGATCAATCCGACTGGAGTTGCTCTCAAAGTACGCCGGGAGAAGTAGAAAGCGCTTTTATCACGACTCAACAAACGTATAATTCAGAGTTGATCTTTCAACATTGTATCATTATTCATGTATCAACACTTTTTCAACAGTTAATTGACCAGCATTGTTTGGATGTTGGAACAACATTATTTTTCTACTGATATGTTTCAACAAAATGTTTAAAAGTCATGGTTGTAAAAATAATGTTGATTTGACATACAACTCAAAAATAGTTGACATTTCAATGTTGAATCCATAGTGAGTTAACAACACCACTTCAACTATTTGGTGTTCAACGTTGTTTTGACGTTGAATTAATGTTTTTTCATAAACTGACATTATTTCAACAACATTTAAACGTTTAATGTCAGTCGAGTGCCAGCTGGGATAGCTCCATCAGAGATTACTCTCTCCAAGTAATTAACCTGGGGTTGACAATACTGCAGTTTAGCTTGTGAAGCTTTGTGTCCCCCTTCAGCTAACTTTTGAAGTAGTTTCACTGAGTCTCAGTGGCAGTCGTCTAACGTCGGTGCGCAGATCAACAAGTCATCAACATGTTCATTGTTATGCCGTCCAGGTCTTGTCTCAATATCTGATTGAATACATGTGGACTGTGTTTGAGACCCTGGGGCATTCTCGTGTAGGAATATTGTTGTCCCCTGTACGTGAATGCAAATAGATGTCTGGATTCCTCAGCTAGCGGAATGCTTAAAAAAATGCTGAGCACAGATCAATTACTGTGAAAAATGTAGCATTAGCTGGTATGTTGGTAAGCAATGTGTGTGGGTTTGGCACCTCTGCTGGCCAGTCTTCTGATATCTCATTTATAGCTCGTAAGTCATGCACTGGACGGTATTTGGACTTGTCTACCTTTAGTACTGGGAATATTGGGGTGTTACATGGACTTTGTGTTTCAACCAACACTCCCGCATTTACTAACCCTTCGATGGTTTTATTTATGCCCTGTTCTGCTTAAGGTTTTAGTGGATATCAGAATCAGAATCAGAATTCCTTTATTTGTCCCGCAAATGGGGAAATTTCTTTGTCACAGCAGCCAAAGGACAGTGTCACACTAAACAATAATAAAAAGTAAAAAATAAACAATATAATAAGAAGATAAGAAATAGAATTTAACTTGTATATACATAGTATTTACAATATGACATAGTATTTATAATATGAACAGTGTAAGTATGAACAGTTTGCTATTTTTATTTACAAACAATAAATAACAAATATGAGTATTAAAAATTGTCCAAATAGTGCAAACCAAAAAGTGTGTGGATATGTGTATAGTTTTGTATAGACCTTTTTCACGGCAGCCATGTTGACATGAGATAGTAGGACAAATACAGGTGTTACCAATGATACTAATTAAGTTTCCATTCCATTCAGGCCAAACAGTGTCAGGGTGCTGCTATTGCACATGTTGGCTAATTAGAAAAGCTCTGCTACACTAAATGGAACAGAACCTTAATTAGCATCATTAGTAACACCTGTATTTGTCCTACTATCTCAAGTCAAAATGGCTGCCGTGGGGGGCGCTAGTGAGCCGCAATGGAGTAAGTCGCACTTTTGTCAGCTCCCACAGAATCTCAATTACAAACATATATTACTTGACATCTACGCTCGAAAATACAAATTAAATGCGGTAACTGTATAATTAACACTACCTGGCAAAGTTAGTGAAGAAGAACCGACGCTAATGGCAGCAAATCTCCGAAAATACAACTACGAAGCTCGGTCCAACACAAGGCCCCAAACCTCCTCGGCTAAAAGTCCAGATAAATCCGGCGTGACCCCACCTGTACCTGGAGTAAGTACAAGCATGAACACTGAAACAATCAAAGCTGACATCCTCTCCTCATTGAGAAAAGAAATATCGTCAGTTATCAGAGAAGAACTGAAGAGCGCGCTGGCGAAGGATTTTGAATCGCTGAAGAAAGAAATGATTGACGTGAAAACCGAAATAGCTAACAACACAGCAGCTATCCGCGCAGAGGTTGAGCAGGCGCAAGCTAATGTGAAGGCTGTCGAGGATGGATTGTCAGCGTGGTCGGATGAAGTTGTATCGGTGCAAACTACGGTCTCGGACCTCAAGAAGCAAGTCGAAGACTTAAAAGAAAAATGTGAGGACATGGAGGGCAGGATGAGGAGGGGAAACATTCGCATCACGGGAGTGACTGAGGAGCCGGGGTCGAGTTCTCCCACCGCGGTCTCCAAACTCCTCAAAGAGGTGTTACACCTGGACAGAGAGGTAGGCTACTAATCCAGCGCTCACACCGCAGCCTGACACAGAGGAGACCCGGAGACAAGCCCCGGGTAATCATCGCGAAGCTACACAATGAGGGAGATGCCTTGGATATTCTGAGGAAAGCCAGAGACCAAGGCGGCCAACTCAACTACAAGGGAAACCCGATCGCTATATTCCCGGACTACACCGCAAATGTCGCCAGAGCCCGAGCAGCGTTTACACCCGCCAGGAAGATGCTTCAGGGGAAACCTGGGATCCGCTACGGTTTGCTGTATCCGGCCAGGCTTCGCATCTCCAACAACAATGATGAGCGGGAGTTCGTGGATGCTACTAAGGCAATGGACTATATAAAGAAATTCATCCTTCCAGCTGATGGACCGGAGCACTAAGCGCGGTATCCCTTACTGCCCTCAGGTTTGAAAAAAAAAAAAAAAAAAAAGAGCCTGATACGCTAAATCCGTGACCTTTATGGCAATATGATTATGAATATGCGATCTATTAAGCCAGCTGGTTGAATTGAGGGATTTGTCACCTGCACATTGTGTAACGAATAAGTAAGAGATTATCACCAGCATACATAAGTCCATGATTACTTGCCGTTTTGGCTAAAGTAATTTACTACAACATACAGTTACATTTGAAACTTAAGTTATTGAGTTTAAGATGTCTTTATTTTATATGAGGTTCTGGGGCAGCTTGATGTGCATATCTACTGACTGAATATAGTTTGGCTTCTGCCCAAACCAAAGCGAACTCTGATTGTTCGCACAGCTGCAAGTTCGAGATGCAGCCTAAAACTGTGCCCCACTGGACCAACCGGACAGTTATGTCAGCCGCGTTCTTGGCTATTGTAGTTCTATGTTCAGCTCTGTTTGTGACGATTCCCATGTTCCCCAGGGATCTCAGAAGACCAACAGTGAACTGTCCCATCCACATACTCTTTCAGGATAAGAATCTTTTGTTAAAGTTGAAATGCTACAAAATATATGATGCTGTTATCTTAGTAATTCTCATATCTTTCATGTAGCCTCCAGTCTTTACTTGTACACCCACTTTATTACCTGTTTGACTTTATCTTCCACAATTTTTTTATTAGCTTATTTTATACTATTTTACTCTTTCTTTTATTTCCATTACATTTGACCCTGCTTTTGAGTTATGGGATTTCTTAAGGTAATAAGTTACAATGTTAAAGGTCTCCACAGCCCAATCAAGAGAAAAAAAATTATTAATCAGCTAAAGAGAAATAGCTGCCAGATTGCATTCCTGCAAGAAACTCACCTTTCAGACAAGGAACACGAGAAATTAAAGAAGTCCTGGGCAGATAAGGTATTTTATTCATCACACTCATCTGGTCGGAAAAGAGGTGTAGCTATTTTGATACACAGACAGGTCAATTTTACATCAACCAAAATTCATAAAGACTCGACAGGGAGATTTATTATGATAAATGGATTGATTGATGGAGTGGAAGTTTGTCTTATGAATATTTATGCTCCAAACGAGGATGAGCCTAGCTTTATTCGTACTATCTTCTCCATAATATTACAGCATAGCTCTGGTATTTTACTGTTAGGAGGAGATTTTAATTGGGTCATGTCCCAACATTTAGATAGACAACCTATGTCTAGCACTTATACTTATAGGATGAGCAACATGCTTAGGCATCTATCGACAGAATCTGGCCTGGTGGACATTTGGAGAAACAAACACCCAAAAGGCAAAGACTTTACCTTTTTTTCGCATTGGCATTCTTCATACTCCAGAATAGACCTCTTTTTTACCCCCAAGGCAGAATCTTATAGAGTAGTTGACATAAAGATCCTCCCAATTACACTATCTGATCACGCTCCTCTCGTATTGTCGTGGAACATTGGTAACAGGCCAGCAAATAAACAATGGCGATTAAATGCGTCGCTCCTCAATGATAGAGAATTCATTGCATTTATAAAAACTGAACAAAAAAATTATCTTGACACCAATACTTCACCTGAAATATCACCCCTTACTCTATGGGACTGTGCAAAGGCATATATTAGAGGCCGAATCATTTCCTTTACAAGTGCCAGAAAAAGAAAAAGGGAAGAAAAACAGCGAGAGCTAGAAGACAAAATAAGACAGCTTGAACAGCAACACAAACGAAACTCAACCTCAAGCTTATTAAATAATCTGAAAGAGGCACGTAGAGACCTAAACAGCTTAATTAATGAAAAAATAGAGGGCAATTTAAGATTCACTAACCAAAAATACTACGAAAATGGTAATAGGGCGAGCAGACTACTAGCATTTAGACTTAAAAAACAACAATCATCTAACATAGTACAGAAATTAAAGGAGAATAATTCAACTCTCACAAAGCCGGATGAAATATCACAGTCCTTCGCAGAATTTTACAAGAATCTGTACAAAAATACAGACACCTGCACAAATGATGAGGAATTGGCACAATTTCTAAAAGACATCAAATTAAAAGAGTTACCTGAATCTATGGCAAGAGAACTGGATGAGCCAATTAAGGACCTGGAAATACGTCAGATAATCTCCACACTGAAAAATAATAAAAGCCCTGGCCCAGACGGGTATATTAACGAATTTTATAAAGCCTTCATAGAGATTATATCACCTTTATTACTACACGCTTACCATCATGCATTAAAATCTGGAACCATGGCCCCCTCTTGGAGAGAGGCTACTATAGTAGTGATACATAAAGATGGCAAAGATCCCACCAAATGCCAATCATACAGACCGATCTCATTATTGAATACAGATCTACGAATCCTAACAGCTATTCTGGCAAGACGTGTCAATAAAATTACTACAGAAATTATCCACCCCGATCAGACAGGGTTTATAAAGGGAAGATACTATGGAGACAACATCAGAAGGTTGTTAAATTTAATGACACACCCAAAAGTTAAAGAAGAGGAGTCAATGATATTATCCTTAGATGCCATGAAAGCATTCGACCGAGTATCCTGGCAATACCTTATTCAAACTCTGAAACGATTCCAATTTGGCCCAAACTTCATCAAATGGATACAAACCTTGTATTCGGATCCACAATCCGATATCCAAATATTTAGGCATTCATATACCACCATCATTAGAAAGACTATACGATTTCAATTACAAAAGTCTAATTCATAACATTAGTAAGGACTTAGACCGATGGTCAATATTGCCCCTATCTCTGTTGGGCCGCATTGAGAGTTTCCGTATGAATGTGCTGCCTAAATTACTATACTTGTTTCAAATGTTACCTATTGACATCCCCAAAACCACATTTGACAAATTGGACAAACTAATTTCAACATTTATCTGGCAGAGAAAGCGACCAAGAATCAGACTAAAAGTGTTACAGTTATCTAAAGCAAAGGGAGGGCTCAAACTACCTAATCTGAGATACTACTTTTGGACTGCGCAACTAAAACCGCTAATAATATGGCTTCAGGACTTATCATACACACGCTGGCTCAATATTGAAAAGAGTTTATGTGAAAGACCTTTACAGGCCTTGCCATTCTTAGATGTCCATCCAAGTAAAATAAGTATGGGTGATTGGACCAAAATTACATTAAAAATATGGAAGACAATAAAATCTACATTTGGGCTGCCTAAAACAATTTCAGCACTTACAAATATTGGTTATATGAATGATTTTGTGCCCTCTAAATTAGATACAGGCTTCAGGAAATGGTCTGAGTATGGACTCACCAACTTACATCAACTCCACAATGCTGGCAATTTTAAATCATTTACACAGCTGTCGAAGGAATTTAAGATACCAAGCACAGATTTCTTCAGATACTTACAGTTAAGGGATTTCTTATTAAAACACAAAGACTGGGACAAAGTTGCTAAACCAACGCTAATTGAAGAATTGTTGATTAAAGTACAAACAAAAAAATGGGTTAAGAAATTAATAAGCTATTGTTACCAAATATTCCTGAGCATGAATTTGAATAATACTGCACAGGTTAAGGAGAGATGGGAAATTGAAATTAATTCCAACATATCACATGATATGTGGGAAGAAATTTGTACTGAAGTACATATGGTAACGAATTCAAATGTATGGAGAGAATTTAAATGGAAGGTAGTCATGAGATTCTTTCGGACACCTGAAATTACAGCTAAATTTAGTACTACACACTCAAATAAATGCTGGAGAAACTGTGGGCCACACATTGGTAATCAGATCCACATACTCTGGCTATGCCCAAAACTGGAAGCATTCTGGAAGGAAGTGTTTGAAACACTTAATAAAATATTTGGTGGAAATATTACAATGGACCCAATGGTGGCCCTACTACAGTAGGTCTATTACCAAGAGGTATGGAAGGAAGAGCCAAAAAATATCTCTTACAGATACCACTAGCAACAGCAATTAAATGCATTACAGTAAGGTGGTTGAAGCCTGACCCTCCAACACACAATATGTGGACTGAAAAAATAAAGGAAATATATCAATTGGAACAAATGACATATTCCCTGAGGCTCCAAAAACATATATTCACTAAAAGGTGGAGCCCTGCTATGGGTATACTGATATAATTTTATTTCTTTTACCCCATCTTGTATTATTCTATTTTATTTTATTTTATTTTATTTTATGTTATATTTTTCTTTGTCACTGTAGTCTCCGTCTCCTTTGTTGTACCATAACTGTTACCTTGTGTATGAAACAGCAGATATGATGATTATGATTCTATACATGATTTTGAATGAAACTTAAATAAAAATTAAGTTAAAAAAAAAAATGGCTGCCGTGAAAAAGGTCTATAGCACAGTGTACATGTGAGGTCTACTGGGAGCAGTGCTGATTGTAGACTCTGACAGCAGCAGGAAGGAAGGACCTGCAATACCTCTCTTTCACACACTTGGGGTGTATCAGTCTGTCGCTGAAGGAGCTGACCAGTGCGGTGATAGTGACCTGCAGGGGGTGGGACTCCTTCACCAGCAGCGATGACAGCTTGTCCATCATCCTGCTGTCTCCCACCACCTGCACTGGGTCTAGAGGGCATCCAAGGATGGAGCTGGCCTTCTTGATAAGTTTATCAAGTCTCTTCCTATCTGCTGCTGTTAAGTCTCTTCCTATATTGTGCACATCGCGGTACTTTCACATTTGGTTTTAGTCCTATTTTAATTGGGTTAGCTGATTTTACTAGTCCAACATCGGTTTCGTGTTTTGACCACAATTGGTCTCGAATGTGTTTAAGCATATCTTGTTTTAACACATTTTCGGTCTCATTAATCACAGCCATTTGTGGTGTCTCACAAGCGGCTATTTTCACCTCTTTAGGTGTCGCGAGCATGGATGTGCTGCACAGTATTTTTATCATGGTTCCGTCCGTGGAGTGGAAAATGAGTGGACCGCTTGTGTCCTTCCACTCCGTTTTTGATGCAAATTTCATCATTGGACCTAGGTCTTTTGATTCAAATTTTTCATTCACCAACAACGTTATGTGTGGTGTGGATTCTGGCACATTGTACCATGTTGAGAGAAATGGGTTAGGGCTGACGCTCAGCACTGCTCCTTCTTTTCTGATTATTATATGTTCTGCTATTAGTTCAACTTTTAACTTCGCAGTTGCTTTTTCCCATTCATCCTCAAAAATGTTGCTGCACGACAGATTGTAATACATAGTGCAGTGATACTCGGAGCGTGGTTTTTTAGCTTTTGGGATTTGGGTGTGGATGCCCTTTTCCCACTTGTTGAAAATTTGGAGCACTGGTTCTGATGTATCCCCTAACCAATACACATTTGCTGTCTCTGTTTGTAGGTTAATTTGAAAATTTATTCCTGAATCATCAATGTACACCCCTTGTGGAGAGCACCAAATTTTCAATTTTAATTTACACAGCGCGTCCCTCCCGAGCAAATTTATCGGTGTTTGATCAGACACTAACACTGGCAGTGTGGTCGTACCACTTTTGGTTGATAGTTGAACTGGAGCCGTGATTGCATTTGTCCAGAGAATCCTACTGTTTTGACAAATTTGCCAGACATGGGGAGGTGTGAGGCATATCTTGAACTTACACAGGTGTAAGTGGCTCCAGTATCGACCATCATTGGTGTTGATCTGCCCCAGGGCTCGACTGGTAATCTGGCATACCGGGCATTTTCCCAGTGGGCCGACGCTGTTGGATTTTTTTTTTTCCTTTTTTTTTTTCTAGGAGACCGGCCCACAATTTAAAGGGGGCGGCCCATCGGTCCAGATCGGTAGTATCAATATTAATTGGTATTGCATACTTCCCAAAATCTGGCAGTCACGGCACCTTATTCTGATAAAATAGCAAACAGTCAAGGCTGAGAAGTGTTGGATGAGCAGCAAGTGTCCATTTCAGGCTACATCATAGTATTTTAGATATTTAAGTTAAAGGTGATTTGAAAGGCTGCATAGTAGTTTGAACTTGTAGCAACCCTCTATGCTGTGGTTAAACATGTTTTAAAAAGCACTCAAACAAGTGAAATAACAGATTTTAAAACTGCTAAATGATAAGTAAAAGCTTTGCAATTTAAGCATTACTAAAGTAAGTGTAAAAAAAAAGTATAAAAGTATTATTAGCAAAAGGTATGCCCACATTGAATAAGAGTAAGATGTTGGGCCTTCATCAGATATTGCAGACAAAGGAGAGGCCTGTAAGGAACCCAGAAGCCTTACTACAAGGCACTCCTAAACCAGCATGAGTTTTCAAGAACAAAGGTACTGGGCCAACGCCCAAAGGTCTGGCAAACTTTACTTTGAGGTACAGTCCGTCCCCAAACTTTAATCCGCTCCTGATTGGGCCAAAGTTGCCGCAGGCCATAAAAGTACGGCCAGATGACCCTGATGTCACTCAGGGCATAAAGGTCGGGGAGCCCCGCTGCCCGTTGCATTTCCCAGGTAACGTGATGCTGTGAAGAAGCTCTGGCTTTATTCAGTAGTTGCTAAAAGGGTGTAAATTTGGTGAGACGTTTCAATTTGCTTGACCTAGGCTACAGTTCTTAACTCGCTGGACGAGACAGAGACTGTTTCTTTTTGTTAGAATATTCTTTATTACTTTTTTTGGATCCAAAGAGGAATGCTGCGCAACCCAGCCGTTCCTCACCGCCTGCAGAAGGAAGAACGTTTTTCTTCAGAAGGAGACGGAACCACCGAGGTCCGGTCCTTCCATTTGATCGATCCCGCTGTTTCACTTCCACTAACGGGAGAACGGCGCTGCCATCACTCGCTGCCAGGATGCTGCAGCTGGTCCCGCGCTTGCATCCAAACAAGTTGGAGTTTCGAGTCGGACGGGACGCATGCTTGTCGCAACAAGCGACCCAAGTAAGAGGCTATTGTTTGGGCAGGGACAGATAGTATAGCGTGTGCTTACATTTTGTGTGAAGGGACCGCCGAGTCCTACCTATGTTATAACTGTGCTGATTGTATGTGTTATTGCGCTCCCAAAGGAGTTTATGTGCGCTGATCCACTCGCTGGATAGCTGTGTAATCTTGCCACCGTGTGATCACTGTACGTCGTACTTTCTCTCTGATCAGTAGACGATAAGCGAACCTCGGTCCGCTTGTTGACCCCCGATTTAGGGAGAAACGACTATGTGTATTTCACGGCTGTTGTGTTATTCGTTGTGTCTGATAAGCGCCGACTTATCTTCTTTCCCTCTTACTAACACACACACATACACACACCCATATACATGTCCGAGTGTCGTGGTCTTATGAATAACGTGGTGTAAACCTACGGGTAATAACCTCGCTATAGCATAAGAGTTTTAAGAAATTTCAGGCATTGAGACTAAAAGCATATCAATTGATTATTGATCCCTGATTCCAGGGTGGTGCTCCGGTGATTGTTAATGAATAATGATAACACACATTTCATTAATTAACATTAATAACTTTATTAATAATCAATAATCAATTAATATTCCCATTGAATTTCAACAAAGACAATGTCAAATGCTTTTAAGAAATAGGTGCTTTGCATGAGTTCATAAAGCAGCCCTGTTTTTAGCCTGATACAAATGCATGTTGTAGCTTTTTAAAGGAGGGAGCACCTTTTAACCTGAAGAATTAGAATTGAGCTGCTATATCAGGGAAATTTAGAAAATACATATTAGAGATGATTTCAATAAAAAGGATAAAATAATCAATTTAACTACACAGAGCAGACAAAAGTGGTGGAGTTAACAATAGACACTAAACTTCTGATATTTAGGATGTTGATGATACATTATGCATGAAATAGAATATACCTAAGGAGGTATGTGTTGAGTAAATTTACTTATTTGCTTTCCACAATGGTTATTTGGTAGACTTCTAAAGTAATGATTAACTGTAAATTTCTAATAAGCCTAAAGGCAAAAAGTTATGGGTTTTTTTTTATATGATGCTGTTATTATTTATTTGGTTATAAGCATGCCTGAAGCCAACTCTAGCCCTTTCTTTTCAGTTATCTTGGTTGGTGTCATGCATGACTATGAGCCTTTTCCGATTATTATCAAAAAATTTAAATGTAACCTTAAATCAAATCAAATCAAATCAAATCAAATTTTATTTGTATAGCCCAAATTCACAAATCACAGTTTGCCTCAGAGGGCTTTACAATCTGTACAGAGACGACACCCTCTGTCCTTCGACCCTCGATTCGAGTGAGGAAAAACTTGCCCCCAAAAAAAGCCCTTTTAACAGGGAAAAAAAATGCGGAAGAAACCTCAGGAAGAGCCACAGAGGAGGGATCCCTCTCCCAGGACGGACAGACGTGCAATAGATGTCGCATGTACAGAGCAGATCAACGAGATCACAATGTGTACAATTATAATGGATGGTTGACAGGAATGAAAGCACATAAAGAGGCATCACAGCAACAACAATGAAATGCACATGGAAATGTGATTGCTAGTGATAACAGTAGTAGTGGTTAACGGTAAGGATAGTATGTAGTAATGCATTACAATAATAGTAGTGGAACGTATGTAATAGAGATATGACTAATATTAGCAACAGTAGTGGTGGGTGTCAGGCAGGGCCATGGCAGTAGGTGCATCCATGATCAGGCAGGGTCATGGTAGTATGCGCATCCACGATCAGGCAGGGCCATAGCAGTAGGCGCAGCCACGATCCACGACCCGGGCGTGGCCAGGATCCATGGGAGCCTGTAGGACTAGAAAGCACAAGGACTCCGGGGAAGAAGTGAAGTCAGTGACATGCAGAGATGGGGCATGTATACAGGCATAATGTATACAGATGGAGAGGAGAGGAGGAGAGAGAAGCTCAGTGTGTCATTTGTCCCCCGGACTAGGCCTATAGCAGCATAACTAAGAGCTGGTCCAAGACGGGCCTGGGCCAGCCCTAACTATAAGCTCTATCGAAAAGGAAGGTCTTAAGTCTACTCTTAAAGGTAGAGAGGGTGTCCGCCTCCCGGACCAAAACAGGAAGATGGTTCCACAGAAGAGGAGCTTGATAACTGAAGGCTCTGGCTCCCATTCTGCTTTTGGAGACTTTAGGAACTACAAGTAATCCTGCGTTCTGGGAGTGTAATGCTCTAGTTGGGTAATAGGGTAGTATGAGCTCCTGGAGATATGATGGTGCCTGACCATTAACAGCTTTGTAAGTGAGGAGAAGGATTTTAAACTCTATTCTTGATTTTACAGGGAGCCAGTGCAGAGAGGCCAATACAGGAGTAATATGATCTCTTTTCTTAGTTCCTGTCAGTACACATGCTGCAGCATTCTGGACCAGCTGGAGACTCTTTAGAGACTTGTTAGGGCAGCCTGATAATAGAGAATTACAATAGTCCAGCCTGGAAGTAACAAATGCATGGACTAGCTTTTCTGCGTCTTTTTGAGACAGGATGGGCCTGATTTTTGCAATGTTACGTAGATGAAAAAATGCAGACCTTGAAATTTGTTTTATGTGGGAGTTGAAGGACATATCTTGATCAAAGATAACTCCCAGATTCCTGACGGTGGTGCTGGAGGCCAAGTTAATGCCATCCAAACTAGCTATATCATTAGATAATGCATCTCTAAGGTGTTTAGGACCAAGTACTATAACTTCGGTTTTATCTGAATTTAACAGCAGAAAATTGCAGGTCATCCAGGTCTTAATGTCCTTGAGACATGCATGGAGTTTAGTAAGCTGATTAGTTTCATCTGGCTTTATTGATAGGTATAACTGGGTATCATCTGCGTAACAATGAAAGTTTATGGAGTGTTTCCGAATTATATTTCCTAGAGGGAGCATATAAGGTGAATAGTATGGGTCCAAGCACGGAGCCTTGAGGAACACCATGACTAACCTTGGTATACAGGGATGACTCATCATTAACATGTACAAACTGAAATCGATCCGATAAATAGGACTTAAACCAGTTTAATGCGGGTCCTTTAATGCCAATTAAGTGTTCCAGTCTCTGTAGTAGAATGTGATGATCAATGGTATCAAATGCAGCACTAAGATCTAGTAAGACCAGGACAGAGACAAGTCCTTTGTCAGAAGCGATTAGGAGGTCATTTGTAACTTTCACCAGTGCCGTCTCTGTGCTATGATGTGTTCTAAAACCTGATTGAAAATCCTCATATAAACTATTGTTATGAAGAAAGTCACATAGCTGGTTGGCGACTGCTTTCTCAAGGATCTTGGAGAGGAAAGGGAGGTTGGATATAGGTCTATAGTTGGCTAAAGCTTCTGGATCAAGATTAGGCTTTTTAAGGAGCGGTCTAATTACCGCTAGTTTAAAGGACTGTGGTACGTATCCTGTTAATAGAGACACGTTGATCATTTCTAGTAGAGATGTGCTAATTAAAGGTAAAGTTTCTTTCAGCAACCTAGTTGGGATGGGGTCTAGGAGACAAGTTGTTGGTCTAGATGAAGAAACCATCGAAGTTAGTTGGTGGAGATCAATGGGAGAGAAGCAGTCTAAATATAAGTCAGAATTTACAACTGTTTCTGAGGTTCCTGTGTTTAAAGATACAATAGTGCCAGTTGAGGGCAAGCGATGATGGATTTTGTCTCTAATAGTTAAAATTTTATCATTGAAGAAGCTCATGAAGTCATTACTACTGAGCGTTGTAGGAATACATTGTTCAGTAGAGCTGTGACTTTCTGTCAGCCTGGCTACAGTGCTGAAAAGAAACCTGGTGTTGTTTTTGTTTTCCTCTATTAATGATGAGTAATAGCTTGCTCTGGCATTGCGGAGGGCCTTCCTATATATTTTAAGGCTATCTTTCCAGGCTAAGCGGGATTCTTCTAAATTAGTGGAACGCCATTTCCTTTCAAATTTCCGTGATGTTTGCTTCAATTTGCGGGTATCCGAGTTATACCAGGGTGCTAACCTCCTGTGCTTTATAGGTTTCTTTTTCAGAGGGGCAATAGAGTCCAGTGTTGTTCGCAATGAGCCTGCAGTGCTATCAACAAGATGATCAATTTGTGAGGAACTGAGGTTAGTGGAGGAGTCCTCTATTATATTAAGACACGGCATTGTATTCAGTGCCAGCGGTATAATTTCCTTAAATTTAGCTACAGCACTATCAGATAGACATCTAGTGAAGGAGTTTTTGCCTAATGGTGTGTAGTCCAGTAACAGAACTTCAAAAGTTATTAAGTGATGGTCTGATAAAAGAGGATTCTGTGGAGAAACTGTTAGATTTTCAATCTCGATACCATAAGCTAGAACAAGGTCAAGGGTGTGGTCAAAACAGTGAGTTGGTTTATGTACACACTGAGAGAAGCCAATAGAGTCTAATAATGTGATAAATGCACTACTAAGGCTATCATTAACGACATCCACATGAATATTAAAATCACCTACAATAATTACTTTATCTGATTTGAGGACTAGACTTGATAAAAACTCAAGAGAATTCAGATAAAAATTCTGAGTAAGGACCAGGTGCTCGATACACTACAACAAATAGAACTGGCTGTAAAGTTTTCCACGTTGGATGTGAAAGACTAAGAACAAGGCTTTCAAATGAGTTATAATTTAATTTAGGTTTAGGATTGATTGACAGACTTAAGTCATAAATAGCTGCAACACCACCTCCTCGGCTGGAGCCTCGAGGAATGTGAGTATTAATATGACTAGGGGGAGTGGATTCATTCAGGCTGACATATTCTTCAGGATGCAGCCAGGTTTCAGTAAGACAGAATAAATCAATATTACAATCCGAAATTAAGTCATTTACTAATACAGCTTTCGATGACAGGGATCTGATCTTTAGGAGTCCGCATTTAATTCTCTTGTCTTGTTTTGAAATTGCAGAGTTGCTGTTAATTTTTATTAGATTTTCATGCACAACTCCTCTTCTGTGGACTTTTGGTTTGATTAATTTAATTAATTTAGGTGGTCGGGGGGCAGACACAGTCTCAATGAAGTTTTGGGTGTGCAACTGATCTAATGGAAGCTCAGAGAAGCGTGTAAGACTGCAGCTCTGCCTCCTGGTCTCAACTCTGGGTTGTCAGGCTGGTTGTTGGCTAATGAAATGGGTTAAATTTCTAGAGATGAGAGCCGCTCCGTCCAAAGTGGGATGGATGCCGTCTCTCCTAATCAGACCAGGTTTTCCCCAGAAAGTCCGCCAATTATCAACAAAGCCCACATCGTTTGCTGGACACCACCTCGACAGCCAGCGGTTGAATGATGACATGCGGCTAAACATGTCATCACTGGTTAGGTTTAAGATACTGAATAGAGCTGAATAGATAGAACCCAATGAAATAAGATGGAACAGCTCCAAGCATTAGTGGGATAGTCCCATATTATAGTGTTTTGATGGTTTAGATTGTTGCAGTTTTTCCTGGTAGTTTTTTAATTAAGTTTTCAATTTACCACTTAATAAATAGTAACAATCTCTCCCTCTCTTCCTGTCTAGTCAAGCCAGGCTGTTGAGGTAGCAGCTTTGGATATGATTATTGGCAGCTGACTCTCCCCTGTAAGATTCTCTGGACACCCCTAGTAACCCTGTTTTGGCCCCTCCCCATGGATTGGCTGGGCCTACATGTCTACGTTGAACAGGCTGACCTCCCGGACTTTGTTCCTCCCCATTGTTATTTGACCATGGATTTGATGGGCAGTCTCTGCGTATATGTCCAGGCTGTTCACATCCCCAACAGATCACTGTGGAACCTCTCGGCATTTGTCTTCCCCCTTGTCCCCGCCCCTGTGTCATTTGTGGTGGTCCTCTCGTCTGAGAGTACTGTGGCTTTTGATAGGTATTGACATTGGTCGGGGGTTTTGGGGAGCGTAGGTGGGAGGAGCTGTCAGCACAGCAACAGGTGCTTCAACAGGCATTTTATTGACCATGACAGGAACTTGGATTTTTCTTTGTTTTTGTTAGTCCAGTCAGTTAACTGCAATTGTGTAACTTTTCTTTGAATGTCTCTTTCTTGCATTGCTAGTCTCTGCTCCTCCTTTCTGTATTTTGCAACTGCATGTGCAATGTCCCCGAGTGCCAATATTTTACCAACTGTTTCTTCTTCAAATTGTTTTATCCATTTATTGGCCCCTTCGTGTATGTCAGGTAGTCTAGAGATCAGCCCCTCAAGGTCGAGCGTCTGCCACGATATGTAATGCCCTTGTGACCCCCTTATCAAGATTGGGTATTGGCCATCAGAGTCAGTGTCAGGGTATCTGGTCGGGACTCGCAGTGCATTTCGGTGTCTGAAACTTCTATTACTTCCTTCCCTTCCTGTGGCAAATGTACGGCTGCCTCCCAACACTTCTCTCTCTTCTACTTGCCCTTGTCTTGTCTGCTGACCTGTCTGTTCATTAATTCTGTTTTTTTTAACTTTCTTTTTATTATATTTTCAATTCATAACAACACACAAGTACAGACATCAAACAAAAACAGCCACAGCACAAAAATGGGAAACAAACAAACAAACAAACAAACAAAAAACAACAATCCAGACAGCTATAAAAATTAAGTGATTGTCTCCATTTAAATATAAATAATACTCTGTCTTCCGGTCTTATGGTAACGGAGACAATATTAGGAATACCACCCCACAAAAAGCCAAACAATCATCTTCTTTCCCGTTTGGAGCAGCAGCCTATCATAAGGAAACAAAGCAATCAGCGAGGAATATATTTATATGAGTACAATACCCATATATATACAGTACAGACCAAAAGTCTGGACACACCTTCTCATTCAATGAGTTTCCTTTCTTTTCATGACTATTGACATTGTAGATTCACACTGAAGGCATCAAAACTATGAATTAACACATGTGGAAATATGTACTTAACAAAAAAGTGTAAAACAACTGAAAATACGCCTTATATTCTAGTTTCTTCAAAGTAGCCACCTTTTGCTCTGATTACTGCTTTGCACACACTCTGCATTCTCTTGATGAGCTTCAAGAGGTAGTCACCTGAAATGGTTTTCACTTCACAGGTGTGCCCTGTCAGGTTTAATAAGTGGGATTTCTTGCCTTATAAATGGGGTTGGGACCATCAGTTGTGTTGTGCAGAAGTCAGGTGGATACACAGCTGATAGTCCTACTGAATAGACTGTTAGAATTTGTATTATGGCAAGAAAAAAGCAGCTAAGTAAAGAAAAACGAGTGGCCATCATTACCTTAAGAAATGAAGGTCAGTCAGTCCGAAAAATTGGGAAAACTTTGAAAGTGTCCCCAAGTGCAGTCGCAAAAACCATCAAGCGCTACAAAGAAACTGGCTCACATGAGGACCGCCCCAGGAAAGGAAGACCAAGAGTCACCTCTGCTGCGGAGGATAAGTTCATCCGAGTCACCAGCTTCAGAAATCGCAGGTTAACAGCAGCTCAGATTAGAGACCAGGTCAATGCCACACAGAGTTCTAGCAGCAGACACATCTCTAGAACAACTGTTAAGAGGAGACTGTGTGAATCAGGCCTTCATGGTAGAATAGCTGCTAGGAAACCACTGCTAAGGACAGGCAACAAGCAGAAGAGACTTGTTTGGGCTAAAGAACACAAGGAATGGACATTAGACCAGTGGAAATCTGTGCTTTGGTCTGATGAGTCCAAATTTGAGATCTTTGGTTCCAACCACCGTGTCTTTGTGCGACGCAGAAAAGGTGAACGGATGGACTCTACATGCCTGGTTCCCACCGTGAAGCATGGAGGAGGAGGTGTGATGGTGTGGGGGTGCTTTGCTGGTGACACTGTTGGGGATTTATTCAAAATTGAAGGCATACTGAACCAGCATGGCTACCACAGCATCTTGCAGCGGCATGCTATTCCATCCGGTTTGCGTTTAGTTGGACCATCATTTATTTTTCAACAGGACAATGACCCCAAACACACCTCCAGGCTGTGTAAGGGCTATTTGACCAAGAAGGAGAGTGATGGGGTGCTGCGCCAGATGACCTGGCCTCCACAGTCACCGGACCTGACCCAATCGAGATGGTTTGGGGTGAGCTGGACCCAGAGTGAAGGCAAAAGGGCCAACAAGTGCTAAGCATCTCTGGGAACTCCTTCAAGACTGTTGGAAGACCATTTCAGGTGACTACCTCTTGAAGCTCATCAAGAGAATGCCAAGAGTGTGCGAAGCAGTAATCAAAGCAAAAGGTGGCTACTTTGAAGAACCTAGAATATAAGACATATTTTCAGTTGTTTCACACTTTTTTGTTAAGTATATAATTCCACGTGTTAATTCATAGTTTTGATGCCTTCAGTGTGAATCTACTATAATTTTATTTTTGAAAATAAAGAAAACTCTTTGAATGAGAAGGTGTGTCCAAACTTTTGGTCTGTACTGTGTATATATATATATATATATATATATATATATATATATATATATATATATATATGTATATATACACATACACACACATACATATATATATATACATATACACACATACACACATACACACATAACAATAATAAAAAAAAACAAAAAACAAAACTCTTAAACCAGCGCAGGGGCAAAGACTAACCTGCCAGAGAGTTGATATGTTCGGTAATGGGGCCCCAGATACTGTCAGAATCAACCGATAATGTACCAGTCCTTGAATTGATACGAAGCCTCTCAAGATGTATTCCTGAAACCATTTCCCTGAGCCATCTAAAAAAGCTAGGAGTGTCAATGAGTGAATGAGTCAATGAGTGTTAGTGAGAATAGCAGAGGTAGGACTAGCATAAAGGATCTTGATGAGAGATAAAAAAAATTCACCAAAACCATAACGTCTCAGGGTAGCATGCATATACCTCCATTCAATCTGATCAAATGCACGTTCTGCAACCGATAACCGCAGGTTTATCATTTACATTATGTTTAGCATACATAATGTTAAATAATCTACGAGTGTTGAAAAAAGAAAATCTTCCGGACACAAAGCCATTTTTATCGGGATGAATTAAAGAGGAGATATGTTTACCTAACCTAGTAGCCAACATCTTTGCTACCACTTTCTGATCAGAATTTAGCAGACTGAGAGGTCTATAGGACAAAGGGTCCGAGTCATCTCTCCCTTTCTTAAGGAGAAGACAGACGTTGGCCTCATAAAACGATGGCGAAAATGAATTATTAGCAATAGAATGCTGAATCATTCTGTGTATCAATGGGGCGACAAAGTCAGTGAAGGACTTAAAAAGGGTGTGCACTAAACCCATCTGGGCCTGCAGCCTTACCATTAGGGAATGATTTTATTGCCTCACAGATTTCATTGATGGTAAAATTAGAGTCCAAATCGGCCTTAGCGTATACGCTCAATTTAGGAAGGTCAACAGAATCGAGAAATTTCTCTATCTCATCATCAGATGCCTTACAATTAGATTCATATAACTTTGAGTATAAATCTCTAAAATAGTCATTTATGTCTTGAGGATGAGTAAGGATTTCCCCGGTAGAAGACTTAATTTTGAGAATAGATCTGTTTGCCTGAACACCTAGTAACTGTCTCGCCAGCAACTCTCCTGGCTTGTCATTCAACTTGAATTGCTTCTGTCTAAGTTAAAGTATTTGCTTATTTACCTGATCACTCAAAATAATATTATATTCATTTTTCAGTTTCATAATACTATATAAATCTTCAGTGGACAAAGAGGAAATGTAGGCCTTCTCAGCTTCGGTCAGTAATACCTCTATTTCTCCTAGCCGTTTACGTCTCTCCTTCTTCATTGATGCTTCATAAGAAATTATCTTGCCTCTTATCACGGCCTTAAAGGATTCCCACAAGATGGAGTCATTAACAGTGCCATTATCATTGATTATCTTGTGATAATGAATTTGTATTCATCCATGGCTGCTTTTATATAATCATGAAATTTACTGTCTTGCAATAATAAAGGATTAAAGCGCCATGAAAACATTTTTTTAGGCAAAGACCACTTGAGAGACATGGTGAGAGAACTATGATCAGAAATTAAAATACCATGATATTTTGTTTGCACAACATTTGATAATAGCTTTGAATCAATAATGAAATAATCAATGCAAGTATATGTTTTATGCACTTGTGAGAAAAAAGAGTACTCTTTATCTGTTGGATGCTGAGTTCTCCATATGTCTATCAGATTATAAGTTCTGATCAAGTTATTCAAGGTACCTACTGAATTAATACAAGGAGGAGGGCGTGTTGACATACGATCAAGGTAAGGATCGAGATAACAATTATAGTCCCCCCCACAAACCAAGTTAGTAGAGTTCAGATCTGTTAGTAAATTGAAAACACTCCGAAAGAAATCGGGGTCATCGGTATTGGGACCATAGATATTAAGACAAGTAATAGGAATATTATTAATGTTGCCTGAAACAATCAGGCATCTACCAGCAGGGTCAGTAGTAAGATCAGACAACTGAAATGAGACATTTTTCTTAAACAATATAGCAACGCCCCTAGCTTTAGATGAAAATGTAGACTGATAAACATCTGAAAACCACTTTGACTTGAGTCTACTTTGATCAGAGGGTTTAATGTGAGTCTCTTGTAAAAATATAATATCTGCCGACAAAGATTTCAGGTGAGCAAAAACCTTTCCCCTTTTCACTTGACTACCCATACCATTAACATTCCATGTAGCAAATGTTAGTGCCCCCACAGATTTATTCCTAACCATTCCTGCCATTGTGAACAGAAAATATGAATATGACATACATGATAGGCTTAATGAAGTAAAATAAAGGATGAAACATTCCCCAGTCTGGGACACAAAACACACATAACATACACCCTGTCCCCCCCAGCCCACCCCAAGACCTACCAACTTGGCCACACCCCCATCTACTGGAGGCAGAAAGGCCGCAGTATGGGCCACCCACAATGATACTGACAGACAACACCATTGTGGTGATACCCTATGATTATTTAGCCTATATGCTCAGAAAAATAAAATAATATATTAATCACCATTCATTACAAATAAATGAGAAAAAGAAGAGAAGAGGAGAAGAACAAGAGTTCTGGAGTTGTCAGTGTCTGTTACCAGTAGAGTAAATCATCCATCAGCATGTTAACAGGATGTTCATTAATTCTTACCCTACTCCTTGTTGCTCGAGCCTGCTTCTGTTCTGCATTTTCCTTTCTCTTTGCCTCATTTTCAAATTTCACAACACATGCAGCAAAGTCCTGATCTATTTCTTCCTCTAACTTTTGAACCCTTGTCTTTTCTAGATCTTTGGCTCGCGCTCCCTGGTCTATTTCTATTCAATACGATGCTCCTCTCGCTTCCTCATTCTTTCTCTTTTGTGCAAAGCAGTCAAGTACTTGTGACGTCTTTGGATTCTCTCTCTTCTTTGCTGTACTGCACGATTGAGGGGACTGTTCAGGGGGTTAGGAGTTTTCATAATTTTCTTTAAACCTCTTTCTGAATGTAACCCCTTCAATTTTGAACAGTCTCATTATCTCAAATTCTTTTTCTCTTTTTTCTTTTCTCTTCTTATTTTTGTCTTTTGGCTTGTAGTCTTTAATTCTAACCTCCATATCACACACTCTTTCGTCAAATGTATCTCCCTCTGGCCAGCTCGGGTCCAACCCTTTTGTACGTTTTTCCCATTTCTGAGATGTTTTCTCTATGTCCTCTTTTTTGGCTGGGTATTTAATACTCAAAATCATTACCGCAGTAGGAAGCATTTTGACGGTTTATTTATATTATTGCGCCGCTGTAGCTGGTTGTAACTGGTTGTAGCCATTTATAGACAGATTATTGCAGTTAGAATATAGTTGTTTACTTATAATGGTTACACTTTACTGGCAACTTGGTAAATATTGTTTTGTATACTCTGTATTTTCACTTAATACTTCACCTGTTTTAGTCCTAATGTCAGCTGTCGGTTTTATAACTGTAATTTTTCTTTTACCTCAAGTGTATTAAATTTCTTATTTGTGAACGCACCACTTAGGCAACAGAGAAGGCAGGTCAGACCTTCACTCGATTCACAATGGCTTTCTGCAACTCACAACTTTTATTTGGGAAGAAAAACAGATCACAGAGTTTACTTGAACATAAACCACTTTAAATGCATTTGCAACACAATTGGTTAAAATATTTGGAATAGCAGCTTATATGTAATTATTAAACACTTTTATTGATCACTAGCATATAGGCATTCTTAAATGCTTCAGACAACCACTTTTATTCAACCACTAATAAGACAACATGATGAGAAGATCTCAAAAAATCACAACAAAACCTCGCTGTACTCAAAAGAGAAAAAAAGGAAAAGCTCACTGAGCTCGAACACAATCGACAGTGAGGAGAGAAGGGAGAGGGACTGCCACACCGAACGTGTAGTGGAGTAGGGGGGCGCTGGGATACCCCTTACACAGACTCCAGGACACAGACAGGGGAGGAGCCACAACAAAACACAACTTCTCCTCACACTACTTCTCAACCACCAATGAGTTAGGAACTCGCTGTTAAACTACTACAACTCCTGCCCAGAGCTGTGTCTCTTCGGTTGTAACTGTAACTGACTGTCACTTGGATTCCTTATCTCAACACTTTAAACATGCATTTAGAAAAGCCTGCGCGAATAGTATTCATAAGCCAAAAACAACACACGAACATAAATCACATCCAATATCAATATATCTACTGGCACACACATCATTAAACCATAACTATCAAGTTTGTCTACTAACTTTCACACCATGTTTAACTACTGCAACATGCTTAACCATTTATTAACAGGTACACAAAGCTATTTAAACAGCAAAAACTTCTCCACCATCGGACAGTTATATCAACACAAAACCACACAACATTGCAAATAGCACAATTTGTTTGAGAATACGCAAATCTTTCCAGCAGCTTTTTCAACACACAGTCGTGACACAAGCACATGCATTATTTCTTTACTTTATTAAGCCCCCATAAGAATGTTCGAACATTTATTATTGTTTTTTTACTGAAATTGTTTTGGCTGGTATTTTATTTTGTTAACAACTAACTCTTATTGGCCGCGTTTCCCAGATGCGTGTGTGTGTGTGTGTGTGTTGATGGCCACGTAGTGCTTCCTACCGATCCAGCACGGATCCACCAGGGAGGGATAGTGGATTGGAATGAGGGTGCCATCCACCACACCGATCACCCGGGGGGTCCCAGCCACTGCGTGGAACCCTTGGTGGACCTGGCGGACCTCGTCCCGTGTGGTGGGCAACTTTATGTGGGTCCGGGCATGGCGCAGGAGAATCGGTGTCACAGCTGCCACACTCCGTGACACCGATGCCTTGCTGAGGCCGGTGCCGTCCCCCACCACCTCTAGGAAGCTCCCCACTGCGTAAAAACGCAGCGCAGCCAGGAGCTGCACCTCCGGGCTGAGGCCCAAATTGCAGCGGGTTGCTCTCTGGATGTGTGGAGACACCAGAGTGATCAGCCGTTGGATCTCCGCACGGGGCAGCCGGTACTTTGCCTGGACAGCCCGGTCTGACAGCGTGTCCAGTGGGGAGAAGTGCTGACGCACGTATGCATTTATGTAAACCGTCTGGCTTCGCGCACGGCGACGCTGTTGGTTCGCAGCGAGAATGTGCTGTATTGCAGCCATGGTTTCTCACACGCGCAGACTTTGGCAAAGCCTTTATATAGAGTAGCAGGTGAAGCCTCTCTGGATGAGGTTCAGCTGAGTTCAATTAAATCTGTTCCCTTGATATCTGTGAAATGCCACAGGGTTGTTGTTTTTTTATGTGTAGTACTATAAACTCATATATGCAGATGTGTGTGGAAAACTTAAACATGTAATTCAATAAAAAGTTTTTTTTTCTTCTACTATTAGCCTATGTTTCTTGCGCCAGTGGTCCGCAGCTATGAGCGCATTTCAACATTGAGCATTGTTTTATTATTTCGAAGAGTGGAGGATATAAATTTCCCTGACGCGGCTTGATCACTGAGCATTTGGTCGCTAAGAAGGCTGTTAAGAGTGGGTCAGCTCGATCTTACATTCCCTTCTTAGTGAAAGATCTTCTTAAGCTAAGAGCGACTCTGGGAAAGACATCCTTCTTTCACAGCGTTCTTAAGAGCGCTCCTAAGAAGATCTTAGCACTAAAGAGCTTCTTAACGAATCTGGGAAACGCGGCCAGTGTTAGTACATGAAAATATGAGTGCCTGGTAGCATTTAGAAAATGCTCATTTCAAAACACTAATATTTATCTAGCTATTATAATAGTAGTATCTAGCTTTACTTTACGCATATACAGTCACCAGCCACTTAATTAGATACACCTGTGCAATCAAATTCAATCAATACAACAGCTGCTATAACTTCTGCTTTTACAAAGCTTATACATTTTCAGTTTTGACATTTTCAGAAAAGTGATAATTCTACTTTATCTTTATTATTGATGTTGCAGTGGGTGGTGGTGGTGTACTGAATTGCATTATCTTGAAAAGTGTTTCTAATATTTTGTATGTTAATGGAGTGGACAAAATATTAGGAACACCAGTCAATATAATGCACTCTAATACTCCACAATCACCCACTATGACCTCAGTAATAAACAAAGTAGAATTATCACCTTATTGACAGACAAAAACTGAAAATGTATAAATTACATTAATGTAGATTTTATAGCAGAGCTGTTATTTGGGATCGTATTAAGTTACACATGTGTACCTAATAAAGTGGCCAGTGAATGTATTTCTTTATGACAAGGTTCAGTATTGAGAAGGAGTGAACAATATTATTTTATCTTACCTTATTGCCTGCACACTGCTTGCGAAGCTCTGGAGGGCACGCTTGATGAAGACTGCATCAATGTCCTTCTGCAGCTGCTGGTACAGCATGTCAACGTGAGGCATGATCTGATGCAACAGCTGCAGAAAAATCTGGAAGTCCTCATCCTTCATCCTCAGGAAGCTGGTGTGCATAGCAATGCACATAATGGGCATTTTTGAAATGTGCACGCACCTTCTGCTGCACACCAGCCCGCTCTCCCCTCATCACACTGGCTCCATCATATGCTTGCGCAATGAGTTTTTCTCTGTCACCTTCGGAAAAAAGACCGTCAGTCTGTCCAGAAGCACGCTAGCAATCAACTCAGATGTTGCATCCATAACAGGCAGAAACTCAAAGAAACGCTCCTGCACCGCATGGTTTGAGTCTATGTATCTCAACACAAGCACCAGCTGCGTCTGTGTTGACATGTCGGTGGTCTCATCCGTTTGGATGGCAACAAATTTAGCGGACTTTACTTCCTCCGTGATATGTCCCCTGATGACCGCATGCTTTCCAGGAGCTCATTCTGCACAGTCTTTGACGTGCCCTTGAAAACTGTGGCAGTTTTCAGGTGCTCCTCAAACGCCTTATCCAGCGATGCCACCAAGTCAACCAAGCCACGAAAAACGCCTGGGTTGTTGGAGCCCTCACTTTTATCTTTGCCTTGCAAAACTAACTCAAACACTCCACAATACTTGACACAGTCGATGAGGCGGGCTAGGATGTGTCGATTCTTGCTCGCCTCATTGTTGTGACGACGAACCACTAGCCTGTAGCTCTCATCCAGCTGCGTTGCGATGTTCACCCGCCCAAACGCAGAAAACTTCAGACAACTGTCCATGTGGGTCTTAGAGGACTCGTGTTTCTTCACCTTTTCAGAAAGCTGATGCATGTCGGTGACTCCTGTAGTTGTCCATGCGGTGGTGTCTGCCGTGTTGCCATCACGGTGAAACAGTGTGCAGGTGTAGCAGAATAACGCGTTAGCTGCTTCACATCCTGCTAGCCAGGTTTTCCGAAAAAAATCCCTCCTTTCTCCCCTGTGGTGGTGCATCGCCTGATCGCCCTTATGAACAAACCGCTCATGGTTTATGTGAACCTAAATAACCTAACTAAGTGCAGTTCAGCTAGCAAAAAAATGTATTTTCCAAAAGAACTTTCCATCAGATGTGTTTGTGAGGCGGCTAGTTGTTAGTGAGTTGTCATTTGTGTGCATCCACCTGAGTTAGTTACCATTCACTACTTCAGTTCAGGAACAAAACTGTGCCTTGTCAGTTTGGTGTTGGTCAATCTGTATAACTTTATCAGTATCCACTGTGTAAAAAAACCACAGTATTGCATGAAAAAGATAACATTACTAAAACTTAACATCCTGTAAATATGAGAAATATGGGGTGGTTGGGTTGGTGAAATTGGCCTGTTGAAAGACGTGTTTATGTCAATCTCAATTTGTCAATGTAATTTTATATGGAAATTATTTTAAAAAGAAGAGAGAGAGTGAGATGAGAAGGCTGTGATATTATCTGAGTGACTCTCTGAGGTGGAGTACTATCACTCTGAACTGAAAGTACTCTGTGAAAACGAGTAGTGTCCTTCTAATGTAACTGAATTTGAGGGAAATATTGAAAATATTATAGAGGGCTTTAATTTTGAAAGTCCACATCAGAACTCCCTGATATTATATGAGTGAGTCTCTGGGGTGGACCACTATCAGTCTGAACTGAAATTACTCTGTGGAAACAGGGAGTTCCCTTTTTAATGTCAAGCTGAATTCATATGGAAACATTGAATTTTTTTGTACTTTTAAGAGGGCTTTAATTTTGAAATTCCACATCAGAACTTCCTGATATTATATGAGTGAGTCTCTAGGGTGGGGTACTATCATTCCGAACTAAAATTAGTCTGTGGAAACAGGTAGTATCCTTTTTAATGTAAATCTGAATTTGAGGGAAATATTTCAAATATTTCAAATTTCAGAGGGCTTTAATTTTGAAATTCCACGTCAGAACTTCCTGGTATTACCTGAGTGACTCTCTGGGGTGGAGTCCTATTAGTCCGACATAAAACGTGTCTGTGGAAACAGGTAGTTTCCTTGAAATATCAATCCGAAATTAAAGGGAAATATTGAAAATATGACATTTTAGAGGGCTTTAATTTTGAAATTCCACATCAGAACTTGCTGATATATATGAGTGAGTCTCTGAGGTGGATCACTATCAGTCTGAACTGAAATTACTCTGTGGAAACAGGGAGTTTCCTTGAAATATCAATCTGAATTCATATGGAAATATTGACATTCTTTGACTTTTAAGATGGCTTTAATTTTGAAATTCCACACCAGAACTTCCTGGTATTATCTGAGTGAGTCTCTGGGGTCGGGTACTATTATTCTGAACTGAAATTAGTCTGTGGAAACAGGTAGTTTCCTTTTTAATGTAAATCTGAATTCGAGGAAAATATTAAAAATATTTCAAATTTCAGAGGGCTTTAATTTTGAAATCCCTCATCAGAAGCTCCTGATATTGTGTTTATTTTTACGTTGGACTAAGTATTCACACAGATGACATGCCATGGCCTCCATCTGCTAAGGCTTCAATGTGATCAGAATTAGGCTGGTAAAATGATTTATGTGAATAATCAATGAATTAATTCCTTAAGTGCTCAATCAATTAATTAATTAATTAATTAATTAGCTAATTGTTCAATTAATTCAACAATCAATTAACAGACTGACTGAATTAATGAGAAATTGCAGATTGCGTTCATAGGTCAGTGCTTTTATTTTGAATTCTGTTCTTGGACTGCATTACCGTAGTATATACAGGCACCGCAAAATAACTGGGGACTAGTTTGACCTGGGTTTTCGGAGTGGAGGCGGGCTTGACCGCAGTATTCTGGGTGAGATCAGCACTTTTTTGCACCTTGTTATTCATTTAGCTGTATTTCAGTAAAATAAGCTTCCTTACCAGAAACGTGTAAAGGATTATAAAGGGTATTTGTCAGTGTTGGGCTTTTCTTTGCAAGATAAGTGCTATTTTTAACCTTATACTTAATTATTGCTGGCAAGATTAGCTTCTCAATAGGTTGCACATTGAAAACTAATCTTTATTTTGCTCACCATGCTCTGAGCATTAATGCAAGTGTGACAATACTACTATTTTTTCATTCCTCATTGTCAGAGTGGAATTGCAAAATTGCCACAACAAGCTCCTAGTCTCTCTGACATGTCTCCTGTACAAAAATAGTTTAAAAAAAAACAAACAAACAAAAAAAAACATTATCTGCATTCACATAGATTCTGCTCTCACTCTGCTTTATTTGAAGAAAATTCATACTATACATAAATGCAGAACATCAACCCTAGTACATACCCCTTTGCATTCCATAACTGCATGGAGCTAGGCCAGATAGACCATTTTGAAGATGAAAATAATACTCCCAAGGAATATTTGGTATTGAGACAGTATCTAATCTCTGAATGTCTCCCACGAAAAAGGTCTCTTGCAGACAAATCATATTATCTCATTTTTTTCAAAGGCTTTAGTATAATTGGGAGTGTAATGAAAAACAAAACCCCAAAAGCATAAAAGGCAGAGTCCTATCATGGTAGTGGCTAAATCATTGTCACCTTACTTGTAGCAAATGTACATAAATAATACTTTTTCTAACTGGAGGATAAAATAACCAATTAAGATTTTTTTTATTTAAAAATCTCAAGCTCATCTCTATCATCATCTCATCTCAGATCTAAAATCTTTAGTGGGTAGGGAAAACATTACAAAAGAAATGCAGTATCTGTCGAAGACATGAGTCTCAAGTTTCCCATAATTTCATTATTTTCTTCACATTTTCTCCGGTTTTCTATTTCAGACATAGGACCCTTGCTAATGTTGATTTTCAGCACTGATCAAAGTACTCTACACATATGTTTATAAACGTTTCAAATAGGTTCAGATAGCTTAAGACTGTTTGCTATTTTATGTCTTTCAGAATACAGGACAGACACAAATGAAAAATACAATCATTCAGAAGCAAAATATTCATCAACAGTTTTCTGTGATATATGACAATGAAGATTATAGCTTAATCATATGAACCATTGTCGATACTATTATCCTTTTGAAAAGCAGAAGTCCATCTTATGATTACAGTTTATAGATATGTTGAACCCTTTAAATGGCATTGTAATAAAGATACACAATTATGTTCTTACTTTACGGATGACTGGGTTAGTTTAGTGCTATGAAGATGTTTACTAAAGTGGTACTATCAGACAAGATGAAGAAATAAAATTGTGAAATTTGTTTCACGACCAGTACATTTATAAAATGCAGTAGAAAAACAAGTGTCCCAAGACTTAAAACATTCTTCCTGTAGTGGAGAAGGGCTTCAAGTGCCTCCTAAACAATACTGAGCTGATCTACTCATGGGTTGGTTTTCTATCATCTAATGGTGGAAAGTATCACCATGCTACCTGCTTCATCCCATCTCAGACAGAACTTTAAATGTTTTCAATAATATATTCATGCATAAAAAATATTCAGTACGTCAATACAAACAAAGCAAACAAAAAATAATTTAACATTCTTTATCAGGGTATAAAGAAGTTCGGATTTGCTTTTTTTTTTTTTTTTTTTAAAGATGATATATAAGATGATGATGAAAATCAACACTTCCAAATACCAATTGGAAGTGTTGATTTTCAGAGCATTAAAAAGTACTTTCAGTGTAATTACTGGATCTCTGACTAAGTGAAACAATGAGGAGAATACTGTAGTACTAGTAGCCTACTAATCTGAGATCAAGTGCCTTATGCAAAGTACAAGCTACTTTACAACTTTCAAACTGATACAAATATTCCTTAAATAGAACTTTGGTTAGCTTGAATACTTCAACTAATCCAAAACTGACTGACTGCATTTTATATAATTATGATGTGTGAACTTGATAAACACTGTCAGCTGCTTCTTTCTCGTACTCTTCCTCACAAAAAATCAAATATTTGATATAATTGCTAATATTCAATCAAATTAGCCATTTTCTAATATTTTTGGTACAAAAAAAAACAAGATTTCATTGGTATTGACACAAACATCATAAAGGCCTCTGTATGCTTGAAACAAGCTACTTGGATTAATTAACAGCATCTGAACCCCCCTTTTTAACAACAGCACTGTGTCTGGCAATTGCTGTAATTTTACACAGCAATTGGCCAGGTGTAGGAGGGAAGTGCAAAATCAATCTCTTGCCACCGTCAGAGTGTTCATGCGCTGTTGTCATTTGTACGATTTGTCACACTAATACTGCAAGACATGCGAAAGACATAGAGTTCTTGGAGGGATAGCAGAGGGTTTTTCAGAGGGATGCTTTGACAGCAGGTATTTTAGCTTGACTTTGAGTGTGGCCATTTGGGACAGGTAGAAACCCTTTTTCTTTTAGCAGTGGTCAGACAACACATCACTAGACCTTACCTCCCTGATATGTGGAATGACCTACAAAGACAGGTGTACCTCAGAACTAACCTCTAACATACCCACTTTATTCAGAAAAAAAGTCATGATATGTAATGACAAAGATAATGTCAAAGTATAACAGAAAGAAAACAGGTAAGAATATGTTGTGGGTGTAAAGTCGGTCTGTTTGTGGAATAGTCAGTGTTAGAGCTGCAGACTTGTGTTGTGACCAGGGCTCTGTGCCATCATTCACTGTCCAGTTCCTTGTGATCTAAAGATGTACTCTCTCTGGCTGGCAGGAGGTCATAGTGAGAGGGGATGTGGCTGTTTTTTGGTAGATCGTATGGATCTTGACGAAACTGTGCGAGGCCATTACCGTCTTCAGTTAACTGGATGGTGCTTCGAGTTGGCTCTGAAATCAAAGACAGAAATGTTGGAAGTTGCAGGAACAATAGTATAACAATGCTGGGTAAAGGAAGACCAACATTTAAAAACATTTTTTTTGATAACATTTAATTACATCTCTGTGTGTAGAGTACAGATTCATGACAGGACATGTTTATGATTACTTAGTACATTGACTGCTCACCAAGTTCTGTTGCGAGGGAATCATCCAGATGTCCCTACTAAAAAAAACAGCTTAGACCAGCTTAGGCTGGTTAAGATGGTTTTAGCTGGTTTGATGGTTTGGTGGTTTTAGCTAGGTTTTGGTCAGCTGGTCTTAGCTGGTCAGGCTGGTCTTAGCTGGTCAAGTCAAGGTGGTCAAGCTGGTCAGGCTAGTCTTAGCTGGTCAAGCTGGTCTAGTTGGTCAGGCTGGTCTTAACTGGTCGGGCTGGCCAAGCTGGTCTTAACTGGTTGGGCTGGTCTTAGCTGGTCAAGTCAAGCTGGTCAAGCTGGTCAGGCTGGTCTTAACTGGTTGGGCTGGTCTTAGCTGGTCTAGCTGGTCTTAACTGGTCGGGCTGGTCAAGCTGGTCTTAACTGGTTGGGCTGGTCTTAGCTGGTCAGGGTGGTCTTAGCTGGTCAGGCTGGTCAAGCTGGTCTTGCTTGGTCAGAGTTATACGTTTCTATTATTCCCCCCAAAGCAAGTAGAAAACGCCACCATTTCAGTTTGAATCTGAATCTTTATTGTCTCCCTTGGGAGAAATTCATTTTGGACAGACAAGACAAAATATACAGGTATATACAATCAACACCATAAACAGCACCTGCTTAACATTGAGCAGTGCACCAATTCGATTCTCAAATTCGATTCCTGTTCTAAACGATTCTCGATTCCGATTCTTTGAGTTGTGCAGGTCAACAGGTCACAGATTTCAGAGGAGAATTTTTTCATTTGATAAAGCCTTTACACAGGCCATTTTTATTTATTCACATTGCCAGTAGGGGGGGTGTACTTTGGGTTTATTGAATGGATCATATCCCTGCAAACATTAGGTATCTTTAGTAAATTTAACTTAGCATTTAACTTTTAAACAGAGAATAAGAGCAATGTGCAATAAATACACACAAACACTTTAGCACATGTCCATATGTTGTGATGTTTTTAAATGAAATGAGCACTGCGCCAAAGACAAATCTGTCAATAAAGTTAAACCTGAACTGTTACTGTAACGTTAGGTCAGGGGTAGATAACAAGTAGCTACCAGCTAAGTTAGTTAGCTTGCTTAACGTTATTGTTATTTGCTTACAGTACCTAAATGTGGGCGATTCGACATCTGAAAAGGGATGCAGCCTTTTCACCACATAAGCTGTTACTTTTCTGTGGCACTCTTCGACTTGCTCCGCTGACAGCTTTCCCCTTGCTGCTAGAGTGAATGGGGTGTCACGTCGTTTCTCTGCTGGTTGAAGAAACGTCTCTGCTGGCTGGGGTCGCTGGCTGGTTAACGTAGCGGCAGCAGAAGCAGCAGGCTCAGACTGGCTAACGTTAGCATCACTCTGCGAGCTTTCAACAACTATGAACAGATTTGACAAAGTTTTAGCAATTGGTAGTCTATAACTTTAGCTAGTCTGTTAAGAATAAGACAATCATAATTTTCATGTACCTGATTCCGTTCGCAACGAGGAGTTGTTGGTTGACGGTTGACTGTCCGAAGTGGAGGAAGCGACGGGAGCAGGATAGCAGCGCAACAAGTTAAACACTGTACACTCTTTAATGATAATAACATGCTGCAGGCGAAGGTGTTTTGTCATGTTTGTTGTGCATCCTCCTTTGGCAGTTATAAGTTTACGGTGATGTGCTTCTTACTAGCGGAGCACGCCGGGCGGAGTAATACAAATTCTGTAAACAAACGGAGCGCGCCGGGCGGAGTAATACAAACTCTGTAAACAAATAGAGCAAGCCGGGCGGAGTAATACAAACCCTGGCAACAAACTAGTGCGGGTATTTAGGAACCGAAAAAAATAATCGAAATTCAAACATCTTCGTAACGGTTCCGGAACGTTAGGAACCGGTTCCTATTTGGAACCGGTTCTCGGTGCCCACCTCTAGCCTGGCCACACACCAGGTCACACAGAACCCACACCTGCAGCCATCCCCTTCTAGTACTTTTTAATTAATTTCCCCTGGACTCAATTAGCTTTTTAGATATTTATATGAATAATAAAGGAGCTAAGCTGGTCTAAGCTGTTTTTTTTAGTAGGGGTTGCTTCATTAATTTATATTTTGGTCACTTGGGAGCAGAAAAACATGTCCATGTGTAGGAAGAACCAAATAAAATAGTGGCTAGAGCTCAAAATGGCCACGCCTCATGGCATGGACAAAGGAATCAACAATATGGCTTATGAGGGATGGACTCAGGCAGTGTGCGAAATACCCGTCAATATTCGGGGGGGGGGTCCCCGTCTCCCGATTGTTGCGCAATACCGATCTAAATTTTCTCAATATGCAGTAGGCCTATAACATTACAATATTTCATGGATGTAAGCCAAGACAATCAGTCTATAGCCTACATGACAACACACACATGCACACATTTAACAATTTTTGACAATCCGATATGCTATAGTATTCGTAAAGCAACACTGACACAGGAGGTTGCATTGGCTAAAGTTGTTTGGATGCACGTTGTTTTATAACAAGGAGAGGCAAAGTTGTGCATTACAATGCAAACATGACAATAATTGGCACCAATCTGGTGCACTTACAAGAGCAATCAACTGAATAAATGCCAGGTATAGCCGATCGGAGACTGGCACGCAATCAGTGCACTTGCAAATGAGAGCACGTTGTTCTTCTGGGGAGTCACTGGTAGGGAGTGGGCCCACTGTGCTAGCTGCACCAGCATCGTCTTTTGGTGCCTCTTCATCTCTGAGTGCCACCTTTTTGGATGTGAACCCAAAGTGTGTGAGTGATACACTCTGGTTTAGCTTTTGCTTGCTAGCCATTTTCAGTATGATTTCTCAACGTAACCTACGTCTTTCTTCTGTTTGGCTCACATGGCTAATTTGCATACATGCGCAGGACCGGCTGGCTCCGCTTGGCAAAAAGTAGAACATATTTGTGAATAAATGTTTTGGATTCTGAATACTGGACATGGTGAGCTTAAGCACATTTTAGTGACCATTAGTGACAATAAAATATTTTATTTTAAATTTTTTAGACTAAATTTGAGACCCCTTTCAAATGTTGCTTTTGAGGCTTTCAGGGGGTCTCATAGGTTAATCGGGGGGTCGAGCCCCCCCGGACCCCCCTGTATTTCGCACACTGGACTCAGGTCCAAGATGGCGACTGACCACGTCTCTTTGATAGGAGAGAGAAAGTAACAATGGTGGTGCCGAAAACCATGTGCTCACTGATATCATCCTTAGGTGTTATATGGCCTAATGGTTAGTTGTATGCAAGACCTTGAGTTTGTGTAGAGCAAAACATCAACTTAGCAATGTGGCAAAGCCAACTACCAATAACCTGACTACATACAAACAGTGAACAGACCAAATACATCCAACACAATTGCATAACATCAAAGCTATGGTCTATGATCTGAGAAAGATTTGAAAAAAGCATCCCCCCCACACACACACCCCTCCCCTCTGTGCTCCTTAAGTCCCTCCCCTCCGAGCTCGTATCGCTCTCCCCTCGGAGCCTCCCACGACCCACCCCCTCCCGCAACACGCAACAGCCGGCCGGCAGAAACCAAATACGGAGCCAGCTTTGAATGCTGAGTAACGATGTTGAATTCACAGGTAAAGTTATTACAATGCACGTCGAATCTAACGTAAATCTTGTAAGTCATTACAATGTCCACAGCTGAGCTCCACAGCCAAGCTAGCGTAACGTCATTAGCATGTTACAGCTAGGTTACGTTACAGCTACGTAATAAGTTACTACTTATTAACAGCTAAGATAGCCACTTCTAAGTTATTGAGGGCCAATAGACTAACAGATGCTGCCGTCAGCTTTAATCACAACGATCGCTTCTACATTGTGGATGAAAACTAAACCTACATGAGCCTCAGACCCAGCTGTGTCCCAGCTGTTGTCTGAGTAGCACCAGGCCGCGACACAAACGTGCCTCGTAAACCGTAATCTCTTGTTGATGACAGATAAGACATATAAATACACACATCGTAACGCGTATATGATAATCCATCATATTGATTTAGCAAAGGCTTCGTTGAAAACAAATGGACAAGACTGGGAGGAGGGTTAGCAAAACAGCTGAGTAGTGACCGGGCAAGAGGTTGTTATGGAGAAATAAATCCTGACAGAATGAATGAAACCCCTCCGCTTCGCGTTGGGGTTCAGCATCGCTTTTCACAGAGCTTTCGCCACCGTTCAAATGATGAGCCGATGTTAACTCGGGTTTGAGACCTCTTTGTTTCATATCTCCACTTTCTGACTGTCTTTTCAGTGACAGACTTTCGCTTTCTTTCAGCCTTTGCTGGTGGGGCAAGCAGAGGTCGCTTGCTGTCGCTCTGCTTGCCCTCCATACCTGAACTGCTCAGGGCAAAACAAACGGTTACATGCTGGCATTCCGACATACCACTATTCCGACATGCGAACATCCCGGCATTCCGACAAAGTTTCACCATAATCCGCAACCCATAACCCTAACCCTTTTAAAAGATGTGTCGGAATGGCAACACGTTTAATAAATAAATAAATACCACCATTCCGACCTTAGGAGGCAAAAAATGTCGGAATGATGGGATGTTTCATTTAAGGTTTAAGTGTTGCCATTCCGACAATTAGGGCCTAATGTCGGAATGGCGTTATGTCGGAATGGTGGTTGCCTCCCAAAACAAACCTCTTGCCCGCTTGTAGTTTCAAATGCGGAAGTGGGTTGGGATGAGACGTGACCAGGAGCAGGAGAGTGAGCGAGGGGAATGGATGGAAAAATTTATCCAATATATTATTGGTCCTACTATTGGTCAATTTCTTTTCAGTTTTGCAGGTGCTAGAGAGAATGGATTTATTTGGTTCCTTTTACTCTTCACATTGTGTAGGTTGTACTATTGGACCATAACCACCATCTAAATAATGTTAATAATAATGACCAATCTTTCGAATACCTACCAAGCCTAAATCTTCACAAAGCATGTGTAAAGCAGCCCTGTCTCTCGTAATTATCGGCCTGCTGAATTTGCTGTTATCCATAAACACGTCCATTACTTGATTAAAGTCTTCAGCTAGAATAATCTGGCCCTCCATTTCCCCCTTAAACTTTGTTCACCTCATTAAAAAAGTTTGGGTCTTCTTTATTACAGTAGGTGCATATATGTTACACAGCACAATCTTTATCCCGTTAATAACCGCCTCTATACAAACCATCCTACCTTCATCATCTTTAAATTCCTTGACCAGAACAAAACTCAGCTTTTTGTTTATTAGAATGCAAACCTCATTCTTCTCCCCTAAAGTGAGTCTCTCGAATAAAAGCAATATCTGCTTTGTTATGTTTAAGATTTGTCAGAACCTTCCCTCTCTTTTTAGGACCCCCACAGCCACTGAAGTTCCAATTTATGCATTTAACAAAGTTATTAGCCACGTCTTACATAGGAAATAAAAATGAGTTAAGAAGACTGGCTACATTGTGACCTGATATCACCGAAGTCAGGTCACACCCGTGTCCCGTGCTCCTGGCTTACACTGACACCCACCTGTTCAACATCACAACATTAAATCTATTACCTGTATAGATACATACATAAGTAAAGCCACGTAGATTCATTCATTTGTGGTAGAGTTTTCCTCAATAAATTGCTCTGCCTCCTTGGCGTTGGTGAAGCTGCAGCTCCTTCCCTTCCATGTAAAGCGCAGGGTGGCTGGGTATGTCAGCTTATACCTGATGTTATGGCGCTGCAGAGCTTTCCTCGGCCGTGGTGAAAGTTTTCCTATTTAGGGCCAGCTCTCTTGACACGGCTGGGAACACTGACAATCTGAGGTTCTCCCACAATATACCATGTTTTTCTCTCGCCAAGGCAAGCACTTTCTCCCTCACCGATTGTCTGGGCTGCTGGCAGACCAATTTGGTGCCCTAGGCAAGATTTAAGCTGGCGCCCCCTTGCATCACAGTCAATTTCACAATCACTTGTCATATACTCACACAGAAACTGCATTTATGTATTCAAGATTTTATTTCTTTTAAGTCAAAAATATCACACAAAATAAAAACTGAAGAAAGAAACAAGTAATACAATATAAATTAAAACTGCAAGCAGTGATGAACGGGCCGTCGCCCCCCAACGTACATCGGGCTGTGGTGCCGTCGGAGGCCTGTGCGCCCAGATGTGTGCTTGCCCGTTGCCTGTGGAAATGTTCTACCTACTGTAAATGGGATGAGTGTCACTGGAAACACAACAGCGACATCTTTAGTGACTTCCTGTGTCCAGTGGGTGGCGCTATAGATATGACGCAGTGTTGATGCAGAGACGTATTCAGGGTGAGCCCCTCTACATGTGTGAGCAATTTGATGCAGATGAGAAATTGTATCTTGAAGTTATAAGGACTTCCTGCTTTATGGCGAGGGATCAATTTTGAAGGAAAATGGCCGACTTCCTGTTGGACTGAGGGTATGTGTCCAAGAGGGTTTTTTGTGCATCTGGTCATGATACATATGCATACCGACTTGTGTTAATATGTACCCATGTAGGAGGCGGGGCTTCAAGTTAGAAATACTCCAGGGGGCGCTATGGAGCCATTTGTTCACTTAACACAGTAATAATGCATAGACCTATTCTGGGACAACCCCTCTACATGTGTGACCAATTTGGTGTAGATGGGCCATTGAATGCTGAAGTTATAAGGACTTCCTGCGTGATGGCGAAGGATCGAAATTGACGGCACTGCCACACCCACCAAGCACAACGCAGGCTGTTGAAGGTCTAAAGATGCTACTGAGCGAAATCGCAGCACGCCATTCAAGATGGCCGACTGCCTGTTGCAGCTAAAATGGCCCTCGCCCCCCCACGTACATTGGGCTGTGGCGCTGTCGGAGGCCTGTGCGCCCAGATGTTGTGCTTGCCCCTTGCCTGTGTTAATGTTCTACCTAAATGGGATTCGTGTCAAACAAAACACAACAGTGACACCTTCAGTGACTTCCTGTGTCCAGTGGGTGGCACTATAGATATGACGCAGTATTGATGCAGAGACGTATTTTGGGTGAGCTCCTCTACATGTGTGACCAATTTGATGCAGATGGGAAATTGTATGTTGAAGTTATAAGGACTTCCTGAGTGATGGCGAAGGATCTAAATTGACCGCACCAACACGCCCACCAAGCACAACGCAGGCTGTTGAAGGTAAAAGGATGCTACTGAGTGAATGTGAAGTCTGTGGCGTTAAATCTGTAGGATGAGTTAGTTAAAGTACGAGGCATAGACATTGGGTCCGTACAGAATGGGAAAAGCCATAAGGGGGTCATCAAAATTGACCACACTGCCACACCCACCAGGAATAACGTAGGCAAAAGCTTTTCACAACTCTTCATCATCAAGGCATGAGGATGATACTTGGTGACTGGGAAGTCTGTGGTGTTAAATCTGTAGGCCAAGTTAAACAATGTACGAGGCTTAGAAATGGGTTCCTACAGAATGGTAACAGCCATAAGGGGGGTCGCGAAGTTGAACACACTGCCACGCCCACTAGAAATAACGTAGGTGATAGCTTTTTACAACTTTTCATTATCAAAGTCTGAAGATGATATATAGTGAGTGTGAAGTCTGTGGCGTTAAATCTGTAGGACGAGTTAATTAAAGTACGAGGCACAGACATTGGGTCCGTACAGAATGGGAAAAGCCATAAGGGGGGCATTAGGGGGCGTTACTGAGCTTTCGTGCTATGCATGAGGGCAGTTATGTATCAAAAACACGTACTCATAGGTAAGAAGCTACATGCCAAATTTGGTGAGTCTGCGAATATCCTAAAGTCCCGAAAACAGCATCGGAAAATTGAAAATCGCTGCACGCCATTCAACATGGCCGACTTCCTGTTGCGGCAAAAATTCCAACAAAAATAATTCCATGCTAAGTCCTTGAGACCCATAAGTCCTGTGAATTTCATGAGGATCCGAGAAAGTTTTTGGTCACATGACCCAACGTTAGGTGGCGCTATGGAGTCCCCTGGCCACACCCACCCCCAATCATGTTGAATTATCAAATTTTTCACCACATGTGACGTATGTTCCAAGTTTGGTGAGTTTTGGGGTATGTTCAGGCCGCCAAATATGCAATCTTGGGGACAGACAAAAAAAAAAAAAAAAATAATAATAATAATAATAATAAATAATCCTAGCAGATACAATAGGTCCTCGCACGAGATTCGTGCTCGGGCCCTAATAATAATAATTAAAGCTGCAAGCAGCGATGAACGGGCCCTCGCAGTCCACGTGCGTTGGGGCATGCTGCTGTTGCGGCGTGCTGCTGTTCCTACATGCTGCTGTCGGGGCATGCTGCTGTCGACAGCAGGGCTTGTTCATGCAACAACTTCTGCTGAGGAATGAAAAGTGAAGGCAGGCAAGCTGTTGTTTGGTCATTTAGCAATAAAAGCACCCCCTATTGGCCGATTTGCACCAAATTCTTCACAGACCGTCATCAGGCCATGGAACACAATTAAAAAAAGTTTAGTGTTAATGCGACCGTATTTCATCAAGATATGGAAGATTGTCTGTCTGACCACAATGTTCAGGAAATTGTTGTTTCATATTTTGGTCGTTCGTTGGAGTATCACAATTGTTTTAATAACTTTTTGTCAGTAGGGTCCACAGATGCTGTGTGCAAAGTTTGGTGCAAATCGGAGAAATTGGCTGGGAGGAGTTTGAAAAAGTAGGTTTGCGTCATTCTGGAATTTGCAAATGGAAATGTACTGCAAAAGTGGGCGTGGCCTAAATCACACAATTCAGCTGAATGCAGGGAGCACAGATATAAGGTTTAACATTGTGCACCATGTTATGTGGGAGTTATTAGGCAAAAACAGCTTTGTGTTGATAATAGCGCCACCTGTTGGTCATTTTTGGTGTGTGAGTTACAGGCGCCAGTCTATACCACCCCAATCAGTTTCATATCCATAAGTGTTATGGTGTGGGCACAGTGGCAAATCTAAAATGAAACTGCCACCAGAGCGCCACCCAGTGGCGGATCGGTAAGACCTTCGCCAGCTATCCTCAGGAGGGCATTGGCAATGACTGTACCAAGTTTCATGTTAATCCGACAAACTGGATGTGGAGATATAAATTACTTAAATTTAAAGAGCGCCACCTAGTGGTCATCTGGCAAAATTTAGCACAGAGCCTCAGGGGCTCATGGGGAAGAAGTATCCTGAGTTTCATGTCATTCGGACACACCATTGTGGAGATATGCAACACTTCCTGGTTTAATCCAAATCTGCAGGAAGTTGTTATTTAATAAGTTGAGTATTCTTTGGAATATCAAAATTCTTTTGATAACTTTTTGTCACGAGGGTCCACAGATGCTGTGTGCAAAGTTTCGTGGAAATTGTTGAAATTGCCTGGGAGGAGTTCGAAAAAGTAGGTTTGCGACATTTCGCGAGCTAGCGAAAAAAAACGGTAGGCCTATATCAGGAGATTCAGCACAATTCACTGAACGCGTGGATATAAGGTTTTTGAATGTGCAACAAAGTATGTGGGAGTTATTAGCCAAAATGCACTTTCCTTGATTATAGCGCCACCTACTGGTGGAAATTCACAACGATGACAGATTATAAATTTTTTCGCCAGGAGTGACGTATGTTCCAAGTTTGGTGACTTTTGGGGTATGTTCAGGCAGTGAAAATGCGATCATTTTGTCAGAAGAAAAATAACATCATAATCACTACAAAAACAATAGGGTCCTTGCAGGTTCCCTGCTCGGGCCCTAACTAATAATAATAAGAAGAGTCACTACAAAAACAATAGGGTCCTTGCAGGTTCCCTGCTTGGGCCCTAATAATAATAAACATTACAATTACAATAGGGACCTCGCAGGTTCCCTGCTCGGGCCCTAAAAATAATCACTACAAAAACAATAGGGACCTCGCAGGTTTCCTGCTCGGGCCCTAATAATCCTTACAGATACAATAGGTCCTCGCGCGAGATTCGTGCTCCGGCCCTAATAAGAAGAATAAATAATCCTTACAGATACAATAGGTCAGGTATATCGGAGGCGAAGGCTTTTCACAACTTGTCATCATCAAGGTGTGAAGATGATATGTAGTGAGTGTGAAGTCTGTGGCGTTCAATCTGTAGGACAAGTTACATAAAGTATGAGGTGAAAACATGAAAAACAAATGAATGGGAAAACCCATAAGGGTGGCGTTAGGGGGCGCTACTGAGCTTTCGTGCTGCGCATGAAGGCAGTTGTGGTATCAAATTAATGTACTCATAGGTAAGGAGCTACGGGCCAAATTTGGTGAGTCTGCGAATATCCTAAAATCCTGAAAAATGCGTCGGAAAAATGAAAATCGCCGCACGCCATTCAAGATGGCCGACTTCCTGTTGAGGCAAAAATTCCAACATAAATAATTCCTGGCCACATCCTTGAGACCCATGACTCCTGTAAATTTCAAGACGATCAAAGAATGTTTTTGCGGGGACAAGCGAACGTTAGGTGCTGCTATGGAGTCCCCTGGCCACACCCACCCCCAATCATGTGAAATTATCAAATTTTTCACCACATGTGACTTAAGTTCCAAGTTTGGTGAGTTTTGAGGTATGTTCAGGCCGCCAAATATGCTCTCGTTGTCGAGGGTGAAGAATAATAATAAACAGTCCTTACAGATACAATAGGTCCTCGCACGAGATTCGTGCTCGGGCCCTAATAAGGTTTTGCACAAACACATTAAAGAATATTGTCACTCTGCTGTGCTGAGGTAGAGGGGACAGGAGCACCTGATGCTGTGTCACTGGTGGTGGTGGTGAAATATTTTAAAAGTGCATCTGAAGAGAGAAGAGAAGTATATGTGACCACTGGATGTTACATTTTCATAAAAACAGATGCTTGGTGTGTGAAAATATGATAAGATTCATTCAACTTTATCGTCATTGCAATGCAATTCAGTCTAACCAGAGTGACAAAAAGCAGTAAAGTGCAGTGAAATTTATATATATATATACACAGTACAGACCAAAAGTTTGGACACACCTTCTCCTTTCCTTTCTTTTCATGACTATTGACATTGTAGATTCACACTGAAGGCATCAAAAATATGAATTAACACATGTGGAAATATGTACTTAACAAAAAAGTGTAAAACAACTGAAAATACGCCTTATATTCTAGTTTCTTCAAAGTAGCCACCTTTTGCTCTGATTACTGCTTTGCACACACTCTGCATTCTCTTGATGAGCTTCAAGAGGTAGTCACCTGAAATGGTTTTCACTTCACAGGTGTGCCCTGTCAGGTTTAATAAGTGGGATTTCTTGCCTTATAAATGGGGTTGGGACCATCAGTTGTGTTGTGCAGAAGTCAGGTGGATACACAGCTGATAGTCCTACTGAATAGACTGTTAGAATTTGTATTATGGCAAGAAAAAAGCAGCTAAGTAAAGAAAAACGAGTGGCCATCATTACCTTAAGAAATGAAGGTCAGTCAGTCCGAAAAATTGGGAAAACTTTGAAAGTGTCCCCAAGTGCAGTCGCAAAAACCATCAAGCGCTCACCTCTGCTGCGGAGGATAAGTTCATCCGAGTCACCAGCCTCAGAAATCGCAGGTTAACAGCAGCTCAGATTAGAGACCAGGTCAATGCCACACAGAGTTCTAGCAGCAGACACATCTCTAGAACAACTGTTAAGAGGAGACTGTGTGAATCAGGCCTTCATGGTAGAATAGCTGCTAGGAAACCACTGCTAAGGACAGGCAACAAGCAGAAGAGACTTGTTTGGGCTAAAGAACACAAGGAATGGACATTAGACCAGTGGAAATCTGTGCTTTGGTCTGATGAGTCCAAATTTGAGATCTTTGGTTCCAACCACCGTGTCTTTGTGCGACGCAGAAAAGGTGAACGGATGGACTCTACATGCCTGGTTCCCACCGTGAAGCATGGAGGAGGAGGTGTGATGGTGTGGGGGTGCTTTGCTGGTGACACTGTTGGGGATTTATTCAAAATTGAAGGCATACTGAACCAGCATGGCTACCACAGCATCTTGCAGCGGCATGCTATTCCATCCGGTTTGCGTTTAGTTGGACCATCATTTATTTTTCAACAGGACAATGACCCCAAACACACCTCCAGGCTGTGTAAGGGCTATTTGACCAAGAAGGAGAGTGATGGGGTGCTGCGCCAGATGACCTGGCCTCCACAGTCACCGGACCTGACCCAATCGAGATGGTTTGGGGTGAGCTGGACCGCAGAGTGAAGGCAAAAGGGCCAACAAGTGCTAAGCATCTCTGGGAACTCCTTCAAGACTGTTGGAAGACCATTTCAGGTGACTACCTCTTGAAGCTCATCAAGAGAATGCCAAGAGTGTGCGAAGCAGTAATCAAAGCAAAAGGTGGCTACTTTGAAGAACCTAGAATATAAGACATATTTTCAGTTGTTTCACACTTTTTTGTTAAGTACATATTTCCACATGTGTTAATTCATATTTTTGATGCCTTCAGTGTGAATCTACAATGTCAATAGTCATGAAAAGAAAGGAAACTCTTTGAATGAGGTGTGTCCAAACTTTTGGTCTGTACTGTATATACATATATATTTTCATAAAAACAGATGATTGGTGTATATATATATATATATATACATTTATAGGATATACATATATATATATATATATATATATATATATATATATACATAAACATATATGTATATTTGTATATATATATATATATATATATATATATATATAACGTTAGGCCTGTTATATATGTAAATATATAATATATATATATATATATATATATATATATATATATATATATACACACATATATATGTAAACTTTAACAAACATAAACTGTGACACAATAAACCAAAGGCTTACAACTACCCTATTACTTATAAAGTGGATGGAAAGCTAATAGCATTTTAACTGACATACAAGCAGGGAAAACACAGCCAATAGGTTAAAATAACACCTGAACAGGCCTAACGTTAACTTTCCAAATGTCCCTAATGAATTTAAGGTGGGAGTAACATTAACTTACGTCTACTCTAGCTATTTACTGATTATTAAACAATGGCTACTGTCGTCCAAAGTAAGCTAGCAAGTTAACACTCTGCTCCAACAATGGTAACTACGATGCATTAAACTATTAATTTCATTCACTTCATCACATTGATGTTACTGTACCTCTATCTTTTTCACGTTTTTCTTCCTCTTCTTTCCTTCTTTTCATTCCCTGGGCGCTGGATGGTTTCAATCTTTTGGACATTGTGATTCTGCTACAGTATCAATAAATCTCTCTCTTGGTCTTGGGGGTCACAGTCCGGTCAGATTCAGGCAACTCGGCTCTCGACCCCGCCCCCCACCCTCACAGAGGGCAGGTACAGTGCAACGAGCCAGCCAGGAACCCAGAAAAAAGGCCTCTCCATTATTTAATAGCCTTTGCTATGAAATTATGTTGCTGTGGGCTTGTATATTATTTCAAAATAATAGTAGTAATAGCACTGGTAAAAAATTGTATTTTTTTTTTTCTTTTTCCCCTACCCCCGTTTGCGGCGCCCCCTGTGGATGATGGCGCCCTTAGCATTAGCCTATACAGCCTATGGCAAGGGCCAGCTCTGCTGACATCGATTTGGCCTCTGTTGCGGTTCTGTTTCTACCTCCCCTGGGGCATTAGAGACGGACCAAAACTGTCTTGCCATTCCACCTCTAACTTTCATACAGATTGCGAGGCAGAATATCGGAACAACACTCCCACCGTTGAAAAGGCAGTGTGAAAGGAGCTATAGATTCCACAATACAATGCAAAGAAGGCTTGCCTCGACGACGCCTTTGTATTTTTACACTGAACCATGCAGAGCCAGTATAATGCAGCCCCTGTCGTTTTATATAGCATGTTGGTGTTGCGGAACCAAAAGAGGCATGACAGTACACATCATAAAGTTGAGATCTGTGTGAAAAGTTAGCCCTCTTTTCCCCCAACTCGCCTGATATTCCCTGCAATATTTAAACGGACTACCACACACACACACACACACACACACACACACCCTCACACGCATACACACACACGGAGCTTCGGGCGTTTGCAATTACACGCAGTGCCAGCAACCGCGGCGTAATTCATTCATACGCGATCACTATTTCACATATCTTTCAGTTACTCACCAAACTTCTGCCAACATCATAGCGAACGACGCAGTACCCATCGATTCGTCTCCATAACCCATTCCATTCCGTTTGTCCATACCTTGTGCATGCAAACACCAACCTAACTTTCACTTTCACTTCCTGGTCCCGCATCACTTTGCTTCCCCAAGGAACATGAGCCCCCTGACTATGGCTAATTTATTCCCTGTTTGGGACAGGGGAAAGGGTTGATTTGAGCGGGGAAGGTATGGTGGCATTACAAAATGCTTTACTGTTGTGAAATGTAATTATTATTTAATTATGGACAAAATAATAAGGCTATTATTATTATCATTATTATTGTTGGCGCAGCTGTGTGATGGGTAGAATATCAGCTGAATCACTGCTCCTGGAAAAAACACCCTGTCATGTTGGGCTATTTAAAGCAAGGGTTTTCTGCCCTCAGTGTGAGAGTCTGGAGAGTGGCAACTTGCTGAGAGGTTGTATATTGAAACTATTCAGAATTGTGCTGGTGCCTGGTTCATTTTTTTTTTGTTTTTTTGTTTTTCTGAAGTTTTCTTTTGTTGCCAGTGGGCAGGAGCAACTATTTTTTTTTGCACTGTGAATAAATAAATCTGCACTTTTTCATCACAATCCATGTTTGCCGCTGCTGTATTTTCACCTCATCACCACCCAACCTCAGTGTGTCTTTTCGCCACCATCCTGTGTGGACGTGGGCCCAAAAGCCCATTCTTCACAGTTGGTGTCAGAAGTGGGATCGTGGGTCAAGGAGCATGACCCACAGACTGGACACCATGCAGCAGAGCTTGTTGACTCTTTCATGGCTGCTCGCTGTGGAACAAAAGACTTCCGCCAGCAAGGCTCCAGCAGACCGATGATTAAGGGTAAGTCTGTGGGGTACGGGAGTGGAGTTGGTCCTAGATATAGCGAGCAGAGTAGGGGTCCAAACACCAGATATTACCCACCACAGCACAATTCTCACACCAGACCTACAAGCCCACCTCCAACCAGAACCCCCATGAGCAAAGACAGCTTTGTTTGTCACTTTTGTGGTAAGCCAGGACACCTCATCAGAGAATGCCCGGTTAAGAGAGCAAAAAGTACTATCATGTGCTCGGGTCCAGGGACTAGAAAGGAACCCTCGTATGTCGGCAAGGTACAGACCATGGAGTGAATGGCAGGCCAGCAAGGGCTCTTCCCGACACCGGCAGCACCCAGACTCTCATGCAACCCTACATGGTGGATCAGCCCGAAACGCTGACAGGGGAACACCTCAGAGTGTGCTGTGTCAACGGAGATGAGCATGAGTACCCTATAGCTGAGATTTGTCTTGAGGTACAAGAGCAGACATACAAGCTTAAAGCTGGCATTGTCAGAGGGTTGAGCCATCCAGTTGTCTTGGGTCAGGATGTGCTCATACTGCCAGAACTGGTGCAGTCTACTCTGCCAGTGAGTATGGTTGCTACCAGGTCTCAGACAAAGACAGAGACCCAGAGGCTGTTAGAGATGATGCCATACAGCCAAGAGGAGATCAGTTCTCAGGAGAAATGTAAAGCTGTAACGACCCGTCAGCAGCGCAGACGAGAAAAGCTGTTGGGCATGGTTCGAGTTATGGTGGACTCCAGAACCTCTGCCCGTTGTGAGGGAAGATATCTGGGAAATTCCCTATGATTTCAAAGAGCTGTAGAGGCAAGATGAGTCCCTAAAAGAACTCTTCAGTAAGGCTACAGAGGTTGAAGGGGTGAGCACAGGTAAGGCAAAAGCTCTTTTGGGAGAATTCTACTTTGTGCAACAGAGCCTGCTATATCACCAGCCTAAAGGGAGCAGCACTGAGCAGCTAGTAGTCCCCTGTAGCCTGAGACCAAAGATCCTGAACTTAGGTCATGACATTTCCTGGGCTGGGCATTTGGGTAGTGTAAAAACACTCCAGACAATAGCTAGCAAATTCTTCTGGCCAGGCATGTATACTGATGTACACCGACACTGCAAAACCTGCCCCACATGTCAACTCACAAGCAAACACAAAGTCAAGCCTTTTCCACTACAGCCTCTCCCAGTTATTGATGTGCCATTCACTAGGATAGGGATGGACATTGTTGGCCCCCTAGAGCGCACACAGGCAGGCTACCAATATATACTTGTAATTTGTGATTACGCCACCCGCTACCCTGAAGCTTTTCCCTTACGAAAGGTCACGGCTAGAACCATTGCCCCCGTACTTTTGAAGTTATTCTCCAGGGTAGGGATTCCCCAGGAGATTCTAACTGATCAGGGAACAGCTTTTCTGTCAAACACCATGAAGCAGGTGTATGGGTTGTTGGGAATTAAGGGTATTAGGACCACTCCTTATCACCCCCAGACTGATGGACTGGTAGAAAGATATAACCAGACACTGAAGGGCATGCTGAGGAGGTTTGTGGCTGCCAACGGCAAGGACTGGGACCGTTGGCTCCCCTACCTCATGTTCGCCTACCGGGAGGTTTCCCAAGCCTCAACAGGGTTCTCACCATTCAAACTCCAGTATGGCAGACAGGTGAGGGGCCCTCTTGATCTCCTCAGAGATGCCTGGGAGTCACCAAAGCCCACCACCACCAACATCCTCACCTATGTCATCACCATGAGGGAGAAGATGGAAGAAATGACCAACCTGGTGAAGGACAACCTTCAGCAGGCACAACAGACCCAGACCAGCTGGTATGACCAGAGAGCGAGACAGTGAACCTTCCAGCCAGGCCAGAAAGTTCTTCTACTCCTGCCTATGGAGGAGAACAAGCTGTTGGCCAAGTGGCAGGGACTTAACAGCATCAGCAGGAAGCTGGGGCCCACCACCTATGGTTTGGAAATGCCAGAGAGGAGAAAGCAGCGGCAGGCATTTCACATTAACCTGCTGAAAGAGTGGCACGAGAGAGGTGCCACTGAGCCAACAGCTGCTGGTACAAGCTGTGAAGGAGGAGGAAGACACTCCGGAGCAGTTCTTCCCTACTGACCATCCAGCAGGAAAGATCGACATCACACATCTCACCACACAACAGCAGCAGGAGTTGCGAGCTGTCATCCCTGACGGCCTGCTCAGTGACCAGCCCGGAGCCACCTCCATGGCTGAGCACAACTTCCTGCTGAAAGACAACACACCACTCCGGCAGCGGATGTACTGAGTTCCGGAGCGAATGTTGCCAGCCCTCCAGGAGGAGCTGCAGGTGATGCAAAGACTTGGCGTGATTGAGCAGTCAGAGAGCGCCTGGAACAGCCCTGTTGTCCTTGTTCCAAAGAAGGATGGTGGTATGCGTTTCTGCATTGACTTCCGCCAGGTAAATGCTCAATCACACTTTGATGCATATCCCATGCCTAGGCTGGAAGATCTTATTGAGCGCCTTGGAAAGGCGTACTTCATTTCCACTTTGGACCTGTGTAAGGCCTACTGGCAGGTGCCAATGGCTAAGGAAGCCAGGCCCTACACAGCCTTCAGGACGCCCAAGGGACTGTTCCAGTTTAAAGTTATGCCGCCTACAGGGAGTGCCAGCCACCTTCCAGCGGTTGATGGACCGTGTGCTGGATGGGACTGGTGCTTTTGCAGGTGCATACCTGGACGACATCGTAATCTTCAGTGCCACCTGGGACGAGCACATTGGGCATCTTGCTGAGGTGCTACAGCGCATACATCAGGCAGGACTGCCTGCCCAGCCCAAGAAATGCGCTTTGACCCAGCAGGAAGTGCGGTACCTGGGACATATCCTAGGTTGTGGGGTAATCTGACCCCAGAAGGACAAAATTGTGGCTACCCGGGACTGCCTGCAGCCCCAGACCAAGAAGGATATTCAGTCCTTTTTGGGGCTTGCTGGGTGGTACTGGCGGTTTGTGCCAAACTTCGCGAGCAGAGCAGCGTCCCTCACTGACCTGACCAGAAAGTCTGGTCCGGTGAAGGTCAGGTGGGAGGAGCAGCATGAGAAGGCTTTCATGGATTTAAAGGAGGCTTTGTGCAACGGCCCTGTGCTGCAGAGCCTGGACTTTACCCAGCCATGGACTGTACAGACCAATGCCTCTAGAGTTGGTCTGGGGGCAGTACTCCTCCAGGGTGAGGGAGAGCAGCAACGACCGGTGGCTTACATAAGCCGCAAGCTGTTTCCCCTGGAGACACGGTATTCCGCCGTAGAACTGGAATGCCTGGCCGTAAAGTGGGCACTAGACACTTTTAGGTACTACCTTCTAGGTAGAGACTTTGTTCTGGAGACGGACCACCGAGCCTTGAAATGGCTGGGCAAAATTAAGGACACTAATGCCCGCATTACCCGTTGGTTTTTGGCTCTGCAGCCATTCAGATTTGAGGTGCAGTATAGGGCAGGAAAGCAGAACATGATGGCAGATTTTCTGTTTCGCCACCCGAGTGGCGAGCCTCCAGAGGAGGAGGGAAGTGTGAAAAGTTAGCCCTCTTTTCCCCCAACTCCAATTCCGTTTGTCCATACCTTGTGCATGCAAACACCAACCTAACTTTCACTTTCACTTCCTGGTCCCGCATCACTTTGCTTCCCCAAGGAACATGAGCCCCCTGACTATGGCTAATTTATTCCCTGTTTGGGACAAGGGAAAGGGTTGATTTGAGCGGGGAAGCTATGGTGGCATTACAAAATGCTTTACTGTTGTGAAATGTAATTATTATTTAATTATGGATAAATAATAAGGCTATTATTATTATTATTATTATTATTATTATTATTATTATTATTGGAGCAGCTGTGTGATGGGTAGAATATCAGCTGAATCACTGCTCCTGGAAAAAACACCCTGTCATGTTGGTTTCTCAGAGTTAGAGTAGCTGAAGGGCTATTTAAAGCAAGGGTTTTCCGCCCTCAGTGTGGGAGTCTGAAGAGTGGCAACTTGCTGAGAGGTTGTATATTGAAACTATATACTATATAATCAGAAAATTGTGCTGGTGCCTGGTTAATTTTTTTTTGTTTGTTTGTTTTTCTGAAGTTTTCTTTTGTTGCCAGTGGGCCGGAGCAACTTTTTTTGTTTTTGCACTGTAAATAAATCTGCACTTTTTCATCACAATCCACGTTTGCCATTGCTGTGTTTTCACCTCATCACCACCCAACCTCAGTGTGTCTTGTCACCGCCATCCTGTGTGGACGTGGGCCCAAAAGCCCATTCTTCACAATCTGTGGTGGTGTTTTTGCGTGTTTCCACCCGGTTTCCACCTGGAATCTAAAAATGTCTCAGCAAATTGTTTATAATGATATGAAAGCTGTTAAAATGTTGTTGTTAAAGTGACAAAGATAAGATGTTTTGCTCGAAATTAAATCAGATAATCACCATCAGTAAGTAGCGGACTTTGTCTGGCTCTCACTCCCAGAGAGGGATGCTGTTTTCCGGAAGGAAGTTCATCGAAAACTCAGTAGTTTTCTAAATTAAATTTAGTGATATTCTCTATATACGTTGCCAAAGACAGTAACTACAACGCAACACACAATATTGGAAGGCAACAAAGACATTCTCAAGTTTTTTGCTCTAAATCACATCACACAACCACTTCCAGTAAACATGAGCTGCCTGGCTCTCACTGACGGGGACACAAGCTGTTTTCCTGGGTGAAAGTGTGACGAGGAGTCGGTAGGACAGATGCAGTGACAGAGACTTTTCCATATATAAATTCAGCATTTTAATTTTTATACTGATGGCGAGGCAGAATATATATTTACAATTTTCCCACCTTTAAAAGGCAGCCTAACCCAACCGTCTCAGATTTTGACATACCATATATACTATGGTACAGTAATAATGATATTTGACCTACTGTATATTGTGCACCCCTAATTGGATATAGAAGTACACTATAATTCATGCAACTGAGGCATCCTTGTCTATAAGGCACTGACAATGAAGAGTAACAAATGTAAGCTTAAGGTCCTCACCAACTTCATAGACATTGCGGTTATTGGTTGGGCTGCTGTTGCTGATCTCAGCATATGGTGGGTCCTGTCTGGCTGGTGACTTCATTTCCACATAGCCACACTCAGTGTTTTTGGCTGTCAGTAGAGGTGGGTCCTTTATTGTAGCATATGGGTTTTCAGAGCTGTTGAGGGAACAGGAGCTAGCATGATAGAGTGTGCCCTCCACCAGAGAACCTGAATTACAAAGAAGGAGGAGCCATTGAGCGGTGAATACCAACATCAAACCAAGCAGTTTAGTATTTATTTGTAAAATAAATACCTTGTAAAGATTTCCCCGTGTATCTCCTGTCAACTCCACAGGCCCCTGGCACAAAGGAAAAATTAAATAAGGATGGTTGTTGAATGGCAAACATTATGTGAGATGTGAGGCAAGATTTAGTAGAATTTTTTCATATGAGTAAATTAGGAAATGGTGTTACAATAGACAACAGACTCCCATGCACACCAATTATTTGACCTGTTCTGAATTGAATCTTGTTTGATGGTCTGCTTTTGATTTGTTGTTGCCTTTTTTCCATGTAAAATACTTTGCAAACAAAATACTGATACAAATGAAACAGAAAATAATATCAGTCAAGGAACTGAGACCATCTGGTGAACCAATATATTTGTGTTATCTGCATACACTAATATTTAACATGATGATGACTGATCAAAACAGTCAAAGATAGAGGGGTGCACAGAGGATGCAGCCCTTCTGGCTCCTGCTTATGGTGCGAGTCATGTTTGTTGTAACATCTGTCCTACCTATCTGACCTATGACTATAAGACCCTTCTGGACATGGGTTCATGGAATAGTAAAGAAACCACAGGAAAAATCGATGACCACCTACTGCTGACAACACTGAAGTTACGATACTCCTTATATGTAAGTGTAAGTACACTATAATGCATTCCAGGTCTCACCCAGTTCATTTAAGCAGTCCCTTTGTTTCCAGTCTGTAGGCAGTGTGTCAGTGATTTCATTTAGAGGAGTCCTTTTACTCTGAGCCACATTCTTCAGGTTCACAAACAGCAGGTTGCTCTTGTCCTTTAAAAATAGTTAGGGAGTCAAATATCAGTTCTTAGAATGTATGAATGCAGAATTTTTTGACATATTTTAATAATTCAAATACAAATCTAACATTCTGTGTCGCTCTATACGGTCTCAAAATTCCACTTCCATACCTTTCCATACGAAGCGTTGTTAACGTGTGGGGAGTTGATGCACTGTGTCAGTGTATGGTAGCTGGGGTTGGAGAAGTCGTTGCTGTGGTGGGCTTCACACCTTGGTGGGTAAGCATCTGAAAAATGACAAGATGACAAGAACTCTTACCAGGATGTACTAAATGAATAACAGTGCTTCCAGCCTCTGACCTCTAGGGGGCCTCCAAAACCGAATGCCTCATCCTGTCGTTGCTTTTGGTTTTTAATCAAATCAAGTCGAGTCAAGTTAAGTTTATTTCTAGAGCACATTTAAAAACAACAAAAGTTGACCAAAGTGCTTTACAAGGAGATTATATAAAACATAGGAGTCTCCAAATAAAAACACTTTGGGTAATACACAAGAATAGTAATTTATAGACTAAAGAAAAGAGATGTTTTTTAAGGCAGATTTTGAATGTATGAGCTGGGGAGATTATTCAATTTGCTTGCGGCAAACTATTCCAAAGCTTAGGGCGAAAACTGAAATTGCTCTATCACCTTTGGTTTTTAGCTGGGTGCGTGGAATGGAGAGCTACAATTGGTCAGTGGATCCGAAGGTTTGCGAGATGGAGTATGGGATAAGCAGTTCTGATATGTAAGTTAATGCCAGACCATGCAGTACTTTGAAAACAAATAAAAACAATTAAAATCAATCCCTGGTAGCCAGTGAAGAGAAGCCAGAACAGGGGCTATATGGTGTCCTTTCCTGGTACCAGTGTGAAGGCTGCTGCATTTTTAACCAGCTGCAGGTATAATAGGGCAGACTGTCTGATTTCCTAAAGCAAGAACTGCAGCAATCGAGGAGAGAGTAAATGCAAGGGTGAACCAAGGTTTCCAAATCTTTTAACAGGCAGGAATGATTTTCATTTTGCAATAGTTCTAAGGTAGACGAAGCTTGTGCTGACAACTGAGTTGATTTGTTTGTCACATTTTAAAGTGAAGACAAGGGCCCCAGGGCATTGATAATTGTCAAAGGATGGTCTGCAGGGCCGCAAATTAGGACCTCTCTTTTATTCTGGTTCAGGTGAAGGAAGCTTTTTACCATCCAGGATTGTACATCCTCAATACATAAGAGAGCTGACATTGCATGGACCGCAAGTTTTCAGCAGGAGGTGCAGCTTTGAGTCATCCACATAACAAATTGATAGGAGATATGTTTTTTGAAAATGGACCCCAGAGGGAGCATGCACAATAAAATGGGGCATAAATCTGAACCTTGTGGTAGTCCACAGGAGTTGGGAGCAGCGGAACACAGAAGACACATTAAGAATATTAACAGAGTTTGAACGGTCTTCGAGGTATGAGGCAAACCACTGAATGCCAACAACAAACTTAAGGCAGTCCAAAGGAATGGAGTGATCAACTGTATTGAAAGCAGCCAAGAGATCTAAAATAATTAATATAGAGTAATTTCCTAAGTAATGACAGGAGCAGATCATTTGTCACCTCAGAAGGGCAGATATGTTGTGTACTGAAACCTGACTGAAATTTAACCAGTATGCTGAATTTGTTTAAATTGGAGATAGGTTGAGAAAAAAACAACAACAAAAACTTTTTCAAGGATTTTGGATACAGTTTGGAGTTTTGATATTTGACAGTAGTGATTAGAAACGTTGGATTTAAATTTGCTCAGATAGGGTGAGTGACAGCATGTTTAAAGCAGGGTGGGACATGGCCATGTTGGGACCCACAGATGAAGTCGTTCATTGTGGATTTCTAAATGGACTCTGAACTGAACTCAGTTTCCCAGAATTCCCCAGTCTTCAGTCCCCAGTCTCTACCTAGGTGCCAAGAGACCCAGCTTTGAGCTACTATTGGTCTGGGTGACAGACCCACCCACCAATTAGTCAAAACTCTAGCCTTTGTTCTAGATCTTCTCCACCGTGTTCCCTACGGGGCTGCCTGCCCTCAAGTTCTCTTCTCCTGGATTCTTCAAGGCCTAACAGCTGCTGAGAGTTGCCAGCTGCATTTCCAGCAGGCCCAAAGAACTTCTCCTCACAGCAGCAATGTGAGGTCCTGCTAGTATTCCAGCTTAGTTAGCGCCAGCAGCTCCAAAACAAAGCTTACCAGCTACTACACAATCCAAGGAACATGAAGCAAGTTAGCACCGAGCTGCTATCCTTGCAAAGGAAAGGAGCTACTAGTTTCCTCCACCTGCTGTCTTTCATCAGACCTTGCACAGCAAGAACAGCATTGTTCAACATTGGAATTACAACCTTTTCCTGCTTGGCTCATCAGCCAAGGAACCACCAGCACATTTTCTTCAAAGACTGGTAACATTGAACTGGGCCTAGATAGCACACAGCATAGCACAGCACTTTTTAACTCTGGTTGATGTAATGCACATTTGTTCAATCTCTGTGTTTGCTCACTGTTTGTGTGTTATTGTGATCTCAGGTCAGGTTATTAGTAATTTGATGTTAGTTGAATTATGCTTCACACAGACTCAGGGTCTTTGCATGCAACTGACCATCTTCTCTAACTTGGCATCACATGACACACATACACACTCCTTCAGCCTTGAGCATATCACACCCACATGTGATCAGTGAGCAAATGTTGTGAGCACCCCCATTGTTTCTTTGTTCTCTCCTGTCAAAGAAACAAGTGGTGATCCATCAGCCATCTTGTAGTCCCTTTTGATCAGTCATTTTGTTTGTAGTCTTCCTTTGTCCATGCTTCCAGGCGTGGTACTTTGAACTCTAGCCACCATTTTGCTTTTGTTCTTCCAGACACACTCACAGGCTGTGTCCAAATTCAGGGTCTGCAGCCTTTGAAGGGCGCATTTGAAGGCCAATTACGTCACAACGCTGCGCGAAGGCTGTCCAAATTCGAAGGCTCCTTCAAATGCAGCCCACGACATCAAGGGGCGCACACATGACATTCAAGTGTGAGTCTTGGGTTTATACTCGGTTTTTACTTACTTGAACATCCAACGCCAGATATATTAAACTTCAAGGGACTATAAAACCTCCAAATTTTAACTTTCAGTTAAAATACGTGGCGCTGGTAATGCTATGGTAAATATAGTTGTTAGTCACCAATGGGTTAATGTTTATTTTGTAATGTTGATAATTCAATTTAGATTTGACACATTGTACACACACAAATAAATGTACACGTTTGATAGATTTGAACCAAAACAGACTTTAATGCATGAACACCTGGTGACGCAACCAGGAAATACTCCGAAGGCTAGACCGTCCCATTTAACAACGGTGGACGCGGCCTTCAAGGTCCCTCCGAAGAACCCGGCCTTGAAGGATGCAGCCCCTGAATTTGGACACAGCCACATACAAACACACACACACACACACACACACACCTGTATATAGTACATGTTAGTTAGATTGTGTGTTTTCATTTTGTGTTAAATAAAAGACTTTTGAACCTTCATGCAGTCTATTTAATATTGTACAAGATTGAATGTTGCCAACCTCTACTCTGCCAAGGACTCCAAAATCCTTCAACCATTACTAGCTGTTATGGTAATTTTGGTTGTAGTTATTAAGTTAATTATTAATCAGAGTTACAACCTGACAGATTAGTACCTTTTTATGAGACTGATTTGGTGAATTGGTTATCTTTTCCCTTCTTCAAGGGTGATGCCCCGGGGTGATCTAATGTAAATTGGATCTTATTATTTATCATAATTATCGTAAAGCACTACAACCATTTACCGCTCACTACGGGAGCTTTAGTGAGAACAATGGGGACTGGAATGCCAAGAGTTAAAATGGGATCATGAGTATGACCATATACGTTTAATCTGTGACTAACCGGGTAAGATTCATCAAAATCATGCCTCCACCTTAGCCGATAAGGCACAGTGAGTTAAGGTATTTATATTTAGGAGTACACAGACTCAAACTTAAACTGGTGTTTGTAGGACATAGCACAGACTCTTTGAGGAAAGTGTTGTATGAAGAGAGATCAGCACTTTGAGTTACAGGGCTTGGGCCAGGGGAGGACAGCTGAGGAGGCTGGTGACTTGGGGTGAGACAAGGGGGCAAGATCAGGGTGTTGAAGTTGGTGTGTGTTGGGACCAGCCACATGGTTCTGACGTCGGATCGGCCCGCATGCAGCTCAATGCTTTGATGCGGCTTCCTTGCACTACAAAAGCCTGATGAACAAAGGAAAGTGCAACGACTCTTAGGTCCAGTAGGTGGTGCCTGCTTGTCACAGCCCCCAGGTTGGAAACTCCCATCTCCCATTGTCAGCGTGCGCACCTGAACGCGTCACATCCGCGACACCGGAGGAGATAAATACAGCGGCAGACCCTTTTTCAATTCAGACTACTCAGGGAGTCGTTTTAGAGTTGTTAGAGTTTACGCAGGGTTTTTACCTGAAGTTTTTACGTGGTCTTTGCAGACTAAGTAGCCCCAGAGTTACGAGTTGCGGGAAGCATGGGCTTCCATATGCAACTACTACTCAGGCGGGGCCTACAGATGTCTGGACTAATTTTTCCCGTCTAGGACGCAGTCTTTCATCTCGTCGGATGAGCCAAAACTGCGCCGTGTTCACCGAACACGCTCGGGATCCTGAAAAGATGCTGTGCAACCAGCCTCTCTTTACCTGCCTGCAGAAGGAGGATACTTTAATTTTTCCACAAGAAAACGGCCGCTTCTGCCCGTTTTCTTATTGCCCGTCGACCACGCTGTCTTAACAGCCAACGCAGAAACTGCAACCCGCCTTTAATCCACGCCGAGGAAGCGAGCTGGATTAAGGAAGACACGACTACAAGTGAGGCTTAATTAGTGTCTGGGCAGATACTAGAAGTTAGCGTGTATTGTATGCTTGTAAGCTACATTATTGTTTGTGAGTTTGTGGACCGCCGTGTCCCTCTTTTTATTGCTGTTTGTTTTACGTGGTAAAACATGTTGTTTGCTTTCACTTTTCGCTCATTACGAGCTGATTTGAGCCCCTCCACACCGTGGAGCGGGAGTGTTAGCCTAGCCGCCGCTAAGGGCGTTGGCCCTTTGTCTTTGTCTCTCTCTCTCGTTAACTAACCCACATGCACATGTACACACATTAGGAGTTACACATGCACACACATAATCTTATGAGCGACCTGTTGGAGACTTATGGTTGATGACCTCGTTATAACATAAGATATGTGTGTCTTGTGATATCTCCCTTTTATGACTTAAGAGACAGAAGCCTCGTGGTAGCACATCCACCTTTTGTGGGACCGTAGGTCACTTTCCCTACAAATTCATCTCCTGTGCATCAAAGTGCACACGAGTCCAACGGTGGTGTAACCATTGCCGTTGTTCAAATGTCGCGCGTTCGTTCAATTGACTAGCTTTAGGTGACGTATTCACGTGCACCATGTTTGGAATTCCAGACATATGATTCAGCAAAATCTATTGTCCCTTTTGAATTCGTACCCACGCGTGACTTCTCCAAGTCACGTGTCGGCCATTTTTTGTAGTCGAACGAACGTGAGTTCCCATTTCCTGTTTGGCCATTTTTGTAGTCCTTTCAACGGAACACTCCGTGACGTCACCCTCCAAGGGAGCGTGACTGCCATTTTGTTTCTTTGACTACAACCGCCATCTTGGCTCCTCTTTCTTTGTCTCTGTCACACACACACACACACACACACACCCATGCTTGTTTGTTATTTGTGCTTGAGTTTGTCTTAGTTTAGTTTCATAGTTTAGCTGCTTTGGTTGAGTAATTGATTGGTGTTTATTGAAAGTATTATTGATTTAATCAATTTGCTAACAATAATAAAGTCTATTATATTGTACATAGCAGTTTTCTGTGATTATTTTGTGCATATGTTTTGTAACATTTATTGGTTGTGATGGTCAGTGCTCGGATTCATTTCCTTCACTGTTCCTTTAATCGTAAATATTTTACAAATATTTACATTTAAAGTGAACCCTTCTTTTGAGACTAATTTTGGTCTGGTTATTGGTCCCTGATTTCAGGGTGGTGCCCCGTTTTTAACGATTTGAAGATTAATGTTATTAATTTTTATTTTATTAATTTTAATAATTATTTTCAATAATTATTAATTCCTGATAACCACACCTGCCCTACCATCCATTCCCAACATGTGTGTTGTGTAAACAGTCACGCAGAGGACTGGACCACGTGCAGAATATTGACAGAAAGCATTTGGCTACCTGGCCAACCCTGTCTTTCTTGAAGAGGGAAGCATGCTCCCAGAGCAAATTAAAATTAGCAATAATAACAAAGTTGTGAGAGCTGCATGGAAACTGGAGCCAGGTGTGCATGTAGAGGAGGTGGCTAAAACATTCAGCTCTGCAACCTAGAGTGGGGATAGGGCCAGAGATAAAAATTGATTTTCCACAGTCCTTTAAAACGTTAAAATGGGGGTGAAATAGTTTTTCGTGCCTTCTGACATATCATTGGTCCCCACATGCAGCACTATTCTTTTAATGGGGGTTCAGATTGAGGGCAGAAAAGCCTCAAGTTTTTCCCAGGGAATGTGGCACCAGGAAAACAGTGTGTGATGTCCTTGAAGAAGCAGATGTCCCTGGTTTTGGAATCTCCAATGATTAATGTAGTGGAAGGAAAGAGAGGACAGGGAGAGGTTGTGTGTAAGCTGAACAGACTGCAGATGTTCAGCTTCATCTGTCTGCATTGAGGATATTGGGTGGCTGGAGGGTCCTCGCAGATGAACAGCTATGGGAAGGGATGGCCTGAGAGTGACCTCCTGAGCATCTGATGATGACCTCCTGTAGCATCTTGCAGCGATTTTTGCCATGGTGGAGTGAGAAGCTGCCCGACCAGAGTGGGCCACAGGTGGAGGAGATGCAGCGGTGACAGAAGGAGGAGCAGGGGCCAGGACTGGAGTCGGGACTGCAGAGGCATCAGCAGGATGGGCAGAAGCTTCATCCAACATCAACTTGTCCTTCAAGTGGTTGAAGAGAGTTAAGGGAAATGTGGGAGCCAACTTGTGTTTTATATGTTTCAGTTAAATAAATAAGTGTAGTTCGTATTTTGTTTAAAAGTGCACGTGAATGGAAATAAATAATTGATTTAATAGAATAATAAGTTAATTATAAATATGTAAACGGTCAGCTAAATTCATTTTATTTAATTCATGTTTAGGTAAGAATATGATGTTTTGTATAGAAAAACAAGGTTTCCGTTAGGAGAGTCATCATATGTTACTGTCACTTTAAGAGAGTAGGTCTCTTGAGCACACAGAGGTATGCCGTAGTACTTTTTGCTGATCAGGAAAGCTTAATTTTGATCACTCCTGTAATAAGACTTGGAATAAATATATTTTGTTTTATCTTTTCACATTGGAGTCCTGTGGAAGTTTTTCCTGCTCAAGCGAATGTACACGAGTCAAGTTAACACTATTGATGAGCTTCAACTCCCTAAGGAAGATTTAGAGTGGCTTCCTCCCCTCCAATTAGACAGCCAAGGCATACAACCTCTGTCTAGGATGGCTGGAGCAGCTTCGGAGTGGAGCTATGAATTGGGGCAATGGGCCCTGTACCAAGGCTGACCCCTAAATCATTTGGCGGCAACAGTTTTGTTGCTGCTCCTGGTGTTGACACCAGGAGCAAAAGGACAATTGACAGCTCCACGGGATGGAGATGTGGCCTGTTCTCCAGTTGAATGATTCAAATTTCATCTTGAATTGGTATTGACTTTTTGTTTAATGGCTATAAATATCAAACGGATTGTAATTAACACTTCAGTGTGAATCTCTGTCTACCACAGCCCTGGCACAGAACACATGAAACTTTGAACTGGTCAGATAACAACTAGGATCATAAATCTGCTTGCATTCCAGACTGATTTGAACGTTAATTGCTTCAAATCAGCAAAAAAAAATCCCAATTTTGTTTAGTCAAATATTTAGGAACTATTTACTCTTTGTTTAAAGGATAACTACCGTTTTTTACAACCTGGACCTTATTTCTAGCAAAATATATGATCATTTACTCACCCAGATAACTTTGGCATCATTTGAAGTTGTTCGGACGAAATTAGATCCAGTGTAGCGCCGATATATCCATATAATGCGAGTGACGGGGCACCGACACACAGCCTCTATATAACGCATTATCTGCCACGAAACTAGTTCATTTCACTAATATTTTGTCATGATACGCTAGCGCTATTCCCCTCTGAATCCGGGCTCATCTGTTATCAACATCCGGGGTCAAACTAGCAGTAGCAGCTACAGGTAAACAAGCCGGCTGTCGCGGGTGCGCGCGCAGCTCAGAGACAGTAGGTCAACCTACAGACCCCAGATGTTGACAATAGACAAACCCGGACTCAGAGGGGAATAGCACTAGCGTATCATAACAAAATATTGGTGAAATGAACTAGTTTCGTGGCAGATAATGCTCCTAGAGGCTGCGCTTCGGTGCCCCGTCACTCGCATTATATGGATATACGCGGCGCTCCACTGGATCTAATTTCATCCGAACGATGCCAAATGACACCAAAGTTATCTGGGTGAGTAAATGATCATATATTTTGCTAAGGTTTTGCTAAGGTCCAGGTTGTAAAAAACGGTAGTTATCCTTTAAACGGTTATATGCATGACGTAAACCTTCTTCATGATAAATTACCTAAAAGAGGAATTCATTTATATAAATGTTTTGTTTCTTTGTTTCTTTCTCTTTTGTTTATATACTCCTAGTTCACATATTACTTGTTCTTGATATTTTAATAGGTCATGGTGGATGACATATATGTATTTTCAGCACCCAAAACTCCATGTTTCAATAATCTAGAATTTCGGGAATTACAGTCTCAAACAATGAAAGGACGAAAAGGAGTCCTGATTGGTTGATCGACTGGAAAACACACCCTGTATTATTTCTTATTTTTCTTACCTTTTAGTTTTTAGCCACTTTGTGGCAGTGGGGTGTGGTTGAGGCGCCGGCTGCTGGAGGAGAGGGAGGAGTGGCTCAGCCGGTGCTCAGACAGCTGGACAGAATCAGGTAATCAATCACCTATATAAGCACGCTTGTAACCTGGTTCTGGTCTCTTGCAGTAGGCTGGGTCCTGGGAGAGGACCGAGCACCGCACCGACGACAGCAGACGGCAGGCGGGCGTTACCCTCAGCCGCGACGGCTGTTCCTTTGCGTTTTGTGTATGATTGTGAGCCACCCTTGTCTGCTGGCTGGTAAATAAAACTGTCACCACCTTCATCCCGCGCTGTTGCCTCCTTCCTGCCCTTCCTGTGAGCTCCAAGGCTCACATCTGGCGCCTGAACAGGGACCGGACCATGGACGCACAGACGCCGCTGTCGCTGGCTCTCCAGCACCTGGCGACGATGCAGGAGAGCACGACCGCGCTCCAGCAGCAGCAGTCCCAGGCCCTGGTGGATATCGCGGCGGCCCAGCGGGACGATCGTGCTCTCCTGCGGGAGCTGCTGCAGCGCCCGGCCACCCTGAGCGCTCCGGAACCGGCTGCGGAGCCCGGCCGGGGCCGGCCTCCGCCGTTTGCCCTCCAACGGATGACCGCCGAAGATGATCCGGAGGCATATCTGGACATCTTCGAGGGCACGGCGGAGGCGTGTGGGTGGCCGGAGGGGGAGTGGGCGGTCCGGCTTCTTCCGCTGCTCACCGGGGTAGCGCAGCTGGCCGCGCACAGCCTGCCGGCGGCCTCCCGTGTAAACTTCGCGCTGCTGAAGAGAGCCATCCTGGACCGTCTGGGCAGCACACCCGAGGGACACCGGCGGCGGTTCAGGGGGCTCTCTTTTGAGGAGGCCGGCCGCCCCTTTGCCTACGCGCAGCGGCTCCTCGACTCCGCGACGCGCTGGCTCCAGCCGGCGACGAACTCCGCAGAGGACATCGTCGGCCAGGTGGCACTGGAGCAGTTCGTCGCCGGGCTGCCCTCCTCCACCTCCAACTGGGTCCAGTGCCACCGACCCCCCGACATCGCGGCCGCGATCGTCCTCGCGGAGGACCACCTCTCCCTGCCCCGGCGGAGCATGAAGGAGGAGGCGAGACCCGCGACGATCCCGGCGGGCCGTCCCACCCCGGCCCCGAGGCGGAGATTCCCGGCGGCAGCGGCGCCACCCACCCACACACACACATACCCACACTCTCCCCCGGAGCATGCACCGCTCCGGGACACTAATCGCTCTCTCTCTCCTGCTCCGCAGGGCCCGGCCTACGTGTCTGAGCGACCGGCGCCCCGGGGGGCTCCTCAGATGCCTGGGCAGGGGTGCTGGCGGTGCGGGCAGCCCGGCCATCTCCGGGCGGAGTGCCCGCTCATGGAGGTGGGGCAAGTGGTTCGGGTTGCGGGACCGCCGGCCCCCTCCCCCGGTCCGGAAGGGACGTATCGTATACCGGTATGTATACAGGGGGGTACACACCAAGCTCTGCTGGACTCTGGTTGTGAACAGACCATGATCCACCAGCGCTTGGTTCGACCAGGGGCGTTGCTAGAGGCATCGTGGGTGAAGGTGAGGTGTGTGCATGGGGATATTCACGATTATCCGGTGGTGACTCTGGAAATTTATTTTAGAGGGAAGAAGCATAAGGTCAGGGCTGGAGTTAGCACTCGCCTCCTGCACCCTCTAATCTTGGGCACGAATTGGCCGGGGTTCGCTAGCTTAGCGGGGGAAACTATGAGGGTGCAGTCACGTATGTCAGGGAAATGTGAGTGGTGTGCTGTGCTCAGTGGTGAGGCGGGGGTGCCCCGTCCTGACGCTGCCGGGGGGGGCGCGGGGCCACCGGAGCCGGCCCAGCTGGCTCCGGGGGGCCCCCAGATCGCCTCCATGGAAGATTTTCCACTCGAGCAGTCTCGGGATGAGACCCTCCGTCACGCCTTTGACCAAGTGATGAGAATTGATGGCTGCCAGGTTCACCCTGGCACAGCACCCACTCACCCCTATTTTGTTGTCATTAGGGACAGATTATACAGAGCGACACGTGACGCTCGGACCGGAGAAGAGCTCACCCAGTTGTTGGTGCCCCAAAGCCGTCGGGAAACAATTTTCCAGGCGGCTCATCACAACCCCATGGCAGGTCACCTCGGCTATGATAAAACACTGAGCCGGGTCATGGCCCGATTTTACTGGCCGGGCATTCGGGCGGACGTAAGTCGGTGTGCGTCCTGCCGCGAATGTCAGCTGGTCAACCCGCCGGCCACCCCAAAAGCGCCGCTGCGCCCCTTACCACTAATTGAGGTCCCGTTTGATAGAATTGCCATGGACCTTGTCGGGCCATTAGACCGGAGCGCACGGGGATATCGCTTTGTGTTAGTCCTAGTGGACTATGCAACGCGCTATCCCGAGGCAGTGCCCCTGCGCACCATCTCCGCAAGGAGTGTGGCACAGGCACTGTTTCAGGTAATCTCCCGAGTCGGGATCCCGAAAGAGATCCTGACTGATCAGGGCACGTCGTTTATGTCACGGACACTACGCGAACTGTACGAGTTATTGGGCGTCCATTCAATCCGGACTAGTGTATACCACCCCCAGACCGACGGCCTGGTGGAGCGGTTCAACAAGACACTAAAGAACATGATTCGTAAGTTCGTGCACGAGGATAGTCGTAATTGGGATAAATGGTTAGACCCTCTGTTGTTTGCAGTGCGGGAGGTTCCCCAGGCCTCCACGGGGTTTTCCCCCTTTGAACTCCTGTTCGGCAGAAAGCCCCGGGGTGTCTTGGACCTGGTAAAGGAAAGCTGGGAGACGGGTCCAAGCACCAGCAAAAACGAGGTACAGCACGTCCTGGACCTGCGAGCAAAGCTCCATACACTGGGTAAGTTGTCACGTGAGCATTTGCTCCAGGCCCAGGAGCGTCAACAACGGCTGTACAACAGAGGGGCTAAACTCAGACAGTTTGCACCGGGAGATAAAGTGCTTGTATTGCTCCCCTCCTCTAGCTCCAAATTACTCGCCAAGTGGCAAGGGCCCTTTGTGGTCACACGGCGAGTGGGGGATGTTGACTATGAGGTGGTGCGTTCTGACAGGGGTGGGGCCACACAAATTTACCACCTCAACCTCCTTAAAGCCTGGAGGGAGGTGACGCCTGTTTCTCTGGCAACCACGGTGATCGAGAGGGATGAGTTGGGACCGGAGCTGGCTACTTCAAGCCAGCCGGTGCCGGTCCCCTTTGATGACCATCTCTCGCCGAGCCAGAGAGCAGATGTGGCCTCGTTGCAGCAGCGTTTTGCTGATGTGTTCTCTCCCCTGCCAGGACGCACCCGCCTCATACACCACCACATAGAAACACCCCGGGGGGTGACGGTCCGGTCACGACCCTATCGGCTGCCAGAACACAAGAGGAAAATCGTTCAGGCGGAGCTTCAGGCCATGTTGGAGATGGGAGTAATAGAAGAGTCCAACAGTGACTGGTGTTGCCCCATCGTGCTGGTTCGCAAGTCCGATGGGTCAGTACGGTTCTGTGTGGACTATCGCAGGGTCAACGAGGTGTCCAAATTCGATGCCTATCCAATGCCCCGGGTCGACGAACTCCTGGATCGGCTGGGCACGGCTCGCTTTTATACGACGCTGGATTTGACCAAGGGCTACTGGCAGATTCCCTTGTCGCTAGAGTCCAAGGAAAAAACGGCCTTCTCCACTCCGTACGGTTTGTACCAGTTCGTCACGCTTCCATTCGGATTGTTCGGGGCCCCAGCCACTTTCCAGCGCCTCATGGACCGGGTGCTGCGGCCTCACTCTGCATATGCTGCGGCCTACTTGGATGATGTGATCATTCATAGTGAGACCTGGGAGCAGCATATGCAGCAGGTGGGGGCAGTGCTCGAGTCTCTGAGGCGGGCGGGGCTCACGGCCAATCCGAAGAAGTGTGCGGTGGGACGGAGGGAGGTACGGTATTTGGGGTACCACCTGGGCGGCGGGCAGGTGCGGCCACAGGTGCAAAAGACCGCTGCGGTTGCGGCCTGCCCAATACCCAGGACGAAAAAAGAGGTGAGGAGGTTTCTGGGGCTGGCCGGTTACTATAGGAGGTTTATTCCGGCCTTCTCCGAGCTGACCAGCCCCCTAACCGACCTGACCCGAAAGGGTGCCTCAGATCCGGTCCAGTGGACGGAGCCGTGCCAGCTGGCGTTTGAGAGGGTAAAACAAGCCCTCTGTGGGGAGCCACTCTTGTACACTCCTAACTTTTCTCTCCCTTTCATCCTGCAGACCGATGCCTCGAACAGTGGGCTGGGGGCCGTTTTGTCCCAGGAGGTGGAGGGGGTCGACCGCCCCGTACTGTACATTAGCCGGAAGCTGGCTCAGCGGGAGGTGAACTACAGTACGGTGGAAAAGGAGTGCCTCGCCATACGGTGGGCGGTCGGTGCCCTCCGCTACTACCTCCTGGGGCGCCCATTCACCCTCTGGTCGGACCATGCCCCGCTCCAGTGGCTCCACCGCATGAAAGATGCCAACGCGCGGATCACTCGCTGGTATCTAGCATTACAGCCTTTCAGGTTCAAAGTGATCCATAGGCCGGGTAACCGCATGGTTGTGGCTGACTTCCTCTCCCGCTTGGCGGAGGGGGGGGGGAGTGGGCTTACGGCCGGCGGGATCCCGGCCTAAGTCGGGCGGTGGGGGTATGTGGCAGTGGGGTGTGGTTGAGGCGCCGGCTGCTGGAGGAGAGGGAGGAGTGGCTCAGCCGGTGCTCAGACAGCTGGACAGAATCAGGTAATCAATCACCTATATAAGCACGCTTGTAACCTGGTTCTGGTCTCTTGCAGTAGGCTGGGTCCTGGGAGAGGACCGAGCACCGCACCGACGACAGCAGACGGCAGGCGGGCGTTACCCTCAGCCGCGACGGCTGTTCCTTTGCGTTTTGTGTATGATTGTGAGCCACCCTTGTCTGCTGGCTGGTAAATAAAACTGTCACCACCTTCATCCCGCGCTGTTGCCTCCTTCCTGCCCTTCCTGTGAGCTCCAAGGCTCACACACTTATACTCTTGTCCTTTTTTCTCTTGTTACTCGTGTACCTTTTTGCTTTGCATGAAGCTTGCATGCTAGTTTCCACTTTTATTAATTTGATAACCAAGTCAACTGAGTTTTTCTTTTTAAAAACCTTGCTACCAGTTTTATACCACATTGCATTTTTTCCCGATTAAAGCCAATAGAACCAAAGTAATACTTTGCCATCAACCAGCTGAGAACCAAACAGACAGCCTGTCTGTACTACACCTACGAACACGGCTTCCAATGATAAGTATTAGACTCTGAACACCGAATCACCTATGATAAGGAAGGAAGAAGGAAGGAAGGAAGAATACTTTATCAATCCCCAAAGGGCAATTCAGTTTCTACAGTGGTTGACAAAATGTGATGTATGACGAAACTGTATCAGTGAGTTCATCAATATTATCACCACAACTGTCAAAGAAGCATTGCCAATCAGTACATTCAAAACAGGCTTGGAGGGAGGATATGCCGTCCTCTGTCCAGAGCTTAACAGCTTTTATCACTTTCTCCTGTCGTCTGACACATGGTTCATATATTGGCAATAAGAAAATGCTATTATGGTATGAAGCCCCCAGTGCAGGCATAAGAATGGACTTATAACCATCCTTTACATTTCCATAACATAAATCGAGTGTAGTATTTTTCTGTTTGGTTGGACAATCCACATACTGTTCATATGTCTTCAAGGTTTTGTCTAGGTGCACATGATTTAGATCCCCCATGAAGAATTTAGGAGCATCACTACAAATGGAGTCCAGCCTATGTGCTAACCTCTCAATCACTTGGATGGCTGCAGTGGCATTGGCACGGGGATGGATATAAACAAGAGTGAAGAACAGCTGGGGGAACTCTCGTGGAAGGCAGAAGGGACGTAGAGAGATGAAGAGTAGTTCAATATCAGGAGTGCATATTTTCTCCCTCACAGTGATGGTGTTACAGTACCTGTAACACCTGTAGAAGAGACTTGGCAGAGCCCTTCGAATGGATCACACTTCGTCTCTGGTACCAAAACACCCAGAGCTTGCCGTGAAAGGGTTCCGTCCATCGCATCCAGTGCTTTGGTTCTGACCGAGTTCTCAACTCCGGAATGGCATTCACATCTAAAAGTAGGCTAAACCACCCTCTCAGGTGCTCATGACTTGGTTGATGTCAAAATGAATGTAATAATAATAATAGTCTTATTGACAGTAATTCAACCTCCAAATTTTGCATTTTCCTTCAGTATTAGCACGTAGTGAACACATTATTTACTCCACTGTTCCCCATTTCCTCATTCAATACACTATCATCATTTTGACTGCTTGTATTTGGTAAAAATCTAATTTCTGATCATCATTTCATTTCAGTCATTTGTGTTAATATTTACGTTAATAAACATTTTCATTTGGACCCAGTCGTGGTTCTGTGTATTCCTTTGAAGCGGAGAACGGAGATCAATTTAAAGGATAACTACCATTTTTTACAACTTGGACCTTATTTCTAGCAAAATATATGATCATTCACTCACCCAGATAACTTTGGTGTCATTTGAAGTCGTTCGGACACGAAACTAGTTCATTTCACCAATTTTTTGTCATGATACGCTAGTGCTATTCCCCTCTGAGTCCGGGCTCGTCTGTTATCAACATCCGGGGTCAAACTAGCAGTAGCAGCTACAGGGAAACAAGCCGGGCTGTCGCGGTTGCGCACGCAGCTCAGAGAGGACATCCTCCAGGTCAGAGGTAGTAGGTCAACCTACAGACCCCGGATGTTGACAATAGACGAGCCCGGACTCAGAGGGGAATAGCACTAGCGTATCGTAAGAAAATATTGGTGAAATGAACTAGTTTCGTGGCAGATAATGCTCATAGAGGCTGCGCTTCGGTGTCCCGTCACTCGCATTATATGGATATATCGGCGCTACACCGGATCTAATTTCGTCTGAACGACTTCAAATGACACCAAAGTTATCTGGGTGAGTAAATGATCATATATTTTGCTAGAAATAAGGTCCAGGTTGTAAAAAATGGTAGTTATCCTTTAATCGAGAAGTCACACTTTTAGATATTTGACTGATAACTTGATTGATTTGATTTTGGTTTTCTCTTCGGAGTTGGTGTCCCTAAGACAAATGCAAAAACATTAAGATTACGCTACAATGTGAGCGGGAGGGAGAAAGAGAGGCAGGGAGGGAGAGAAAGAAAAAGAGTGCACAGGAAAATACTGATGCTCACTTGTGTGTTCTCTTCATGTCTGTGACTTATAGTATAGAGCATATTTACTATAAGTGCTGTTTTATGATTCATAGCATTATTCTAGTTTTGGTAAACAGGTCCATGGACTCCGTTTAGCATAAAAAAGAAATCCTAGTAAAAGGTTTTAAGAAAATAGAATTTAACTTTTTAAGAGCAAAAAACAAGGCACATTTTACAAGAAACAAGTGGTCCAACTTGAGAAAAGACCAGCGTAACATGCCTGGGACAACACATGCTGATTCCAGTTTAGGTCAACCTGTAATGTACCTGTGTTGGTGTAATCAGCAGTGCCCCTCAAAGCAGGAGTGTAGGTCACAACTGGCATGGGCGGCTCTTTGCCCCTGTGTTTCTTCCTTAAGATAATGAAGAGGAGGAGGAGAACAAGCACCAACAACACCAGCACAATGATTCCTGCAATGGCTCCAATCTGGTAGGTGTCCACCTGCATGGCAGCACTGGTCAAACTGTTGAGGCTGCCCACCACCACTACACCAGCTGAAGGTAGAAGGAGTTGGAAATGTACAATGAGATATAGAGACAACAGACTTAGACAAAATAAGTATTCATCTGCCCAAAGAAAGATAATCTAAGATTGAGACAGACCCTAACCCAACATGTGATCGATGCAAACAGACTCCTGCTACTTTGTTACATGTGTTCTGGACTGGACCCAAGTTGTATATATTTTTGTGCTCCATCTTTTAGACCTTCTCTAGAATATGTGGAAAAACAATAGACCTTCTGCTCTGCTTGCCAGAAAGCTTATATTATCGAACTGGAAGGACTTTGCCCCCCCAATGTATGGTCAATTGGTAAGAGAGGTCATGTGTTATGTCCACCTGGAAAAATTAGATATACAATTAAAGGGTCCTCCAGAAAATTCTATGCCACTTATTAACCATTTATATCGTTTGTTGAAGGCATGGCAGCTACCAGCATAATTATGTGACCCATGTGTATGTTTTTTGGGTTGTTTTTTATCATTCTTGCTGTTACTTGTTATTGTTAATTTTATTTAAGTATATGTATGACAACCTGTGAACGAAACTTATCTATATGACCTCTATCAGCCCTCCATTCAGAAGTCACTGAATTTGTTCCACATCAAGTTCCAATTCTTATTACCACCACCAGTGTCTAGACTCTGGTGGGAAGTCTCCTTCATGCAGGAAACACCTTATAAGTCGTACTGCTTCCCATTGTGACCTACTTCCTGCCGGGGTCCGAGCACCAAAGTCTATTCCTTCTGTTCACAATAAAATTCATCCTAAAACATATCCTCACGCTTGTTTTGTTTCTATTAAAAGTCTCTCCTGATTGAAATGCTGTAGTCAGTTCCAATGTTTAGAGTTTCGTCCAGTCTCTTAATAATATTTGCTCTGTGTTGAATGTGAATCTAAATATACAGTCGCAGTCAAAAGTTTACATACACTTGTAAGGAAAATGTATATCATGGAAGGTTTCACTTGCAATGATTTCTGCAGCTCTCTTTTTTCTGTGATGGAATGAGAGGAACACATATTACTTTGTCACAAAAAGCATTCATGAAGTTGGCTTCAAATCTGAATTTATAATAGGTCTTCTAAAAATGGGACCTAATCTGCTGGCTCAAAAATATACATACAGCAACTTGAACGATCAATTTAGGTGATTATAGAAAGTTGGCAAGTTTATTTACAACACTTATATGCATTAGGGGTCTCATTTATAAACAGTGCCAATGCACAAAATGGGGCCGAAAGAGGCATATGCCACTTCCCACTTATTTATAAAAACAAACTTGATGTGCACCTAGCAAACTCTGACCCATGTGTATGAACATTTTGGAGGCGAGGGGAATTGGTGGCGCAGATGGTGAGGTGGTGAATTGAAGCCAGATTGTAAAATGATGTCCCTCACACTTTTAATTCCACTTAATATCAAACGTTTTTAATAGATCCACATTGTGATAAACATTCAAACCATCAGTGTTGTGTGTACTTACTCTTGTAGCGAGCCATATTTATTTCATAAGCAACCTTCCATGGTAAAAGATATGAGCAAAGCCCAATCTCAAAAAATCTCTTGAAATAAAGTCAGTGAAAGCTCTCTCACACAATCGTTACACTTCCATATCCTCATTGTTAGTCCTAATCATAATGCAGGCCGAGTTCACCATAACTGAACTTTAATAAATAAATGTGTGTTTACGTATCAAACTTTCATTTTTATATGACATCCCAGGGTGGGGGAGACTACTGTTTGTCGCTATCATTTTGGCAGGTGTGAAGCAGTCAGGCTGATCAATGTAAAAATAGAAATTCTGCAGTGACACTGGTGTATAATGCTGCATGATGGATGCACAGACTTTTACTATCCTCAGACTGCTGGAAGTGAATGAAAGAATTAACAGCTTTGTAACTTCCACCTCACCCACAAATACCTTGTTTTCTGTGGCAGAATAATTGTTTTTCTTTGTTTTCCTCTCAGTTGTTGTCATGACTCACTGTAAAGAACCACTGATGAGTGGCTCATTTCAATGCATTATCAGTCATAAAGCACTTTGCATTGACCATTTATGGTCAATTGTGGGGTCAGAGAGGGTGGTATAAAGGGAAGATCCATTTGTGCACATTCCCAAATTGATTTGGGATTTATAAAAGGAAATTGTACACTGTTGAGCATACACCAGGTTATATTTTTTGAGGTACATAAATTTCCTAATTTGTACATATGCAAACATTTGGTATGAACTTCTCGGAGTTTTACAAATGAGACCCCAAATCACAGGGTACAGCAAGGCGTAAAAGAGATGGCAAGATGGAGTTAAAGGATAACTACCGTTTTTTACAACCTGGACCTTATTTCTGGCAAAATATATGATCATTTACTCACCCAGATAACTTTGGTGTCATTCGGCGTCGTTCGGACGAAATTAGATCCAGTGTAGCGGCGATATATCCATATAATGGGAGAGACGGGGCAGCGACACACAGCCTCTATATAACGCATTATCTGCCACGAAACTAGTTAATTTCATCAATATTTTGTTATGAAATGCTAGCGCTATTCCCCTCTGAGTCCGGGCTCGTCCGTTATCAACATCCGGGGTCAAACTAGCAGTAGCAGCTACAGGTAAACAAGCCGCGCTGTCGCGGGTGCGCGCGCTGCTCAGAGACAACATCTTCCAGGTCAGAGGTAGTAGATCAGCCTACAGACCCCGGATGTTGACAATAGACGAGCCCGGACTCAGAGGCTAATAGCGCTAGCATTTCATAACAAAATATGGATGAAATGAACTAGTTTCGTGGCAGATAATGCGTTATATAGAGGCTGTGTGTCGCTGCCCCGTCTCTCCCATTATATGGATATATCGCCGCTACACTGGATCTAATTTCGTCCGAACGACGCCGAATGACACCAAAGTTATCTGGGTGAGTAAATGACCATATATTTTGCCAGAAATAAGGTCCAGGTTGTAAAAAACGGTAGTTATCCTTTAACCCTGTAAGACCCAGATATAGAAAAAAATGAGCAACATTTTTTTTGACCTCTCAGATATTGTTTTAGGGGGCCTCTGATGTAGAAATTAAAGAGTTTTCAAATGTTTTACATTTTAGTAAGTTTTTAGGGAAATGTTGCAAATTTGCCACGCTGGGGATAGCTGGGAGCAGAATTTCTGTGTTTGTACTCACTTAGTCTGAACAGATATACAGAACATTTAAGTAGCCATGGTCTGAGTTTCCAGAGTTTGTCCTTCTTTTCCATCTCTGACACAGTCAAGTTGTTTGTAAAGTGTAATGAAGTCAACAGAGATTGGAATCTGTTGCGGGACATCACATCAGAAACAGAGATGTACCGTGTGTCTGTCTCCCAAAACAAACTCCTTGTATCTTTGTAGTTTTTTGTTTGTTTTTTAACTTCTAAATGATCTTGAGCTATTTTTCTCAGTGTTGCCCAAGTAGCAGTTTGTAGCATTAGGAGATAGAAAAACAGGTTCTGAATGTTCTGGAGTTGTTGCATTGTTCAGGGACAGGTGTAAATGGTCTTGAATGTGTCCCTGTCCCTGAACTCTAGCCATTTGCATTAGGCCCATCTTCAGGTACATGCCAAGCATCTTCTCAATTCCCCTATTATTGGTGTTAACAGATGTTCTATTTTTTTTTGCAAGCTGTACTCATGTGTGTTTCTTGTCAGCGCCTCAATCATGTCTTCTGTCACAAACTTTTGGAATAGACAGGGTGGTAGACCATGTGTCGAGGGTAGAGATCTAAGTATTTCCATTAGTATGTCCATAAGTATGATCATTTCAATACAAATGCTAATCAAAATTCCACTACATTCAAACAATACTGTCTGGCTGGCCTATTATGCTCTCTACTTATCATACTAAAAGGAACACATGCATCCCCCCAGAGTACTTACAGGTTCACATTCAAGACCATTTACACCTGTCCCTGAACAATACGACAGGCATCACCCCAACAACTCCAGAACATTCAGAACCTGTTTTTCTATCTCCTAATGCTACAAACTGCTACTTGGGCAACACTGAGAAAAATAGCTCAGGATCATTTAGAAGTTAAAAAACAAACAAAAAACTACAAAGATACAGGGAGTTTCAAATACCCTATACATTTTATTCATGTGTTTAATTATGGTCTAAGCTAAACTAACTAAACATTTAACAGTAAAAACACATTTAGAGCTTAGTTACACTGAATCATCTAACACTTTAAATTTCTACTACATTTTTTTTCAACTTGTGACCATGTGAGAAGTGCAGTGTCCTTATGTAATGTGTAAGGAGCACAGGCTATTTTGACTACCACCCTGATCCAACGTGGCAGAATTGCAACATGGACATAAGAAGCTCTAAATCAAATTTAATGAATGTTTTCCAAAATAACTTAATATGTACATGTTCTACACATTGTAATAGACACAAAAAAAAATATCTAAGGAATTTTACTTACTTTAATCCTGACAAATCAAGTCATGCAAAAAGAGGAGATGAGCTCAGCGGGAAGTTTGCAGGTAGAGTGAGTTCATGGCCAGATGACCGAACCTATAAACACTTACTCTATCCAATAGCATTGTGAGGACAAACAATAGGACCCATTAACTATGTAAATGTGGTCTTGAGAAAAAAAAACATTTGTAGGCATTTTTTTAGAATTGTTAAAAGTGATGTGGCAAATTTGCAACAGGGGGTCCTACAGGGTTAAAGGCAAGTTAAATATCTGTCTTTAAGCTAAAGGAAATTAAAACAATAACCTCATTAGACGTGCCTTGTGCCAGTGTTTTTTGCAGTTCAAGCTTGTGTTATATTTAAGTTATCAACATTCAGCTCTCACTTTCTCCCCCCACTCAGTCTGCACTTGCTACTCACCTTGGTCACAACGAGCTCCCTTCCAGCCTGGATTGCAGTAACATGTGCCAGTCATGTGATCACAGGTGGAGTTATTTAGACAGTCACAGACTTGACGGCAGCCATAACCATACGAACCAGGAGGACACTCTAAAAATAAGAAAAAGGCAATTGTTAAGTCAACCTTTATGTCCCAAACCTGAATTAACTAACTAACTAACTAACTAACTAACCAACTGTAAAGATATATATCTTTACAGAGATATCTCTCATTAGCTCATCTAAACAGGAGGGGATGTGGAAAAGAAGAAAGAAAGACAGGATGTAAGACAATGTAACATACTTTGTTCACAGTGTCGTCCCATGAAGCCGGTGCGACAGGTGCACTGTCCAGACATGTGGTCACAGTCAGCTCCATTCCTACACCGACAAGTCTGAGAACATTCCTTCCCAAAGAAACCTAATGGACAGCCTGCATGGGAGTCATACATCACATGAATGATCAGTTTTTGAAATGAAAGACAAAGGCTGTGTGACAGACACTGCATTGAAAACCAGGTTTAAGACCCCGTGAACACCTGCAAACCTGATAAATTCCCTACAGTTAACGGTAGTTTTCATCCTTTCTGGCTCATAGCAGGCGGTGTGACAAGAACTGAATATTGGCATTTATATGTCTTCGGGGTTTGACTTTTATTAAATTGTGTAAAGTTTGGGGCTGATTGGACACTGTATGTTTGATTTACAACAAACTGCAAAACCTGTTTAATGGCGAAACCTTAAAATTTGCTGCGGTGCCACAGGCATGTTGTGAGTTCTAAACACAAAAGTACAGTTGTGGTGAAAAGTTTGTAAGGAACATGTACTTAATTCAAAAAATGAAATAAGTGAAATATTTCAAGCCTTTTTTTGTTAGTATGGAGATGCTGATTTCCTTTTCCAGCAGAACTTGGCACCTGGCCACAGTGCCAAAACTAGTAGTTACTGGTTTGTTGACCATGGTATTTGTACAGTAGTAAATGGGGAGAGACATAGAAGTTTATCTTGTTTCAATTGTGCCATGAATTACACGTTTGTCAATTGAATAAGATCATTTTGCAAGTCAAGAAAGTCGCATTTTGTTGTAAAGATTATGAAGTGCCATTTAGTTTAGTATGTAACTGCTCAGTGAACTGCATTGTCTCGCTCACACCAACATGGCTGTTATCACAGAAAAAGCATTTTAAAGCAACACTAGGTAGTTTAGACTCATTACTACCCCCGGCTGGTTGAGAAGCACAATTATCTGCTACTAGTCGCTGTATGAGCATCCCTGGGGAAAATGAATACACGTGAATTTGTTGACGGAGCCAGCGAATCATGAAGCTTCGTTTGGAAACATCAAAAACATGACACCTCAATCGAGTGCCAACAACAAGCTAGATTCAGAGATAGCAGTTGGTAGTTTGTTAGCATATAGGCTGCACAGCACATTAGCATGCTAGAATTATTCTCAAAACCGAGTTGGTTATAGTGATTGCACCGACTAAGTTACTTCCAAAACACAACGTTTGGGCGTGAATGTGTTTAGTAACGTCTGAAAATATAACTACGTTTTCGGGAGTTACTGAATACAATCACAAGTTGACGTTGTGTTCGGCCTAATAACTACAACCAACTCGGTATGACAACAGTAAGTAGCATGCTAACGTTACCTCCCGATCACACTGTTCAACAATTACATTGATTATCTGCATGAACTAAGGAATCTGCAACTTTTCAAGACAAGAAGTTCATAGTGTTTTATTAAGTTACTCATCGTTTACAGTCACTACATGAAAACGTGCAAGCTGACATTGTGTTTGGTGTAATAACTACAACCAACTCGGTACGACAACAGTAGCTAAGTAGCATGCTAACGTTACTGATAACAACAATAGCCTAACGTTACCTCCCGACCACACTGTTCAAGAATTATGTTGATTATCTGCATGAACTAAGGAATCTGTAACTTTACAAGACAAGACATTCATAGTGTTTTAGTAAGTTAGTCATCATTTACAGTCACTACATGAAAACGTGCAAGCTATTGAAACGGACAGCATTATTATCTCCCGGCTTTATTACGGTTATAAACTTTGGACAAATAGAGCCCCAATGAACACCACATAACAACAAATCAACTCAAAGTAAAAGTCGGTAATAATATAATAATAATGATAATAAATATGTATTTATGTAATATATGACTTACAAATCCAGTAGCATCAAGGCTAGGTCGCCATCAGTTCTTTTAGCTTGCTCCACCGAGTGTAAGTTGGTCTAAATTTTATCCCTGTCCAGCTCATATTATATCACTTTCTCTTTTTCTTTTCTTTGCCTCCTCAGACAATACCTTCTTGGCTTTTTTAGCTGGCTTGGCCATGGCGTTGGTTTACAAAAAATCCAAGTAGCTGCTGGCTAAATCCACCGATGAATAAACGTGTCGTAAAGCAGGTCACACTAGACTTCTTTATGTCAGGTATGTTCCTACCCGATCTGGGAAGTTACGCAGTGCGGTTTCTGCCGGTGCGACCCCCCTCAGGCTGCAGAGGTGTCACCGTTCATTCTATTATTCTACCACTTAACTGAGTTTAGAAATATTATTTTAACGTCGAAAAACTACCTAGTGTTGCTTTAAACGGCGAAAATCTATAAAAGCAGACTTTGTCAGTGTTTTGAGCTAGCTAATGGCACTAGCTCTACAAGGTTTCAGTTATGGGTCACTTGAATGATTGTTGGATGTGTAGTCCAATTACTTATTTTCACAGTCTTATATCTCTTTAGTTTTATGACAAACTGCAACTGGAATTGGAAAATGATCTCTTAAATTGAACCTATATGAATTGTATGTGTAATTAATGGCACGATTCAAACAGGATTATTATCAGGATTATTTGTCGTCCTGCCATTCACTGCCAAACATATATAGGGTCCCATGGTAGTCCATTGGAAGAGGTGTGACTTTGCCCCTCTATCAGATATAGGAAGAGTGCGTGAGAAGACAGCGTTTATACAATGGTTGGCTTCTGGTTGGGTTTAGTGTATGGCACAGAGAGGGTTTCTTTCAGTTCTAGATAGGATACACATGCCTTTCTGTACATCTAGGCGAAATGTACCACAAGGCTACTTCGTTGAAACTTTGGTGGGGGGCTTTGTTGAGCCATTTTGCCACACCCAGTTTGCAGCTCTTTGCGGTTTCTGACACATTTGCCCATTTTTGTGAGTTTTGAGCATTCTTTGCCCATCAACACTTTCCTGTTTCATGGTAAAACCTCAACACAAAAGTTTAATAACTTTCATCTATAAAGTGTTTGCAATGCACTGACCTAATGTGAAGTCAATCTATTAATTCTCAGGGAGTAGCTTGTTAAAACTACTACAAGGAACTACAATTAACTTTTTTGTTAATTCTGGCTGCCTGCGTGGACAACCGATGATGGTGAAACAAAGCACACTTTGCTATAGAGTTCTTTATCAGCACTCTGCCACTAAAAATAGTGTTAATGTTGTGACTCATCCAACCAAAATAAATTGTAATCCGACCCACTGACACGCCTTAAAAGTAACTATAATTACTATACCGAAAAAGCCAATCATCACGCTGATGGTCTCACTTATGTAAGTCATACACTGTAACAAATTGCTGTATATTTACGGTAGATTTACAACAGTATCCTACTGTATTTTATATTAATTGTAAATTACTGTTAAATATTCATCCCTCACATGTAAATTAACAGTTAAATCAGTCATTTAACAATAACAGTAGATAACAGCATAAAACAGTATTTGTAATGAATTGCTGTAATTTTACGGTGGATTACAACAGTATCTTACTGCATTTTAAAATAATTGTGAAATACTGTTAAATATTCAGGCTTACATGTAAATTAACAGTTAATACTCAGTTAACAATAAGAAACCGTAATTTAACAGCAGTATTTGAGTATTTTCTGTCAAGAAGTGGAGACTAGTGCTAACAGCGCTTCTCAAGTCCAGTCATTATCCATCAGCATCTTACTGATGATTGCGGGTTTATGTTTCTATTTTGATGATAGCACTTCTTTACTGATCAAACTCTTCAAACTGGCTATTCCTGACCTTGACTTTGGAGAGCCAGCTCCGTCATATCATTCCACCCAGAGAAGTCCAGGAGTTCAACAGAGTAGGTAAAGTAAAGTCATGCTTATCTCCCGAAATTGGTAGTGTCTAGTGTTGTTTTGTCTGCATGATTATTGATCTGTTGACATTTCAGATGTTTCATTAGATCTGTTTCATTAGTTCAGGTTGCTAAATAGGGCTAAGTGAAACAAGCTCTGTAGCTAGCTTGAGCTCAATTAGCTGTAGGTGTTGCTGACCATAAAGTTTTTTTTTTAATGTAAAATGTATGTGTTATGTGTTTATTATCTTATCATTTCTTAATTTAACTCCAATAACTTCATTGCACACTTGTTTTCCAGCCTTTTAGTAAGTATTTTTGTAAATAAGGTAGGGCATCCTTTGACTCATTTGAAGTCAGCAAAAAAAAGGCAGTAAAGATGATAATCTCGTATATATAGTGACACCCGTGGTGTAACAGTGGCTACGCAGTAGGCTAAACTGAAAAAGACCGAAAAAAAAAAAACAGTAGGCGACATGCCAAGCGGCTTCACCTGAAGCGAGCTACCTTCACATGTAGGTCTGCAGCATTTGTCTACCCTCTTTGGCAGGCCAACCACTGCTGGGTGAGGTAAAACATGCCACTAACTTATCTGTCTAACTGTCTTTGAAAAGTCCCGGGAAAGTCACCACTGACATCCAGTTTTAATAATACTCATCGTATCACTGCAAATGCAAGGGCTTTCACCATTGTGTTACCCTATTCAGCGATAGATAGTGGCTTAACAGGAATTTACTTAAATGAACATCTTAGAGATTGTTACAAGTTGAAGATATAACTAACTTGTGCTTTTATAGAGCTGACTGTGCAACGACAAACAGGAAAGAGGATTTTCCAAAGAGAGTGAGTGAGGACCTACAATCGCCAGTCTCTCACCAGGTGGAGAAGTAAGGTATGTCAGTGTGTTCCTGCCAGGAGCAACATTAAAAACATATCAAACACATTTTATTATGTACATTTTATTATATTAGAATACCGCAGTCTCAACAGGGTGACTGTGCTTGGTTGAGAAGAGCAGCAGGAACGTGTGCAAATAATTACATCTGATTTTATCATTGATCAGAGGAACGGTCTGATTTCAAATGAGCGCATTGTTTTGCCTGCTCTTTAAACTTCTTAAAATACATGAAGTACTGTATCAGCTTGTCCAACTACTGCTTCAAGTACTGATGACTACATCAAGTACTGATTAAAATACTTGAAACTCAATTTTGCAAGCACACAATTTGTCTTCTGAAAATTTAGACGTTTCTAGTTTCTGCTTGACTCCATTCCTCCCACTAGTCCTTCTTAACATTCCAACAACATGCTACTTTTCTGACCTAGCCCATAGTCTCGGGAGGTACTAAAGGTAGGTTTAAGGAGGTAACCCTCTGTTACGAAGACATGCTGAGTCTGGCAGATTCATTTTTGTCCGCACCGGAGGAGTCTGTGAAGGCAGAGTGTTGTGATGCTAAGTCTGAATCCCCTGTGAGGGATAGTTTGCTGCCTGCCACAGCGGAGATTAATGTTGTAGTCGATAAAAGTGCATTCGTTAAAGCCCAGCAGAGTGATCCGACTCTGGCTGCGTGCCGTGCTGCGGCATTTAAAACAGATTCTGACTCCCGTGCGTACAGCGTTGTGGATGGCATACTGATGCGTAAATGGTACCCCGCTGCCGCTGGTGACTTAGGGTGGAACTCCCTCCAGCAGGTAGTGGTGCCCCAGAGTTTTCGCTCTCAAGTTGTCAGCGTGGCACATGATAATGCGTCTGGCCATTTGGGAGTTAGGAAAACTTATTACCGCATCCTGCGATATTTCTTTTGGCCAGGGTTGAAGGCTGATGTGCGCCGTTTCTGCCGCTCCTGTCATGTGTGTCAGCTTAGTGGAAAACCGAACCAGGTTATTCCTCCCGCTCCGTTGCATCCCATTCCGGTGCTCGGGGGTCTGCCTTTCCTGATGTTAGCCGTGAGAGAAAGCGTGCAGGAATCCACTGGTTTCAGTCCGGCTGAGCTGGTGTTCGGCCACACCGTGCGCGGTCCTCTTCGACTGCTCCGAGAGCAGTTTCTGTCCGAGATCGCGAGTCCAGCTGCTAATGTGTTAGACTATGTGAGCAGTTTCAGAGAGAGGCTGCATAACGCCCGTGAGATGGCCCACAGCACGCTGGCTGCATCTCAGGGAAAAATGAAAAAAGAGTTCGATAAAAAGTCCGTTAAGAGAGAGTTTCAGGTGGGTGATCACATGCTCGTGCTCCTCCCACTGCCCAGTTCCTCTCTTCAGGCGAAATTTTGTGGTCCATATGTGATAGAGAAACAGCTGAGTGAGACGGATTATGTTGTTGGTACCCCAGAACACAGACGAAAAAACAGAGTCTGTCATGTGAACATGCTGAAGCCCTATTTCACCCGCATTGACGGCAATATTTCGCCCTCCGTCAGACCTGTCACTGTAGCTGCCGCTACCGCGGCCACTCCTGCGCTGTACTCCCCGGAGAATGATGGTTTGAGTGTTGGTAATTCTCCCTGCCCACGACTGAAAAATTCCCAAATTGTCGCAGATTTGCCAGGCCATCTGCAGCATCTGGATGCTGCCGCACAAAAAGATATTGTTCATCTGATTGAAACCCATCCCACTCTGTTTAGTGACACCCCATCTCGCACCACTGTCCTCGCTCATGATATCGATGTGGGTGATCACCTGCCCATTAAGCAACATGCTTATCGTGTGAACCCGCACAAGCGCACGCTGTGTAAAAAAGAGGTTGAGTACATGCTGGAAAATGGACTAGCTGTTTCCAGCTCCAGTGCCTGGAGTTCTCCTTGCCTGCTGGTGCCCAAACAAGATCAAACACCCCGTTTTTGCACTGATTTCAGGAAGGTGAATAACGTCACAAAGCCTGATTCCTACCCGTTACCAAGAATGGAGGACTGTGTGGACCGGGTAGGATCAGCTACATTTGTCACAAAACTTGATTTATTGAAAGGTTATTGGCAGGTCCTAACAATTAACTCCTCGTGCCTCCGAAATTTCTGCATTTGTCACCCCTGATAGTTTCCTGCAGTACACCATCATGCCTTTTGGTCTCCGTAATGCACCTGCCACTTTTCAGCGGTTGATGCACCTGGTATTAGCAGAAGTAGACAATTGTGAAGTCTACCTTGATGACATTGTTGCCTTTATAGATACTTGGCCCCAGCACCTGAAAACCCTGAGGAAAATATTTGAAAAGTTAACGGAGGCCAACCTCACCCTGAATTTGGCCAAGTGTGAGTTTGGTAGAGCCACCTTTACATACCTCGGGAAACAAGTAGGTCAGGGTCAGTTGCGCCCAGTCCAAGCCAAAATCCAGGCCATCCTTGACTATCCTGTGCCTCGTACCCGACGTGAACTCCGCCGTTTTTTGGGGATGGCGGGGTATTACCGCGGCTTTTGCCGTAATTTTGCGGACGTGGTTGCTCCGCTCACTAGCCTCACCAGTGAGAAGACCCTTTTCTCCTGGTCCCCTGTTTGCCAGAAAGCCTTTGAGTCACGCAAAGCGCTGCTCTGCAGTACACCGGTCCTGGCGGCTCCTGACTTCGCTCATCCATTCAAAATGGAGGTTGATGCCAGCGCTAGCGGGGCAGGTGCGGTGCTACTGCAGGAGGACAGCCATGGTATTGACCACCCAGTTAGCTTTTTCTTAAAAAAGTTCATTGCCGCCCAGAAAAATTATAGCACCATTGAGCAGGAAACATTAGCCTTGTTGTTAGCACTGCAACACTTTGAGGTGTACATCGGTTCTAGACCGTTACCGGTGGTAGTCTACACCGACCATAACCCCTTAGTCTTCTTGCATCAGATGCAGAACGCCAACCAGCGACTCATGAGGTGGTCGTTGCTGGTGCAGGATTTCAACCTGGAGGTGCGACATAAAAAGGGCACCGAAAACGTGATGGCAGACGCGCTTTCCCGCGTGTATGGCCCAGGCTAATCACAAGCATTCATGAGAAGATGCTTGTTTTTAAGGGGGAGGGTGTTACGGCTCGCGCCGTCATTCCTTAGTAGGTGTGTATGTGTGTGGTTTTTTTTTGTTTCTTTTTTTTGTACAGAGTGAGAGCTCCTGTCTCCCCAGAGGATCGCGTGGCTCTCGCAAGTCATTGGGTCCGCATCCCTGCTGTGGCAGTGAGGGATTGGCTGTTCCGGGAAGCTGGGACTACAAGAGTCGGCAATATACCAGAGGACGTGGTGGATCGCTAACGTGCCAGCATTCACCAAATCTGAGAGCATCGTTGTACTGTTAAAATTAGAAATTCGTTAGAGTGTGTTTGTGAGCCCGAGTGCGAGAGTGTCTGTGAGTGTGCGTGTGCTCTGGGTAAAACCAGAGCAAGAGTGTTTGAGGTTAGGGAAGCAGTAGGGGTGAGCTGCCTTTTTCTTTACACCAGTTTTCTCCTGTTTTTGATTAGGTTAGGGAGTTAGGTTCAGCACTTGTCTTTTATTTCTTTTCTTTTTGATAGGGCTTAGATAGATTCGGACCCCGGAGTTTAGATCTGTGTTTTGTTTGTTGTTTTAGGCCTGAGCTCACCCTGAAGCCACGCTTCACACTTGTATATAGAGCACCTATTTCACTGTACATAATTGCACTTATCACTCGTGTTGTAAATAAATTGTTTTTTGTTACTCAACTTACACCGTGTTGGGTGTCGGTTATTTATGTTAGGCTCGGCTCCCTAGGTTGAGCGTAACACCCTCCCTAAACTATAACTAACCACCCTCTCTCCTTTCTGTCTCTTGCTTTTCTCTTCTTTGCACTTTTCGTCCTGTCTTTAAGCATTTTCTCTCTCCCTTGAACAGTTTATTGCTCTGGCCCATTTCTCTGACCTCATTTTTATGTTTCTTTTTCTCCCTCCATTAGTCTTTCATATTTTTATATTTTACCAGTGACGTTGTGTTGCTAATTTTATTTATTTATTTTTTTACAGGCACTCGTCATCGGTGACTGAGGAGACCAGCCCGACGCTGCTGTCAAGTACTCACTGTTCGCTCTTTCTTTCTCCCCATCCACTGTTCACATGCAAAAGACTTGTTTTCAAGCTAGACTATTCTGTTACACTGTTCTAGATGGTATTTCAATGCAGTGTTACACTGTTCTTGATGGTATTTTAAATCAGTGTTACACTGTTGTTGATGCTATTTTAATTCAGTGTCTGAGGTTATGCTCATGAGTTCAGTAATGCAGTTTCTTACAAATATGGTAATGCCATACCTTGTCATTTTTGTAATACAAATGTTCTCAATGTTACTAATCTTACAAAGTCTGCTGTACAAATGAGCACTTTGTAATAAACTACAGCAATGTTATGGAATGTATATTTTCTTGTGTTCTATACCAGGGTTCTCAAACGTATTACTTAAAGGTCTGCATCTGATTTTTATTCAAGGTCAGAAGTTAGGAATGATTGGCAATAACAAAAAAATGTAATCAATTCAGTTATGATTATGTCACTTCATTGAGCCAGCATGCATAGAAACCCTATGTTGATGATAGAAACTGAGGCAGACACAGCTCAGACAGTTTGGTAGAAGTTATTAAGTTAAATAAGTTATTATGTGAAATAAGTTATCAGTTGAATAAGTTTAAAGTGAGAGCTCTGTGCTGTCGGTTCTGGGAAACGGTGTTAGAGTGAGTGCTCTGCTCTGAGTTCTGGTTCTTGGTTCTTGAAAATGTTGTACTGTCCACTCTTTGCTACTCTCCTCCTCCGTGTCCTCCGCTAGCTTAACCTGCTACTTTTCTTCAGTTGAGCACAGACATACTGTATGAACAGTGATGAATGCATGTTGTTGCTGAATGTGTTTCTGATCCGCTCTAAGCACTAGAAGGCAAGACGTTAGTAAAATACAAGAAAAGTCAAGCTGTGTGTTTATTGTAGGACTTTTGGATGTTGACTGACTGTCGGGATGAATGTGGTAGCCTAGGGATGGGTATTTGAGAAGCCCTGCATACTTTGTATTTAAATTGGTGAGGATTTATACGAATGCAAAAATAGCAGATATTATAACACACTGGCATATACTGTAAAATTACCATAACCCACAGTTCTCCTACTGTCATGTACCGTAATCCAAAATGCGGTAATATACTGTTACATAAATTACGGTAGACGCGCTGTAAAATAACCATAACCCAGTTATCCTACCGTCATGTACTGTAATACGGCAATATACTGTTAAAATAATACTTGCGTCCCTGCTGCCAGTATTTTACTGTTATTTTACAGCGAAATTCTTTACAGTGTAGAGATACATCAGTATTAAACTGAAGTTGCCTCGCAACTAGTTAAAAGTTCCTTGAAGTACATTGAAAATAAAGCATCTGTATAAGGCCAAAAAAAGAGAAACTTATTTCAAAATGGCCAACGTCCTTTTGGGTTTAGGGTATGGCACCAAGATGTATTTTTGTAGATCAAGATGTGCTCGACATTGCCTACCGAATATGCACACCATTTTGCCACAAGCAAGGGCGCAATTTCCACTGGGGACTAGGGGTGTGCAGAGCAGCCGATATTTGTATCTGTATTTGTATTTGTTGAGGGGGGAAAAGTATTTGTATTTGTATTTGTATTTGAGTAAAATTCAAAATAGGCGTAAATTTTTTTTTGAGTTACACTTCTAATTTTCGTTATAGTGTAAGTATTCTTTAATTATCCATTATAATAATTATGGATATACAATATTGGTTGATGTTTTTCCATAAATCCAGCAATGAACATGTAACAAGGAATGTCATTGAAAAGAAAATAACATAACAGCCATTACCTCATCCATGGTTAAACCAACAACTAATAAAATATCATTGTGAACGTTATGAACCCCACCAACACCCGTCCTTGTTGGAGGACGTTGAACAGACAGAATAAAAACAAATAATACTTAAAAGAACTGTTCTTTCTAATGCACAGAATTCCAAGAACTAAACTTGATCTGTAAATAATATGACATAGTAGCCCATAGCTAACGGTCATTATGCTTCTGGCCTCTAGCTGGTCTTTTTAGTAAACTTTTCTCCCCCGGTCTGCTGTCAGCAGGGTCGCCGGCTGCAGCAGCCTCGCACCCGCTCGCGCACGCTCAAGCCGCTTTCAGCCGTGCTCGAGCGGAGCGGGGGAGAGAAACAATGTGTATTTCTTTTACTCTGTGGAAGATCTCCCAACGGAGTGAGGGACAAAGCAAGTGGGACAGATCTGCCCAGTCACTGAGCAGCGCGCGTTTCAGACAAGCCACAACGCAGAGTGTAAACAACGTCACTTGGTTCAGCAGCACCATGGACAGCTGCGGGGGCGGGGGGGGGGTCGGAACAGCGGTGTTTCGATGCCCCCACCCCGACTCCTGAACGTCACTCACTCACTCATCCGGGCATGTACTGCGGTCTCATGAGGAAACGTAGCTTTTTGATATGATGTTTTTCTTGTTTCCTGAATACAAAAAGTATTGTATTAAAAAAAGTATTAAAGTATTTGTTCGAAATAAGTATTTGTAAAAAACACGTTATTTGTGCCTTTCCGAATACCGTATTCGGGTTCAGCTCCACCCCTACTGGGGACAGGGGGGGCATGTCCCCCCGACTTTTTAGAGTTTGAAAACTAACAGTAGGCACAGGCTGTAATTGCAAAACAACAAGAAACCCTGCGCATACTGACCGCGCGGAAGTCAAATTTTTTTTAAAAGCGCTCCTCACGGTGGAGCTGAGAACAGCGGAGTTTCCTCTAGTACAGCTGAACAGCTGACATGTGGTCAAGACGTACAGACCTGTCACAGTCTCACGGTGCATTTCATAATTATAAACTTCAACCTCAGAGCTCTCTGTCCTCAGATTGTCCTCACCTGTCCTGAACATCACACAGGGACAACATCGAGCCATGGAGCTGCTTGTGTGATTGGTTACTGAGTTGAGTAGTTGATTTGTGTCTGACTGACTGTCAGTCTGTGACCAACACTGTCTATGGTGCTGAAAGCTCAAGCAGGTTGATGTCTGTCTGAGTCAGTAGCTAACATGTCTTTGTTACAACATAAACTTTAAATGGACACAGACACATGGTAGCCACTGACTCAGACAGTGACCTGTGTGTGTGTGTGTGTGTGTGTGTGTGTGTGTGTGTGTGTGCCAGAGGGGGTGAACTGTGGCATTGTCTTCTGCAGAAATATTTAGTGTGACTGGCATGTTTAAATAATGGAATAAATGCAATGTTTAAATAACTATCACAAGGGCCCATCGAGAATGCTCCTCCCTCTCTGTGCTGAGACCCACGCTCCGCCACTGGTAGTATGGCTAATGACAAAATAATAGGCTAGGGTTAAATAGAAATGGCATGATTTAAGCTCTACGCAGGCAGAAATCGAGTGCACTATGCGCGCACAAATTTGCCGTTCCTACTTGTGTCCCCCCCCGATTCTGAAACTAAAGTTTCGCCCCTGGCCACAACCCATCCTGTGACCTATATCAGATTATAATTGTGACTACTACAGACATGTACGCCAATTTTTGTGAGTTTTCTAGTAGTCCATCCATAAGTAAAACAATATAGGTTCTTTGAACCCTCTGTGCTCTGGTCCTAACTAATTAATTATGAATTTTAGATTTACTAATTATGCACATATCAAATTCCTGCAGTTACTGAAGATTATATTGTCACGTGATATGTTGCGCATATTCATGTTGTTGTTATGGTATGGAAGGTATACATCTAACAGTAGAGCAGCTCCTCACCATCACTACCACCCTTCATTCAGTCTCCTATGGGCCTGCCGACGTTATATCTTTGTTCTTCTGTGCTGCCAGATTGGATTTGTATTGTGAACTTTAAAAAATCATAACTTGAAAAGTTTTTGCAATACAGCTATATGATTTCGCAAGAGTTGGCCTGGAATGACCCAATGAGGACATTTTACACATAACTTCAATCCATTCTTTAAAAGTGGACCTTGGAGAAGATTTTCAAGTACTTAAAATTATTCTACAATCAGTAACCATGGCTAACTATAACCACACCCTCTTATGTTTTAACAAGTTAATACTATTTAGTAATAAACCAAATAGACACAAGGTGGAGGACTTGCTTCAGTGCATTCCCAACATCATATTCAAAAGAGATCCAATCTGTTTCCACATCTGCTACTCCACAAAAATATAACAGGGGAATAAGAGTCCCTCCTTACCACATCTCGAGCATAAGTCAGTCCATTAGTTTTAATTTGGCAATTTATTGGGGGTCCAATAACTTCTATTATTATTTTATAGACTATGAGCTGATGAGCTGATATTGTGCTTTGTTTGAAAATGTATGCCAAGAGGCTATGAGGGTTTTCTATGAGTCTTCAGAGATTCCTTGACCGTTGCCTTTTTTCCCAGGCCATTTTTAAACTTGTCAACTGTGGCGACGGAGTGCTTCTAATATATTCATAGAATTTGGATGGTTCAAATTGTTTGTGTTTAGCAATAGATCCTGAATTCCAGTGATACCATCAAGTTATTTTTTATTTTTATTTTTACAGTTTATAATGTCCAATTTATTAGAATCTTAGAATTCTGTGGTTGGTAGATCATGCTTATTTTTTAGACCCTCCCCCCATGAGGTTGTCAAAAATCTGTGTGCCTGATTTGACCCATCTTTCCCAAAAGAAAGACTTGCTATCTATTAATAGCTTCTTGTTGTGGCTCTTGGTGTGGCATATGGATTGGACTGGATTTTTAAACGGCACTGGTTTACCTTGTTGAGTAAGGATGGGCTCTAGGGAGAAGGAATGTGTCAATTCCTGTTTGATTTTTAACCCAAGAAGAGACCTTACCATGACGAAGACCCAATTTGGAAAGTTGGGATAATGAGAAAGCACAGTGATACCAATAGATGCCATATAGAGAAAGCCAACCTCTTGTTTTGCTGCATATAATTTTGCTCTATAAATAAAGATATTTTCCCTGCCCTAGTTCTCTACCATTGCATTGAATCTTTTCAGGAATAATTGTGGGAGGGACAGGTTATATATAAAATGTTATTTTTTTTAGGAGCTTTCATTATTTTAATGAAGTTCATTCTTCCTGGGCCCTATTTTCTAACATAGTTTGTATATTTTGAAGGATGGGTGTAAACCCTGAGTTAGACTGATCCCAATACATACAATTAACTCTGGCATCCTCCTAAACTGCCATTTGGCTCTTACAGCTGTGGGGAAAAAAACAGTGGCATAGCCTCTGATTTTGCCTAGTTAACTGTATAATCAGATCCGACAAAATACTGATATTTCTGCCAATATTTCTTCATCACCATCAATCGGGGATATTTGTTGGTAGTCACTACACTGCTTAAGCTTTCCTCCTTTCTTTCTTGAGGGTGATCACAGCTGAACTCATTTGCATCCTGATAGACAAGAAGCAGTCCTGCAGCAAGCTCCTTCTGAAATATCTTATAAAGTTTGCCGTAAAAAAGGTTATTTCCCATGGAGTACCCTGTTAAAAGGCTGTTAAACACTTGCCTCACTTCAATGGAAATATTCCCTTCATATAATGCCCTTTGTGCTTCTGTCAATACTAAACTCTTGTAACTTTGCTGTCTCCATTATTCCTTGTGATGTATATAGCTCTTGATAATACATTTTAAATGTGTTGTTTATTCCTTCTGTGTCAGTGACAAGGTTGTTATTGAAGGAATCAGGTTCTGTTTGAAGTTGCTTTACTTTATGTGCCAATACCCTCCCTGCCCTTTCACCCTGTCCATAGTCTCTCTGCCTTGTACGTCTTCTGTAATGTATTGATGAAACCACATTTGAGCTTATTTAAATTATTCCATGTGTTGTGATTTCTGTTTTCTATATAATGCTTCACTAACTTTTTAATATCTTTTAATATCTAATTTTAACATTTATGTCACAGTTATACAGTATATTTGTGTGTGGATCTGCTTGTGTGTTTTTTCCAGAGGTGCACTGTGGGGGCTGGGCGGTGTTACCTGATTGCCAGAGCTGCTGTCTCACACACACCTGCAGCGCTTTTGGAGTGATTAGCACCAGCTCTAATATCCTGGTCTCCACTCTACCCGCTGCCAGATTATTTCGTCTCTCGGACGTGGTTTCTTGGTCTCAGTCTCTCAGTGTGTTTGCTTCTAGAGCTTTTTGTGTTGTGCTTCATGCACATTAGTAAAGTGTTTTTTCTTCGACTCTTCCAGAGAGTCCCACCTGCCTACACCAGCTGGGTGCCTTGCCACCACCCAGCCTCTAGCACCTCTGCCACCAAGTCCTCTTTATTGTTTGGATCCCCCAGCCAAACACTCCATGCACTTCTCTCTCAACTCAGTTTTGAACTCAACCAGCTCTCCACTCAAATGGTCTCCCCTCTCCTCTCTGCTCCAGCCTCAGTGATGCTGCATTCCAGTTACATGGGAGACCACTCGCCCGAGTTGCTCTTACGCAAGAACGTGACGTCATTTCCTGGCTTGTAGCACAAATAGCGTTCCCGTTTGTCATCACTACACGACGAGTCGGAAGAACATGGACTCCATCAGGGCAGTAGCAGGCTAGTCATTGTTATTGTTATTGTTAGCTACATTAGCCTCTTTAGCAAACCAGCTCGAAAACAAATTTTTACATTATATGCATAAATTGGTGACCGGATTAAAACAGCAATGTAATCAAGTGTGTAAGAGCATTTAATCGACATTAAAACGACCAATGTGGTACAAATACAAAGAAAATACGTCAATTACGAGTGCAGCCATCTTTGTTTGATGAGTCGTTTGTCTATCCTCGCTCTACTTGGTGTACTCTCAGGAGCACCGAGTCAGACAGTGGATATTCCGACAAAAAGGGGGCGTGCCTCGGTGAAATGTCGCGAGTCACCTGCAAGATTTCCCACTTTACAACTCGGGCAGGTGGTCTCTAATGTAACTGGAATGCAGCATGAGTAACCCATCGCTACACCAGCCTGCTAAACCTATCATTCCTCCACCTGAGCATTCTTCGGCTGATCTGGGCCCCTGTGGTAGTTTTGTTCTCTAGTATTTGACCAGCAGCCCTCTAGTTATTCCACTGACAAATCCTGCATAGCATATGTGATGACTCTCTTGAGGGGTAAAGCCGCTGAGTACAGCTTTGTGGGAGGGCAAGTCTGCATTTCAAAACCTTTGTCAATGAAATGAGAAGAGTTTTTGATCACCCGGTACAAGGAGCGGAGGCAGCTAATCAGTTAATAGCGCTAAGGCAGGAATCTCAGTCAGCCACAGCTTACTCCATTGATTTTCGTATTTTTGCAATAGAAAGTGGGTGAAATGAATTAGCGTTAAAGGGGATTTTTCATAAGGGTTTAACTAAAGACTTGTAGGATGAGTTAGCCACTGAGTTTGATTCTCTGGAGGGTTTGGTTTCCTTAGCCACCCATGTAGATAATAGGCTCAAAGAGAGACACAGGGAAAGGGCTAATAGGAGTGGCAGGCTAGTTACCCCAGTTCCCAGTTCACCTCCCAGCTGCAACCCTGAACAACACTCCCCTCTTCACCCTACCACCAACTCATGAGCTCCCCTGTCGCCCTGGAGGAGCCCATACAGTTGGGATGAACTCGCCTGACCCCCCAGGAGCGTCAGCACTGCTATCTCAACAAGCTGTGCATCTACTGTGGTCAGCCCATACATGTACTAGCCACCTGCCCCTCCCTGTTAAAAAAACACCCTAGTGAGCCAAACCACTTCCCCTCCCGTTCGCCTCATCCTGCCTGCCTCTCTCCAGTGGTCAGGTGGGTCACTTCCCATCCATGTAGTAGTGGACTCAGTAGTAGATAATATTTTCATCGACTCAACAGTGGTGGAACAAGCTAAAATCCCAGCTGAAGACCTTGACTCCCCTTGGGTTGCTCACGCCCTTGACAGTAAACTCCTCGCCACTATAACCCACTGAACTACTCCCATGACTCTACTCATCTCCGGGAATCATCGAGAACGGACCCAGCTCTTTGTCATTTCCTCCCCCACTTCTCCTGTGGTACTGGGTCTCTCTTGGTTAAAGGTTCACAACCCTCATATTGACTAGGCTGCTTCCTCTATCACCAGCTGGAGTGTGTTGCCATACGTCTCCATTTGGCAGCGCCCTTCTGCAAGGACACCTGTTCCAGCTCCTATGCCTCCTCCTGACCTTTCCCTTATCCCTCCTCAATACCATGGACTCATCCGTGTCTTCAGTAAGGAGTTAGCCCTGTCTTTTCCACCTCACAGACCCTATGACTGCACTTTTGATCTTCTCCCTGGTGCCCCTCTCCCCACCAGTCGACTCTACAACCAGTCGTGACCAGAGAAGGAAGCCATGGAGAAGTATATTCACAACTCACTATCTGGAGGACTTATCAGACAGTTCTCCTCCCCACTGGGGGCAGGCTTCTTCTTTGTGGAGGAAAAAGACAAGACTCTTCACCCCTGTATAGACTTCCGAGGACTCAATGATATGAGATATTTATATAACTATAAAAAACAAGTATCCACTTCCCCTCATCTACCCTTCTTTTGAACCCCTGTGCCACACCAAATACTTCACCAAACCAAGCCACCTGGCTCGTGTCCGAAAGGGGCGATGAGTGGAAGACCTCTTTCAATACCCCCCTTGGACATTTCGAGTACCTGGTGATGCCGTTTGGTTTGACGAATGCCCCAGCTGTTTTCCAGCCCTTATCAACGACATTCTTCTGGATATGCTGAATCAGTTTGTGTTTGTGTACTTGACATCCTCATCTTCTCCTGCACCATGGATGAACATGTGCAGCAGGTGCGACTGGTCCTCCAGTGGCTTCTAGAAAACAAACTATTCATCAGACCAGAGAAATGTGAGTTGCATGCTTCAGCCATTAACTTCCTGGGTTATGTGGTGGCACAGGGCCAGTTTTAATCAGACCCTGCAAAGATACAAGCTGTGGAGGAATGGCCAATGCCCACTTCCCGCAAGCAGCTTCAGAGCTTCCTGGGATTCACAAACTTTTACTGGAGATTCATCTGTTCTTAAACATCCACACCCCGCTCTGCAGTTTGTGGTGGAGGTGGATGCCTCGGACTTGGGAGTCAATGCTATTCTCTCCCAACATGATGCTGTGTCCCACAAGCTCCACCCTGTACTTTTTTCTCGTAATGTCTGTCTCCCACCAAGTGAAATTATGATGTTGGCAACTGGGAGCTGTTGGCAGTTGTTTTGACACTCCAGGAGTGGAGGCACTAGCTCGATGGAGCTCAGGAACCATTCCTCTGGACGGATCATAACAACCTGTCTTATCCATGCTCTGCCTGACACCTGAACTCACATCAGGCCCGCTGGTCCCTGTATCTCAGTCCCTTCAATTACATTCTCTCCTATCACCCTTGATCTCACAACACCAAGCCAGATGCTCTCTATCGCCTCTCAGAGAGAGACATGCCTCTACTCTCTGGACTCTCTATCAGTGGACCCTGAACCCATTGTGCCCCTTCCCTGCATAGTGGGCACTACTGCTTGGGATATTGGGATCCTGGTCAAAGACGCTCAGCGCTCTCAATCGGATCCTTGCACCAGCCCAGCTAACTGCCTGTTTGTTCATGACACTGCCCGGTCTCAGGTTCTTCAGTGGGGACACTTTTGGAGATTAATCTGTCACCCCGACTTCTTACAAACCCTCCTGTTTCTCCGATGACACTTCTTAGTATCCCAAGACATGTGAGGCCACCAAGAGTTCCTGGCTGGCTGCTCTGTCTGTGCCAGAGGCAAAGCCTGTTGCCTGTCCCCAGTCGCGCCTGGTCCCACATCGCGGTGGATTTTGTAACCGGTCTGCCTCCTTCAAATGGCAATACAGTCATCCTAACCATTGTTGACCTATTTTCCAAGTCAGTAAACTTTGTTCCATTGACTAAACTGCCCTTTGTCCTAGAGACTGCTGACCTCTGGGTTTGCCACGTATTTAGGATTCATGGCATTTCGGTGGATATAGTTTCTGACTGTGGTTGCCAGTTTGCTTCGCAGGTCTGGCAAGCCTTTTGCAAAGCACTGGGAGCCAGTTCAAGTTTAACATCTGGTTACCATCCCCAGTCCAATGGCGAGACAGAGCGAGCCAATCAAGACCTGGAAGCTGCCCATCGGTGTGTTGCAACCCGACGTTCCTCCGCCTGGTGCTCTCATCTCCCCTGGATCGTGTTTGCACATAATTCACTCACCAGCTCAGCCACAGGTATGACACCTTTTATGGCCGCTAACAGGTTTCAGCCTCCTTTGTTCCCAGTTCCTTACGTCCAGGCTCATATCCATCGCTGCCATGAGGCTTGGCAGTCAACATAAGTGGCTCTGACTCACTCAGTTCAGCGTAACCGCCGCTTGGCAGACCTTCATTGCTTCCCCGCTCCTCAGTAATGGCCCGGACAACAGGTGTGGCTCTCGTCCCATGACTTAGCGGTACAAGTGAATTCACGTAAGCTTGCTCTCAGATATGTTGAACATTTATGAAATTGACAGGATCATTAACCCATCTGCTCTTCGCCTTAAGCTACCTGCCTCTCTGCATGTTCATCCCACATTTCATGTCTGTATGCTGAAGCTGGTATCTACCAGTGACCTCCAGATTATTTAATCTCTCAAACGTGGTACTTAGTCTCAGTCTCTCAGTGTGTTTGCTTCTAGAGCTTTTTGTCTTCGTGCTTCATGCACATTACTAATGTGTTTTTTATTTTTATTTTTTCTCTCTTCCAGAGATCACCACCTGCCTACACCAGCTCTGTGCCTCGCCACCACCCATCCTCTAGCACCTCTGCCACCAAGCCTTCTTCATCCTCTGGATCCACCTGGCCAAACGCTCCACGTGCTTCTGCCAAAGCCCTCAGCCTATGCCCTCGGCGTTCCTGCTCCAATCTCCCAGCTGAGCCTTCTGCCCAGGCCAGAGCTACTGTTATTTATGCAAGTCACGTACATCTCTTAAAACTGCTCCACTCTGGTTGTCCACTTCTGCATCCTGAAACATTCAACACCAACCGTAACATTTTTTTCTGCATCTTCCTTTTTTTACCAGACCTATGTTTGATGAGGAATCCCACAGCACATATTATTTCCCTCATTGTGATCTCAAAATTCTTGGATTGCCAACTTTAAATAATGTGCATGATTCTTTCTTATTCAGCATTATGTGACACCCAGTAATGTGTGGTCATATTAGGTTATTTGTATGTGTTTATTTTTTGGAAATGAGCCTTATTGAGGTAATTTGATGAATATTTTTGTTGGTAGCTGTATCTCCGTTATGCCACAAGGGGGCATCGCCTCCTCAGTGAGACAGGCTTAGTGCAATGGGCATTCAGCTCTGGTATTCAGTAAGACAGAAGCGAGAGAAGAAAACGCATCACCTGTTGCCTGTCTCATCATTTCTCTGTCCTTTACAGGTCAGTAACTTGGGAAAAAACACATGTGACCGCTAAAATGTTTATTTATGTTGTTAACACTAGCGTCATCGTGTGCTTTGTTTGTCAGAACATTTTGATTTGGTTACTATGAGAGTTATAAGAGAAGTAGTAAGCAGAGCTAGCTTAAATGCTATATATGCTGTGTGTGTTGAACTAAATGTTATCAGGTCTTATTTTAAGGATCATAGGCAAGGCAAGGCAAGTTTATTTGTATAGCACAATTCAGACACAGGGCAACTCAAAGTGCTTTACAGGCGCATACAATTACAGTAAAACATTTAAGATACATTAAAACAAAACATTAAAACAAGTTGAGAAATAGACATTTAAACAAAACATTAAAACAAGTTAAGAAATAGACATTAAAACAAAACATTAAAACAAGTTAAGAAATAGGAAAGTAGGCTAAAATAGAATAGGTTTCTTACACCAGCTTCCTGGTTTTTTGCAATCTCCCATTGTTCTACTTGTCACTCGTCCCAGTGCACTTTATCCTTAAGACCCGGTCGTCACCGTGAATTCAGTTTGTTTACGCTACAAATTCTGAAAAAGCAGCCAACCAGCGGTGATAACCTTAAGAGACACCTTGTCTCCACTTGGTTCCACTCGGCCCTGAGTTGGCCCCAATCCAGCGGTAAAACAGCTTAATAGGAAAAAACACCTTTTCTTCCTATTAGCTCCGGCGTTCCCAGAATCCGGTATTACTCTGCCCTGAATTGGTTCGAGTCGCCCAACTATCACAATGCACTTTTAGTTTTTAGACCCGGTCGTCACCGTGAATTCAGTTTGTTTACGCTACAAATTCTGAAAAAGCAGCCAACCAGCGGTGATAACCTCAAGAGACCCCTTGTCTCCACTTGGTTCCACTCGGCCCTGAGTTGGCCCCCAATCCAGCGGTAAAACAGCTTAATAGGAAAAAACACCTTTTCTTCCTGTTAGCTCCGGCGTTCCCAGAACCCGGTATTTACTCTGCCCTGGATTGGTCTGAGTCGCCCAACTATCACAATGATCAACAGAAATCCAGCAAAAATTACTATTCACAATAATAGAAAACAAAAGTCACAGAGAAAAAATAAAAGTCACAGTGCAGTTCAAAGTCTTAAAATTGCTTCAGTGAAAGGCTGTGGCAAACAGAAAGGTCTTCAGCCTTGATTTAAAAGAGGTGAGAGTCGGAGCAGACCTGCAGTTTTCTGGGAGTTTGTTCCAGATGTGTGGCGCATAGTAACTGAACGCTGCTTCTCCATGTCTAGTTTTGACTCTAGGGACTGAAAGCAGACCTGAGCCTGATGACCTCAGAGGTCTGGATGGTTCATAACGTGGCAGCAGATCAGAAATGTATTTTGGCCCGAAACCATTCAGTGCTTTATAAACCAACAACAGGATTTTGAAATCTATTCTTTGACTGACAGGAAGCCAGTGTAAAGATCTGAGAACTGGAGTGATGTGATCTACTTTTTTGGTTCTTGTTAGGACTCGAGCAGCAGCGTTCTGAATCAGCTGCAGCTGTCTGATGGATTTTTTAGAGAGTCCTGTAAAGACACCGTTACAGTAGTCGAGTCTGCTGAAGATAAATGCATGGATAAGTTTTTCTAAATCCTGCTGAGACATAAGTCCTTTTATCCTGGATATATTTTTAAGATGATAGTAGGCCGACTTTGTAATTGACTTAATGTGGTTGCTGAAGTTCAGGTCTGAGTCCATTATTACACCGAGGTTTCTGGCTTGGTTTGCAGTTTTCAACATTATAGATTGAAGCTGAGCAGAGACTGTGAGTCGTTCTTCCTTGGCTCCAAAAACAATTATTTCAGTCTTATCTTTGTTTAACTGAAGAAAACTCTGACACATCCAATCATTGATTTGTTCAATGCATCTACTTAGCGTTTGTATGGGATTGTAGTCCCCTGGTGAGATGGTTATGTAAATTTGTGTGTCATCTGCATAACTATGGTAACATATTTTGTTGTTTTCCATTATCTGAGCTAGAGGAAGCATGTAAATGTTGAATAGTAGAGGCCCCAGAATGGAGCCCTGGGGTACTCCGCTTGTCATTTTCATCCTTTCAGATGTGTAATTACCAATAGACACAAAGTAGTCTCTATCATTTAGATAGGATTTAAACCAGTTTAGTGCTGTACCAGAGAGTCCCACCCAGTTTTCCAGTCGGTCCAGTAGTATGTTGTGGTCGACTGTGTCAAACGCAGCACTGAGATCCAGTAATACTAAGACTGAAATTTTGCCATTGTCTGTGTTTAAATGAATGTCATTGAGGACCTTGACTAGAGCAGTCTCAGTGCTATGATGTGGTCGAAATCCTGATTGGAAGACATCAAAACAGCCATTTACTATTAAGTAATTGTTCAGCTGTTGAAAAACAGCTTTTTCAATGATTTTACTTAAAATTGGGAGGTTCGATATGGGCCTGTAATTATTCATTACTGATGTGTCTAGATTGTTCTTCTTCAGGAGTGGTTTAATAACTGCAGTTTTCATGGCTTGGGGGAAGACGCCTGAAAGTAGAGACATGTTGACAATCTGTAGCAGATCTGGAGTCATGCAGTCTGAAACTTTTTTGAAGAACCCTGCTGGTAAAATATCAAGGCAGCATGAGGAAGATTTCAAATGTTGTATTATCTCTTGCAGGTTTTTGTCATTGATTTGGTCAAATTGTGTCATGGTGTTAGAGTTGGTTTTCGGTGGACACATGGATAACACGCCTCCTGTACTAGGTACGGTGGCACAGACCGCTTGTCTAATTTTCTGAATTTTGTCAGTGAAGAAGGATGCAAATTCATTACAGGCCCTGGTAGATAGATGTTCAGAGGCTACTGGCACAGGAGGGTTTGTTAGCCTGTCGACAGTAGCAAACAGGGCGCGTGCATTATTATTGTTTTTGGTGATAATGTCTGAAAAGAAGGACTGCCTTGACTTTTTCAGTTCTAAATTAAAAATGTAAAGTCTCTCTTTATAAATGTCAAAATGAACTTGGAGCTTAGTTTTGCGCCACCTGCGCTCTGCCTTTCGGCATTCCTTTTTTTCCATTTTGACAAGCGTGGCATTTCTCCAAGGAGATTTTTTCTTACCAGAGACCACCTTCACTTTAGTGGGTGCAATGGCATCAATAACATTTGTAACTTTAGAACTGAAGTGATCTACAAGGTCATTGACGGAGAACCTGGAGAGGGGAGGTGTGGAGGAGAAAGCCTCAATGAATATGTCACTGGTGTTTTCAGTGATGTAACGCTTTGAGACGACCTCAGTTTGAACATTTGTGTACACACATATATCACTCTCAAAGAGAACACAGTAATGATCAGAGAGAGCAACATCAGATACCAGAACCTTAGGAATGTTCAGACCCTTGGAGATAACCAAGTCTAGGATGTGACCCCTGTTGTGTGTGGGCTGCATCACATGCTGAGTGAGTCCAAAGTTATCAAGGACACGACACAGTTCTTTAGTCCATCTGTCCTCAGGTTTGTCGACATGGATGTTAAAGTCACCAACAATTAACACACAATCAAAGTCAGTGCAGATAAGAGACAGTAACTCAACAAGGTCATCAAAAAAATCTGTACAGTATTTAGGTGGCCTGTAGATGTTTAGAAATATAGCCCGAGAAGATGAGTTTAACTGAAGAGCCACATATTCAAAAGAAGTCAAATTTCCATAAAACATTTGCTTGCATTTGAGTAACTCATTAAACAGAATACTAACACCTCCTCCTTTTTTATGCTTTCTAGTCTCACTTATGAAAGAGAAGTTTGGAGGGCTTGATTCAATGTGAACAGCTGCACTGTTGTCTTGGTCTAACCATGTTTCAGTTAAAAACATAAAATTAAGATTGTGTTTGATGATAAAATCATGTATTAAAAAAGATTTTCCTGCCAGAGACCTGATGTTTAATAAAGCTAAATTAAAAGAGTCAAAACCAGCTGTGCAATCTTTTGTGACAGTTTGTGGCTGACGAGGAATGGGAGCTAAATTTAATAGATTGGCAGATTTATTAAGGCACTTCCTGTGTCTCAGCAAATTCACAATTTTTCTATTACCTGTAAACACAGGAATCGAGGAGACTACCTGAACTCCAAGGGGCCCCGGCTTTTCTGGGGGGAAGACATTAAAGATATCAACTTCGTAGCCTGGACCCGGAATGAATGTTAAATTTGACATTACCCTCTTTCTTGGCAATTTAAACATTCTTTTAATTACCGATCATAACATGAACTGAAGAAGCTTCCAGTACACTGGGCCCCGACTTTCGCTGGGAATAGTCAGGAGTGACATCTTTAGAGCCTGGACCCATAAAACATCAGCAGTAAGAGACAGAAAGATCTAAGTGTGCTGAGCTCTTATCAGCTTGGGGAGGATGATGCCTATGTGAAAGGGGTGGGGGTGGTGTGTGTCTTAACTTCACCGAAGGCTGAGGGTGTTTCAGGGGAATGAGAGGAGAGAAAATTGCAGTAGGGCGGGGGGTAAACTGTGTCCCAGCGATGACCAGCTTGTTCATTTGGTCAGTGAACTCCATGAGGGGGGACGAAGGCGACAACATGCCCACAGTAGATGGTGAACTGGGTGGGGTTTGGGGTGGTGTAGACAGTTGAACCTCACAGAGAGAATCCTCTTCCTGCTTGTCCTGACGTCTCTCATGAGTGGAGCTCACTTCAGCTGGGGGTTGTGCTCGGTTTCCTTTGTGATTATCTCCTGTTTGTTTCGGCCTGTCTTGCCTCTTGTCCTTGGTGGAGGGAACAGATTGGTGACGCAGGCAGAAAGATATGTTGGACATAAACAGTTTGACTCCTGACCTATTTAGGAAGAGTCCATCTTGCTTAAAAAGATGTCTGCGGTCCCATAAGAAATTGAAGTTGTCCAAAAAATACATAGAATGGACATTACATGCTTTGGAAAGCCATGTGTTCAGTGCCATCAATCTGCTGTACCAAACAATACCAGGGATTCTCGCTGTCATGTCAGGAACCATATCCTTTGGAAAACAGAGAACCTTCATGTTTTCACCGCACATGAATCTCACATCTTTAACAGTGGCATCTCCCACAATCAGAGTTTGGGGCCCAGTCGTTAGCTTTGCCTGCGGCCTGTTAGCTTCTGATTTACGTTCAGACCTTACCCTTCTCTGTGGCGATGAGTGGTACAGGTCATCAGATGGAGATGCGGAATCTCGGCGTAGTGGAGCAAATCTGTTTTGCATTTTGATAGTTTGTTGTACGGGATGTTTGCTGTTGGTCTTTCCTTTAGCAGCTGACCACGGCTGTGTCCTGCTCTGCATTGGAGTAGAGGAGGAGGAGGATGGTAGTGCTGGCCAGCCGGTAGCATCAGAGATCTCCGGGTGGACGGTTCTTCCTGTTATTCTTCCATCCATGTTCCAAGGAGCAGAGTTCTTCTTTGGTTTTGCCCCAAGAGTGTTCCAGGGAGGACTTCCATGTGAAGATTTACTGCGGAGATCACGGCTCTCCCGTTTCTTATCAGTGCTAGGTAGCTGTGTGTTAGCGTTCTCTTTTTCGCTGAAAGGAAGAGTGGTTTCATTTCCACACAGTCCGTTAACCTCCACATTAACTTCTAATCTGTGGATTTTAGTTTCCAACAAAGTGATCTTCTGCATGAGTTTGTGGAAATCGTCAGTGGTGAAGGGTGGCATCCTGTTGCTGGTTAGCTTGCTAGTTAGCTGCTAACAGGCTTGTGCTACCTCTTAGGCCTCGTTCAGAAAGTGTTGAAGAGTTCGGAAAAAATTTTGAAATGAGCCAGCAATGTACTGTACTATCTCCAATAAATTATGCTCCCAGTGGTTTCTAAATATCCAGGAGTCACTGCCTGTAATCTCTCAGTGAAGAAAAAAAAGAATAATAGTGGAAAAAAGGGCAAGCAGAAGCGAGAGCAAGCGGAAAAGCGTCTGCACCCAAGCAGATACAACTGGTGCATAGCTGCATTTGGTTAGGGTTCCCGTACATTTCAAATACTATACTATACTAACTGGTTCTAAAGGACAAATTCATGTGCTAATTTCATGTTTCTTTAAGTTGATAAGTTGATTTAAAACACTTGTTGGCTCTGTCACTTTCTCATGGTATTTGCCATTATGTTTTGTTGTAGTGTACAACAAACTGCCAGTCAGTCTAACTGGACATTAATTATGAATATATATGTATATATGTATATGTGAATACATCTATTGAAGCTAAAAGCTTGAGGCCAAAAAGATATTTGGACACTGTATTGTTTTAATTTCATTTATATATGAAAAATAACAGAAACACGGACTGTAAAAATTATGTTTATTGCAGAGAAAGTTTGTTAGGTTGAATTGTGGAAATTGTGACCTGGTATTAGGTTTAAGGAAAAATGTATAAATATGTATTGGAGACTATGTATAAAATGCATATATGTTAAAAATTAAAGTACGACAGAAGCGAGAGAAGGAAACGCATCACCTGTTGCCTGTCTCATCATTTCTCTGTCCTTTACAGGACAACATTATAATCTGTCTACTGGCCACATGCTTGGGGGTTACAATTACACTTTTGTGCCATTGTAATTTTTTTCTTATATTCCATAATAAGGTAAGGACTACAGTGCTTAAAATTATTCACCCCCTTGGATGTTTTCCCCTTTTTATGCTTTTATAAATGGAATCATTGTCAATATAATTTTGCTTTTTTGACAAAATTTACAAAAAAACTCTTTAATACCAAAGTGAAAACAGATTTCTACAAAGTAAATCCATCATTAAGAAATGGAAGGAATATGGCACGTGTAGATCTGCCTAGAGCAGGCTGTCCTCACAAACTGAGTGACCGTTTAAGGAGGACACTAGTGAGGGAGGCCAGACACCTTTGACTACTCTGAAGGAGTTAAAAGCTTCAGCAGCTGAGATGGGAGAGACTCTGCATACAACAACTGTTGCCCTGGTTCTTCACCAGTCAAAGCTTTATGGGAAAGAGAAAGCCACTGTTGAAGAAAGCTCATTAAATCTCCACTAGAGTTCACCCAAAGGCATGTGGAAGACCCCAAGGTCAACTGGAAGATGGTTCTTTGGCCTGATGATACCAGAATGGAGCTTATTGGCCATCAGACTACACACTATGTTTGGTGGACACCAAACACTGCACATCACCACAAACACACCATTCCCAATGTGATGCATTCTGCTGGCACGTCATGCTGTGGGGATGTTTCTTGGCAGCAGGCCCTGGAAGGCTTGTAAAGGTAGAAGGTAAAATGAATGCAGCAAAATGAAGGGAAATCCTGGAGGACAACCTGGTTCAGTCTGCAAGAGAAGTACGACTTGGAGGAAGATTTATTTTCCAGCAAGACAATGACCGGGAGCATACACCAAAAGCTACACAGAAATGGTTTAAAGACAACAAGGTAAATGTTCTGGAGGGGCCATGTCAAAGCCCAGACCTCAATCCAAAAGAATTTGTGGGTTGACTTGAAAATGGCTGTTCACGCCCAATCCCCATGCAACCTGACAGAGCTTGAGCCGTTTTGCAAAGAAGAATAGAGTAAAATTGTCCAGATGTGCAAGCCTGATTGAGACCTATCCACACAGATTCATTGCGGAATAACTTCTTCTGATAACTGGTATATAGCTTGGATGGATGACAGACTATGTGGGTTGGGTCTAAACATTTTGTCAATACATAAAGCCCTGACTGATTAAAGTCTCCTCCAATAAGTATATTACTATTTCCACCATTCCTAATTACACTACATACTACATGAAAAGAAACCATGCATAGATATTAGCAACACTACTGACATCGGCGCCCCTCAGGGAACTGTGCTGTCTCCCTTCCTCTCCACCACCTACACTGCAGACTTTAAGTACCGCAGTGAGTCGTGTCATCTGCAGAAATTGTCTGATGATATGGTTATTGTGGGGCGTGTAGAGGGTGGGAAGGAGGGTGAGTACAGGGACCAATTTTGTAAAGTGGTGTGGGGAGAACCACCTGCAGCTGAACATGGCGAAGACAAAAGAGATGGTGGTGGACTTCAGGAGGAACAAGCCCACGCCCGTTCCAGTCTGCATTGGTGGGACAGACGTTGACATTGTGGATTCTTACAAATACCTGGGTGTGGTGCTGGACAACAAACTGGAGTGGACTACAAACACGGAGGCAGTCTACAAGAAGGGCCTGAGCCGGCTTTACTTCCTGAGGAGGCTCAGGCAACCAGATGCTGTTTTATCAGTCTGTTGTTGCGAGCACCATCTTCTTCGCTGTGGTGTCCTGGGGTGCGGGCATCAAAGCGAAGGATGCAAACAGACTAAATTAACTCATAAAGGAGGCAGGGTCTGTTGTTTTCACCCTGGAGGAGGTGGTGGAGGACAGGATGCTGGCAAAACTGCTGGCAATCATAGACAATGTCTCTCACCCCCTCCACAAAACTCTCTCTTGCACCTTATGTTCCACTTACCTCAACATTTAATTGGATTTACCTCAATATTTTTATTTGTATTTTATTTCATAACTACCTAAGCATTTCATTGTATATAGTACAGTATTCTATTGTTGTAACGTTCTATTCTATTGTTTTTGTTGCATATTGTATACAGTACTTTATTGTTTCTTATTGCCTCTATATTTGCCCTTATATTTTTATTGTATTTGTACTGAATGTACCTGCTGCTATGATGACCGAATTTCCCCTCGGGGATTAATAAAGCTATCGATCTATCTATCTATCTATCTATCTATCTATCTATCTATCTACCTGCCTGCCTGCCTGCCTGCCTGCCTGCCTACCTACCAACCATATCTAATATGTATATCTAATATAACCCATCTACCTTCCTTGTGCAAGAGGCAAGTACATACAATGAAATCCATTTTTGATTTATTTTTTTTACCAGACTTACAACCACTCATTAAACCTGAACACTGGAATGCTCACTGTTCTGCGAGTAGCGGTGCAAAAAGACATTTTTCCGGCGACAGAATTACACGTTCACTTTCCATCCAAGTCTGCTGATTCCTTATCTCCTATTTGTGTGAGAAAGCTCTTGGCCTCGGCAGGGCTGATGAATTGGTAAAGCCTGTTGCTAGTGTGAATGTCATGTTTGCCAGATATCACAGAGAGTAATCAATATTATTGAAGTAAGTGCCTGACCTCGTTGAATTATTTTAGTTTTTCCTGTACATCCTGTTTATAATCCTGGAAAAAGCTAATCTGTGTGCTGAAATTTCCTGATTATGTTTTTCTCTTCCCTTGCCACTTCCAATATGTCAATCTTGGCTTCATCCCAGATGAAACAGGCAATAACATGTTGGGGTCTGAAAGTGTCACTTTGTGGCTGTCTGACCCAATGTCCTCTGTCTACCTCATACCAATCATCAGGATTAATCACTTAACAAAGTTGTAATGAAGCCATTTATATCTTGACGTGAAAACCCTTTCAACACGGCCACCTTTTCCTGCAAGACAGCATTTTGCTTGGAAAGCTCATATACGATCGGGCCTGTCCTGACCTCTTCATCCTCCAGGTTGGAGATTTCTGATTTGGCCTCAGGAATTCTGTTGCTCCCTGTTTTTAACCATCTTTTTTAGGGACTCCATCCCCCTTTCACTCCTGCCATGTATTTGGCAAGGTTCCCCAGGATATTTCCATATGCCCTGTGCCCCCACCACTAAATCAGGTGTAGTTCCTGTTGCCGCCATTTTTGGGCTATTATTTCAAAGGAAATACAGTACTATCTCACTAGTGTACTGAAAATCCGCGACTCATAGTACTCATAGTGACTTTTACCAGGCTTGGTTAGGTAGGCTGAGCCCCTCCCTTCTAGTTGTTAACCTGAACTACCATGGCAATTTACAGTGAGGCTTACTGCCAAAAATCCCACTTTTCATAAAGTGATATATCTCTCAATGTTGTTTACAAAAATCCCCTTTAAGTTTTATTGTGTGTGTGTGTGTGTGTGTGTGTGTGTGTGTGTGTGTGCTTTCATGCGTGCATGTGTGTGTTTGTGACTGACGTTGTGTGCAGTAGAGGCCAGTCCATCCTGGGGTGCACTTGCATTCTCCATCATATGCACTACAGTGGGCTCCGTTGTGACAGTTACATGTGTGGATACAGTTGGGTCCCCACTGACCAGGTGGACATGCTGCAACACAGTGAAAACAAAATGTCAGCGCTTGTAATCTTTAGTAATACCAGTTTACATCTTATCATTACAATCAAGAATATTTTCTTTTCATGCTACTGTCTACTTCTACTCCACTCAATTTCAAGTTATTTGTTTTATTTTATTGTGATAGTATTTTGACCTTTTTTCATAATTTATCATTTTTTTCATCTATTAAGGGAGGAAATAATCAGCAGACGAACCCAAAATGAAAATAATCATTAGTTGCAGTCCTTTCAGTTTTTCTGCATGAGTAATAATCTCATGATACAATTTACTGTATACTGATGTATGTATAATATCATAGTACAACAGTTACATGGGCCACTTTGAGTTGCATTGAGCCCTTTTACATTTAATACTGACTTAATTGTCCAGATTATATTTCTTGTTTATACGTAGGTACTTTCATTTAGTAACACAAGTAAAATTATTTTTACAGTTGTAGTATTAGTACTTCTACTCAATACTATCTAATTGAAATGATTTTTCTAACTGACTACACGTCAGGACAGTAATATTATAAAACACATCAAAACCACCATGTTTTGGAGGGAGTACCGGGAGTGTAGTTTAATGTGCTTTACGGAGACATGGCTGCACCAGGACATTCCTGATGACAACGTTTCCATCGAGGGCTATGAGACTGTTACGGCCGACAGGGACTTCACCGGGAGCGGTAAGTGTAAAGGAGGGGGGCTTGCTGTTGTAGTTAACAACAGGTGGTGCAGTCCAGCTCATTTATCGTCAAAGAGCGTATCTGTTGCCCGGTTATTGAACTGTTTACCGTTGAACTCCGACCATATTATCTGCCACAGGAGTTTTCACATGTTGTTGTGGTGACTGTTTACATTCCTCTCTCTGCTACCACGACGTCGGCGTGTGACGTCATCCACTCTGCCATAGCCCGGTTACAGACTCAACACCTGAGTGCATTCATTGCTATCTCGGGTGACTTCAACCACGTCACCATGGACACAGCACTGCCCAACTTCACACAGTATGTAAACTGTCCTACAAGAGAGGAGAGGACCCTGGACTTGCTGTATGCTAATGTGAAGGATGCATGCCTCTCCCCTCCCCCCACTGGGTAGATCAGACCACAACCTGCTGCACCTCAACCCCTGTTATGTGCCTCTGGTGAAGACCCAGCCTGCGACCACAAGGACAGTGAGATGGTCGGAGGAAGCTTATGAGACACTTCAGGGATCACTTTGTGAGCCGCATGGAAAGGACATTGGTGGGCTCACAGAGTGCATCACGGACTATATCAACTTTTGTGTAGACTCCACTGTTCCAGCTGAGACTGTGCATTGTTACCCAAATAATAAGCCGACATCAAAGAAATCCTCAATGAAAAGAAGAGGGCTTTCAGAGCTGGCAGCAGGGAGGAGGAGAGAACAATACAGGGACAGCTAAAGGTGAAGATCAGGGAGGGTAAAGAAAACTACAGGAGGAAGCTGGAGTGGAAACTTAAGCAGAACAACACGAGAGAGGTCTGGAGAGGAATGAGGACAATCACTGGATTCAGGTCAGCTGGCAATAGAGGAGTTGAAAGCAGCATGGACCGGGTCAACAAACTCAATCTGTTTTTTAACAGATTTGATACTGAGGCCCCTGCACCCCCTGATAACACCACCATCAATCCTACTGCTGTCTACCAACTACCACCTTCTCCACCCCCTCCTCCTCCTTACAGCCTTTCATCCTCCTGTGAGATCCCTCCCCACTCCTCCTCCCCTGGTCTCCAAACTCACTACACACTACAACCAATTGACTCAACACCTCCCCCTCCCCTACCTGTCACCTCTACAGTGAGCATCAAAGCTGACCATGTTGGGAGACAGCTGGTGAGACTCCACTCAGGCAAGCGTCCTGATGGTGTCAGCCCAAAGGTGCTCAAAGCGGGTGCCCCCCAGCTATGTGGAGTACTTCACCATGTCTTCAGCATGAGCCTGAGTCTACAGAGGGTCCCTGTGATGTGGAAGACGTCCTGCCTGGTCCCTGTGCCAAAGGCGACGCGTCCCTGTGGCTTCAAGGAATACAGAGCTGTGGCACTGACCTCCCACATCATGAAGACCCTGGAGAGACTCATCTTGGAGCAGCTCCGGCCCTTGGTCAAACCACTCTTGGACCCCCTACAGTTCGCCTATCAGCCCAAACTTGGAGTTGAGGATGCCATCATCTACCTGCTCAACCGTGTCTACGCTAGGGCTTTGACATCGAACTTCGGTATTCGAATATAATTCGAATATTAAAAAAAAAAAGATATTCGAACGAATATCGGGCAGCTTCTAAATATTCGAACCTATAATAAGCATTATTTTTGGTAAATGTGTTTGCCTGAAAACGTAGTTTTCAATCCAGATTCGAGGCTTTTTTCAGCCTGTTTTGTGAAACGCGAGCTCATGAGCATTGATCACCAGGGGCTTCTGTACGTTATCACGTCGTTAGCGCCTGACGCCTGTTTACACTCTTTCACAGAAAAACAATGGCGGAGCAAAAGGCTGCGAGTGCGGAAGGAGAACTATACACGCCGGAAAATTTAAGGAGTAATGTGTGGCGCTTCTTTGGTTTCCTGAAACAAGGAAAAATAATGAGAAAGGACAAAGTTATTTGTAAAATATGTAAGACTAAACTTATCGACCACTCCACGACCAGCAACTTGAGAGCCCACCTGTCAACACTTTTCTGTCTATTGATTGATACACTGCCCTCTGGTGGACAGAACATAGAACAACAGAAAAACGACTTTCTTTTGATACTAATATAGGTCTTACTGGAGGCATTTAATGATCAAAATATTATCAATAAATATTCGAATATATTCGAATATTAATATTAATAAACAAACGAAGTTCGAATATGATTTTTTGGGCAGATGTCAAAGCCCTAGTCTACGCCCACCTGCACAAATCAGCGAGCACTGTGAGAGTCATGTTTTTTGACTTCTCCAGTGCATTCAACACCATCCGTCCGGCTCTACTGGGTGAGAAGCTGACAGCCATGCAGGTGGATTCCCCCTTGTGACCTGGATTATTGACTATCTGACTGGCAGACCACAGTATGTGCGCTTACAACACTGTGCATCAGATAGACTGGTCAGCAACACCGGGGCCCCACAGGGGACTGTCCTCTCTCCCTTCCTCTTCACCCTCTACAACACGTACTTCAACTACTGCACAGAGACCTGTCATCTCCAGAAGGTCTTGGATGACTCAGCAATAGTTGGATGTATCAGTGAAGGTGCTAAGGATGAGTACAGGACTACTGTGGACAACTTTGTCACATGGTGTGAGAAGAACCATCTGCAGCTCAATGGGACAAAGACCAAGGAACTGGTTGTGGACCTGAGGAGGATTAAGGTGCCGTTGACCCCCGTTTCCATCCAGGGGGTCAGTGTGGAGGATTATAAGTATCTGGGAGTCCACACTGATAATAAACTGGACTGGGTTAAGAACATTAACGCCCTCTACAGGAAGGGACAGAATTGTCTCTATTTTCTGAGACGACTGAGGTCATTCAACATCTGCCGGACTATGCTTAGGATGTTTTATGAGTCTGTGGTGGCCAGTGCTATACTATGTGCTGTTGTGTGCAGGGGCAGCAGGCTGAGGGTAGTGGATGCAAAAAGACTGAACAGACTGACTGATCCACAAGGCCAGTGACATTGTGGGAGTGGAGCTGGACTCTCTGACGGTGGTGTCAGAGAGGAGGATGCTGTCAAAGTTACATGTCATCCGGGACAATGGCTCCCATCCACTCCATGACGTGGTGGTCAGCCACAGGAGTACATTCAGCACTAGACTAATCCCACCAAGATGCACCACAGAGCGCCACAGGAAATCATTCCTGCCTGTGGTCATCAAACTGTTCAATTCCTCGCTCGAGTGTCAGACACAAAGTTTTCAACTTTGGCATTATTTATTGCTCTGTTTATATGTATATTTATTCTAGTGGAGTGTACATTTCTTGTATTTTGTTTCTGTTGTTCTTGTTTATATATAGATACTATTATTATTATTATTATTATTATTATTATTTCTGCATATTCTGAACTTTGAATGGAAGCAGCTGTAACGTAAACAATTTCCCCTCAGGGATAATAAAGTATTTCTGATTCTGATTCTTATATCATTTATTGAGTGAACACACGCTGGGAGCAGTCGCTGCCAATCCATCCTGGATAACACTGACAGGAGCCATCAATGGGGTTGCAGGTGCCATTATTGATGCAGCTGCAGCTCCAGGCACAGTTCTTCCCAAAGCTACCACTGGGACACACTGCACACAAGACACATGTGTTAATCATTTATGTCCTAACCCTAACCCAACCACATTTTGCATTGTCACTGTAAAAGTATTTTAACTTCTTAAGTATCATTTCCATCTCAGATACCATCCATGGAGCTACAGGATTGTTTTTGGCATTCTGGGATCTTTGTTGCTGATTAGGTTAACTTATCACACATCAATTGTCAACACTGTTCTCATCTTTCAAACTTTTGGTAAATGGATTTGCATTTCTAAAGCACTTTTCCAGTCTACTGACTGCGGAAAGAGCTTTACAACACTTGTCACATTTACCCATCACACACATATTCATACATTGATACAGAGGCTGCCATGCAAGGTGCTGACCTGCTCATCAGGAGCAATTTGGGGTTTAGTATCTTGCCCAAAGATTGTTTGATGGGGGAGCTCGGAAACTGAACCTGCAACTTTTCGATTCCTGGACAACCCGCTATACCTCCCGAGCCAAAGCTGCCCCCACTGAACTTTGTTGTGCATCATGTGTTAGATGTTCTGATCAGTTCAAACATTTACATTTACTGAAACGTAATTTGTGTAATGATGATAACACTGAAAAATGGTACGCATGCTAGTGGCAGAGAGTGTAAAAACTTGAAGAATTTTCTTGGAACAGCACATCTCAGACTTACAGTATACCAACAGGAAGCTGTATCAGCCATTAAAAACCCACGTGTTATATCTCTGAACCCTTTACAAACAGTAGATACAATGTTCTGCAGGGTAACTCACCCTCATTACACAGTGCCCCCTTGAAGCCTGGCAGACAGTCACACTGTCCTGTGACGTGGTGACACGGTCCGTTACTGTGGACACACTGTGGACAAGTCTGACTGCAGAGGTGACCAAAATAACCTGGGGAGCAGACTTTGGCAAACCAGGAGAAACACAAAAATAAGTTAATGCATGCAATTTAAACCCAATTTACTAAGGTAACAGCTAACTATGCAATCAACAACTGGAATTGTCATTTTGGAACCTTGTGGAAGTTAAAAAAATGTTTGAGTTAGAAAGAGGAGTTAATAACAGATCAAATGGGTATCACATCAAATTGTGTAACAGACCCACCAGCCTGCCATGTCACTGTTGCGTTTGGCCTCATCCATTTGTGAAAACAACATGGTCTCTTCCAAGGTCAAGTTACCAATAACAAACATGCATTCTGCAGTTTACATCCGGTTACATATTAAAAATAAAGAACAGAAGATTCAAGAACAACAGTGTGAATGCTGTGTCAGATCTATTACCTGTGAATAATGACAGCTAATGTTATAGCTTTGAGTTATATCAGTGCCAGTACAACTGAAACTTATTATTATTGGTTCGTCATGTATGACCACAGGACTATGATCTCTCACTGACCTCACTGTTTATCCCTGTGCTTACGACTCTTGAGCTGTTGTAATAAGTGAATTTCCCTGCTGAGGGATAAATATAGCCTCTTACGACTCTCCAGCTGATACAGAATGCTCTCTCTCTCACTCAACTGGTCCAGGCAGATGGCTGCTGAAATGTTGGGTTTCTGTAAATTCATTAATTTAAGAGAATGGTCAAGAACGGCTCAAATGGGAAAGTGTCATGAGATAAATTTAGTGTGAAATGGCACTATGCAAATAAAGATTGATTGACTGATTGATTGTTGATTGATTGATTGATTGATTGATTGATTGATTGAGTCTTATCTTGCGCTTACTAGGGCCATTCATACTCTAACCCGGGAATTCCATTGGTTGCTTGTCGTCTGTCAACCCCCACCGGCTGCGTTTTGAGTGCAGCACGGCACAGCACTGCCGGACAGCTGGAGTTGCGAGACGAGGAGTTCCTGCGATAATTACAGAATCACGCTTGACCGCAGTTATACGTATGTGTTATCAATACAACAACAAACAGACAAAGGTTAGTGTTCTTAACTGAATGACTATAAGAAGTGCTTGGATTTGTCTCTTTTTAGAGATATTTGTGCTCTGTGTTGATGCCATGCCATTATTTTATTATGAAAATTAACCGGATGTTATGTTGTTCATTCGGTGTCTGACTTCATGTCTGCTCTTTGCTGAATTTGGCTGAATTGATGCACCATGCTCCAGCATCCGGCAGAAATAGAAGCCTTGTGGAGCTTCAACGGAGTAGATACGCAAGTGGTGCCAGTGGAAGTACACACATAGACTAGAGTGAAACCTAGCAGCTCTGCTGCCATGGCGGATTGGAGATGGACAGAACACACATCTGGTGGAATTTAGGGGTAAGGCTCAACTGTGGAAACCTAAGTGTGTCCTGAAGTTGTCTCTGTTTCTTGTGATGTTATACAGGTACAGGATATTGCTGTTTGAGACTTTCGACATAGTGGAACTACAGTAGTAGTACTGTACAAGTACAATTTTGAGGTAGTTGAAATGTCAACATGTTCCCAGGTCTCAGCTGTTAAGGTACATTGTTAATATTTCTGATAGGAATGATCGATACATCTTAATGGATAAAATAAGACTTAAGTTGAAATGAACTCCTGTTTTCTTGAAGTCAAGTGTCAGCTGTGTTGACCTTGCAGCATGTGGTGCCGATGTAGTGCTTACTCCTCTGACAGCTGGTGCCTCTGTATCCTGGAGCACACTCACAGGTTCCTTCATCTGGAGAGCAGGAAGCTCCATTCTTACAGTTACAGGGGAGGGAGCAGTTTGGGCCCCAGTGCCCTGCAGCACACAAACTGTCACAGTGTATACCTGCTCTCTCACACACACACACACACACACACACACACAGACAAACAAACAGAAAATCAAGATACTTTTTAGTCTACTTTGTACTGTGAATGTGTAAATAAGCTCAAAACTTTAATCTCATCTTTTATCTTTGTTCTATTTTCTTAATACTACTACAATTGTATCTTCCGCACTACGCTATAGGGCGCCGATTGTAAAGTTGTGCATGCTAAAATAAATAGCAACTTTTCAACACATTTAGCAAAAAAACACATTTAAAAAACACATGTTAATTTTAAAATTCTCAATCCCAACACATTATAACAGCATCCATATGATTGTAAACAATCAGTACATGTTTAGATTGGCAGGACTCTTGTCAATGGAGGACACCTGGGGAAACACCTTGAAAAAAACACACAGGCGTCATCAACATGACGTGTACCGCCACGCCTCTTTAGGAGCCGCTGCTTGGCTCTGTGTGAACAACCAACAGCGGAGAATTGGCGAACCGCCGCTCCAGCGATAATGCGGCTTCTCTGTGTGAAAAGGGCTAGCGACAGCTACAGCATCCACCACAGTAGAGCCACCACAGCACTCGGTAGCTTTTATTTTGGTACTTCCGGTGACAGGCAGTGTGAATTGGCATATTAGCTAAATATTTAGTTTCACCCGTGACATTTGGATTTAATATTTAGCATTTAGATTTAACATTCAGATTTAACATTTAGTTTTAGATTTAACATTTAGATTTAACATTTAGATTTAGATTTAACATTTAAATTTATATTTAACATTTAGATTTAGATTTAACATTTAGATTTAATATTTAACATTTAGATTTAGATTTAACATTTAGATTTAACATTGACATTATATTATTACAAGAGGAGTTAATATCACAAAGTTCACAAATATTGCTGTAAATCTGGTCAAAAGTAATATTAAAAAATTCACATACATTTTTTTAATGGGGTTTGGTGCTAAATGTGTCGAAAAGTTGAGCCACCACAGCACTCGGTAGCTTTTATTTTGGTACTTCCGGTGACAGGCAGTGTGAATTTGCATATTAGCTAAATATTCAGTTTCACCCGTGACATTTAGATTTAACATTTAGATTTAGACTTATATTTAACATATAGATTTATATTTATATTGAACATTTATATTTATATTTTACATTTAGATTTAGATTTAACATTTAGATTTAATTATAACATTTAGATATAGATTTTGTATTTAGATTTAACATTGACATTTTTGCAAGAGAAGTAAATATCACAAAGTTCACAAATATTGCTGTAAATCTGGTCAAAAGTAATATTAAAAAATTCACATACGTTTTTTTTATGAGGTTTGGTGCTAAATGTGTCAAAAAGTTCCTGTTTATTTTAGCATGTGCAACTTTACAATCAGCGCCCCATACTACGCAGCTCGGGGAGATGCTTCACTGATTTGTTGTTTTGCACAATGACAATAAAGATTTGAATCCTGAATCTTAATGCTGAAATGATTGTTCAGCACCCTGGCCAAGTATGTACACACACACAAAGTATCATGATCATTATTCTTGTAAATTTTATCACAGCAACTCATAATGTGACTCAGGTATGTGTATGGCCCTCCCCCCACGTGCCTGTTATGTATTGCATTTGCACATGATCCTGATGAGTTGGCGGATGTTGTCCTGGGGGATCTCCTCCCAGACCTGGATCAGGGCATCAGTGAGCTCCTGGACAGTCTTTGGAGGTACTTGGCGGCATCGGATGCACCGATACATAACACCCCATAGGTGCTCAATTAGATTTAGGTCAGAGGAACGAGAGGGCCAGTCAATTACTATGTCCAAGGATATGCCTCCCCAGACGATTCACTGACCCACTGCCAAACTGGTCATCCAAATGATGTTACAGACAGCATAATGTCACCAATGGCGTCTCCAGTCTCTTTCAGGCCTGTCACATGTGCTCAGTGTGAACCTGCTCTCATCTGTGAAGAGAATGGGGCTCCAATGGTGGACCTGCCAATTCTGTTTTTTTTCTCGCGAATGCCAATCAAGCTGCACAGTGCTGGGCTCTAAGCACAGGTCCCACTAGAGGATGTCAGGCCCTCATGCCACCCTCATGGACTGTTTGACAGTTTGATCAGAAACATGCAAACCAGTAGTCTGCTGGAGGTTATTTTGTAGGACTCTGGCAGTGCTCCTCCTGTTCCTCCTTGCACAAAGGAGCAGATACCGGTCCTGCTACTGGGTTGACGCCCTTCTACAGCCCTGTCCAGCTCTCCTTGTGTAACAGCCGGTCTCCTGCTATGGTACGGTCCTCCATGCTCTTGAAACTGTGCTGGGAGACACAGTAAACCTTGTTGCAACTGAACGTTTGGATGTGCCATCCTGGAGGAGCTGGACCATGTGCAACCTGATTGGGCTACAGGTACAGCCTAATGCTACCAGTAGTGACACTAGCCAGCCAAGTCCAGTCCCTGCACCTCCATTGGCAGCCCGGCCGAATCCATTCTCTGCCCCTCGGTCTGAGGTCCGGTCGAGTCGCCGGCGGCCTCCAGTGGGTCCAGGCCATTGTCTATGGCCTCCAGAGGGCTTCCGCCATCATCTATGGCCTCCAGAGGGCTACCGCCATTGCCTACGTACCCCAGAGGGCTTCCGCTGTCGCCTACGCTTCCAGAGGGTTTCTGCCTTCGCCGCACTTTGTGTTAACTTTTTGTTGCTACTTTGTTTTTGTCCTCGTGACTTGTTTTGGTTATCTGTATACCTCGTGTTTTGTATTTCGGCTTTGGTCAATTAAGCTTGCTTTTTGTTTCCCCCCAATCCTGCCTCAACTGTGTGTCTGCATTTGGGTCCTCATCTCTTGTGTAACCTTGATATATAACAATTTCCCAATTGAGCGCTGTGCCATCATCACATTCCCTGTCCTGGAGCGCAGTGGAGAGGGCCGGACTCTTTGGTACCTAGCTGATCCAGTAATCATAATCGATGGTAGGAATCCAAGATTACATCAAAAAGTAGTAAAGGATGGATAGCCTACTGTTCATGTTTCACCAAATATGATTTTAGTTTTCACGTAGTCTGTGTGTGAAATCGCTGCAGTGGACACGACTGTGCAGTCAGGCGCACACCGCACACTGGAGACAGTGCAGTCTCCACACACACACTCTGCCTTCTCCAGTCAGCTCATCTGGATCATCCTCACCACTTGCGAATATGGATTGTAAGATTTATTAAAGCCTGTAAGTAAAGTCAGTGACAGCGCTCAAAGAATTGTTACACTCCATATCCTCATTGTGAGTCCTAATCATGATGCAGGCCGAGTTCACCGTAACTACACTTCAATGAATAAATAGTGTTCACCTATCAAACTTCCATTTTCAAACGATATCCCAGGCTGAGGGATACCACTGATTGTCGCGCATAATTTGGACACGTGAAGAAAAAAAACGTAAACGTTTCTTGTGCTCACGAGAAACTTTCTCGTGCTTGCTCACGAGAAATTATCTTGTTTTGTTTTTTTTGTTTTTTTTCCTCCCCATGTCCCTTAGGGGCTCCGTACCTCCTGCCTCAAAGAAAAGAAATAGTCAGGAGGGAATTCATAAAAATTGTGCACTTCTGGAAAAGTTTTTGATTTTTGGCAGGGTGTTAGGTATGGGCCTAAGGTTTTTAAAAATCAGTGGATGCAAGTTGGGGCGGCCCCCTAGTGGCCGGTATACATAAAAATCCAAAATGGCCCCCACTGAAAAGAGAAAAGGTTATATCTCAGCTTCCTTTAGTCTTAAATTGCTGTATAATGTTTTTTTCTGCTTTGTTTAATACAAGGAATGCAAAGGTCTTACTATTTTAAGTCTATCTTTATGTCAAATGTATTATCATAGTCCTATTTAGCTCAAATAAACTCAATATCTCTGAAAAAGTCACATTTAAATATTAGTCAGGGCACTAGAGCCATATTTTTTACCTCGAAGGTATGCTTTTCTTTTTTGATTGGACAGGTCACTAGCACTATTGTGTCAGAAAGCACATGTGTTGACCAAAAGGACCATTGTTGAGGATTTAGACCACAATTTCAGAACTAAGCCCCAGTGAAGTTATATTTGGCTTTTCAATATGTCAAGGATCAATATAAATTTTTTGTGAAATAACACAATAAACAATACATACTTAAACATTATATATTTATTTAAAGGTTTCTGTTGTGGCTGAGGCCCTCCCCTTTGCCCTGTCTTCCTTGAACCTTCTTCCATCCTCTAGACCCTCGCCTCACTCTTCATCATTATTCGTACAGCCTCCCTCACACTTGCACAATGTAGTACAGCGAAGTCCAGCTCGGTGGCACTTACAGTTGCCCTTACAGGCAACCACACAGCCACAGTTGAGGAGGAGTGAACATCCCTTGCTGACATCTTCCAGGTAGTCAGGAGAGAATTTGTGAAAAATCATAGGGATTGTGCACTTCTGGAAAAGTTTTTGATTTTTAGCAGGGTGTTAGGTATGGGTCTAAGTTTTTTAAAAATCCATGGATGCAAGTTGGGGCGGCCCCCTAGTGGCCGGTATAAATAAAAATCCAAAATGGCCCCCGCTGAAAAGAGAAAAGGTTATATTCTCAGCTTCCTTTAGTCTTAAATTGTTGTATAATGTAATTGTTCTGCTTTGTTTGATACAAGGAATGCAATTCTGATATAGTCTTCTTATTTTAAGTCCATTTTTATGTTAAATCTATTATCATAGTCCTATTTAGCTCAAATAAACTGTCAATATCTCTGAAAAAGTCACATTTAAATATTAGTCAGGGCACTAGAGCCTTGCATCCACGGATTTTTAAAAACCTTAGGCCCATACCTAACACCCTGCCAAAAATCAAAAACTTTTCCAGAAGTGCACAATTTTTATGAATTCCCTCCTGACTAGATTATATATACACACACACACACACACACACACACACATATCTATCTATATGTGTATATATATATATATATATATATATATAAGGGATGTCATTCGGATAGGACCGGTGTGGCCAGATGGTCTAGAAGAGAGGCAAGATGATCAGGACTGAGGGGACTGACCTACCAGAGGGCAACATAGGTGATATCCAAGACAGCTACAAATACCTTGGCATCCCACAGGCTAATGGAAACCATGAAGAGGCCACAAGGAAGTCAACCACAGCCAAATACCTCCAGAGAGTAAGGCAGGTCTCTCCAGCCATCAACATGTACACACTACCAGTCATCAGATACCCCGCTGGTATCATAAGCTGGCCAAAGGAGGAGATAGAAGCCACAGATATCAAGACTAGAAAGCTCCTCACCATGCACGGAGGGTTCCACCCCAAGTCCAGCACCCTGAGGCTATACACTAAGCGGAAAGAGGGAGGCCGAGGGCTAGTGAGCGTCAAGGCCACGGTCCAGGATGAAACATCGAAAATCCAAGAATACATAAAAAAAATGGCCCCAAAGGATGAACTGCTAAGTGAATGCCTCAGGCAGCAGAACCCTGATGAGAGTGCAGAGGAGAAGGAGCAGACAACCTGGAGGGACAAGCCCCTACATGGCATGTACCACCGTCAGATAGAGGAAGTGGCTGATCAAGAAATCCTACCAGTGGCTGGAAAAAGCTGGACTGACAGACAGCACAGAGGCACTAATCATGGCAGCACAAGAACAGGCCATAAGCACAAGAGCCATAGAGGCCAGGATCTACCAGAGCAGATCAGACCCAAGATGCAGACTGTGCAAAGAAGCCCCTGAGACAGTCCAGCACATAGTAGCAGGGTGTAAGATGCTAGCTGGATCAGCGTACATGGAGAGGCACAACCAAGTGGCTGGGATAGTACACAGGAACATCTGCAACCAGTATGGAATAGAAGTACCCAAATCCCAATGGGCCATACCACAGAAGGTGGCTGAGAACAACAGGGCCAAGGTTCTGTGGGACTTCAGCTTCCAGACTGACAAACAGCTCCTGGCTAACCAACCGGACATAGTGGTGGTGGACAAAGAGCAGAAGAGGGTAGTGGTGATAGATGTGGCGATCCCAGCTGACGCCAACATCAGGAAGAAGGAACACGAGAAATTTGAGAAGTACCAAGGGTTGAAAGAGCAGCTGGAACAGATGTGGAAGGTCAAGGCTAGCGTGGTCCCCGTGGTAGTGGGGGCACTCGGGGCAGTAACGCCCAAACTGGGAGAGTGGCTCCAACAGATCCCAGGAACAACATCTGAAGCCTCAGTCCAGAAGAGCGCAGTCCTAGGAACAGCCAAGATACTGCGCAGAACCCTCAAACTCCCAGGCCTCTGGTAGAGGACCCGAGCTTGAGGATGACACAGATACCACCCCACCAGGGTGAGAAGGGATTTATATATATATATGATGTAGGGAAAATGTCTAAATGACCTGAAATGAAAGAGGGCCAGCATACATTTTGTCCACTCCCTGTGTGTGAGTGTCTGTGTAAAAAAAGAACAGAAAGAGAAATCTGTTTTTAAGTACATCTCTGAATTTCTCCATGAGGTGTGACACAGCATTTCAAATCTATGCAGAAAAGTGAGGTTAATACAGTGGTTCCCAAACTTTTTTTCTGTGGGGTCCCCCTTTTGTAGATTACAATATTCAGGCCATATCCCTACATCCTGACAAAATCTACGGGACAAGCCAATATCCAATATTATCACTGTTTCTTTCAAGTGGGATTCTCTGGGTAGCTGGCCGAAACAATAAGGTCAGCTACACTATCAAGATAACGTTATATAGCGTTAGTGTTACTACACAGAAACTTTTATTAAGGGCCATGAGTATGCCTCTACTGTTCCTGACTGGCAAAGCTCACACAAAGGACTGTTAAAAGCGCAGGCAAGTGTTTATCTATCTATCTATCTATCTATCTATCTATCTATCTATCTATCTATCTATCTATCTATCTATCCATCCATCCATCCGTCGCCAAAGCTCGCTGTGTAACTCCTGCACCTTAAGCTAGTTAGCTAACGCTAATGGAGGCGTTTTTGAATCGCTGTCGGAATTTCCTCCAACTAACTAGCTAATTGTTGTCCAGATTAATGCGGTCTTTATGAAACGAGTGACTGCTCTGCTATAACTGCTATTGTTAACTGAATATTACGTGTCGTAATTTTACTAACAAGCACTGCAAGATGGCGGCGCGCTCAGGTGCAGCGGCTCACGGCTCTCCCTTTCAGTGCTCTTTCTTTTGTATTGTTTTGTATTTTATTCTTGTTTGTCTATGCACATTATGTGCGTCCACTCCAGAGTCCTTCCACTACGGCCGAAAGGACTTTGTGGACATTGGCTACCGACACAAAATAGCAGTCTCGAGGGACTTCCACCATCAACACAACATCCCAGACGAACTAGCAAGACCGCCGGGCTCTCCGCGGATTGTTATCGTGTCTGGGAAGAGGCGCAGGCGGAGGAGGGAGAGGAAGCAAAAGCGGGGCCGCAGGTCCGGCCTCCTGCTAAGGCTAAAGAACCATCCACACAAGCCACCTCTTCCGAGCCTGTACCTCACCAACGCCAGATCCATCACCCACAAAACGGATGATCTAAAACTACAACTCGCGGGAAATCGCTATGTTCAAAACTGCTGTGTCCTTTTCATTACGGAGACCTGGCTAAACCCGAGGATACCCGATGCTAGCGTGCAGCTAGCAGGATGCTCTCTGCACCCTGGGATCGGAACGGAGACTCCGGTAAAAGAAGAGGTGGGGGGCTCTGTATTTATGTGCATGATGATTGGTGCAACAACAGCATGATTATAGAGAAGCACTGTTCCCCCGACGTTGAGTACATGTCGGTTAGATGCCGGCCTTATTTTCTCCCGAGAGAGCTAACAGTAGTGATTGTCACTGCTGTTTACATTCCACCGGACGCTAATGTTAGCACGGCGCTCTCTCTCCTGCTGAATGCCATAAACGAACAGCAGCGGGTCCACCCTGATGGCGTTCACATTATAGCTGGAGACTTTAATAGGGCCAATCTAAAGACTGTACTCCCGAAGTTCCACTAGCACGTCAAGTGTTCAACGAGAGGGGAAAATACTCTTGATCATGTGTACTCCAACATAAAGCACGGCTACAAAACCACACCCCTCCCCCACCTCGGACAGTCGGACCATCTCTCTCTGCTGCTCATCCCAGCATACACCCCCCTCAGACGCAGATCCAGGCCCACCACAAAGACTGTAACAACTTGGCCTGAGAATGCACTCAGTAAATTACAGGACTGCCTCCAACACACTGACTGGGACCTATTTGAACACCAGGACCTGGAAACATTCACAGGGACAGTACTGGACTACATCAAGTTCTGTATGGAGACTGTGTCTGTGGAAAAAAGCATCCGGGTTTTCCCAAACCAGAAACCCTGGATGACCAGCAGGGTCCGCTCACTCCTCAAGGCCCGTGACACTGCCTTCAGGTCAGGCGACAGAGCTCTCTACAGCGCGGTTCGAGCTGACCTGAAAAAAGGAATTAAAAAAGCTAAAACGGACCATAAGAGGAGGATAGAGTCCCACCTCGCCAGCAATAGACCCCGGGAGGTGTGGCAGGGTCTACAGTGCATCACAAACTTCAGAGGCTGTGATGTGACATCAGGAGACCAAAGTGAGTCGCTGGCAGAGGAGCTCAACTGCTTCTTTGCTCGCTTCGAGTCACCACAGCGACACTCATCTGCTCCAGCCCTGCCCCCACCCCCACCAGGTTCCAGCACCCCCCCACTCACTGTAGAAGAGCATGAAGTGAGGCGTGTGCTCCTGACAGTGAACCCCAGGAAGGCTGCTGGCCCAGACGGAGTACCTGGCAAGGTGCTCAGAGCATGTGCCCACCAGCTGTCCCACATCCTCTGCAGGATCTTTAACCTCTCCCTGGCCCAGGCAGTCATCCCCACCTGCCTGAAATCCACCACAATCATCCCTGTACCAAAAAAGTCACCCATAACCAGCCTCAATGACTATCGCCCTGTTGCCCTCACACCGGTAATCATGAAGTGCTTCGAGAGACTGGTTCTCCAGCACATCAAAAACTGTCTCCCCCCCACACTCGACTCCCACCAGTTTGCATACCGGGCGAACAGATCCACAGAGGACGCCATCGCCATAGCCCTGCATGCTGTGTTGAGCCACCTGGAACAACAGCAGAGCTATGCCAGGATCTTTGTGGATTATAGCTCGGCATTCAACACAATCATCCCGGGACATTCTGATCACTAAACTGGACACCCTGGGCCTCCCCCCTCACACATGTACCTGGATCAAGGACTTTCTGACCAACAGACCCCAGACTGTGAGACTTGGCCCCCACCTTTCCTCCACCCGCACACTGAGCACCGGGTCACCACGGGGCTGCGTGCTGAGTCCCCTCCTGTACTCCCTCTACACCTACGACTGCAGTCCGGCCCACAGGAACAACATCATCGTCAAATTCGCTGACGACACCACAGTGGTCGGACTAATCTCAAAGGGAGACGAGTCAGCCTACAGAGAGGAGGTCCAGAAGCTGATAGCCTGGTGTTCAGACAATAACCTGGAACTGAACACCACGAAAACAAAAGAGATCGTCGTGGACTTCAGGAGGAGCAGAACTAACCCGCCCCCCCTCTACATCAACGGCGAGTGTGTGGAGAGAGTCCACACATTCAGGTTCCTGGGAGCCCAGATCTCCGACGACCTCTCCTGGACAGACAACATCACAGCTGTCATAAAGAAGGCTCAGCAGCGCCTACACTTCCTGAGAGTTCTCAGGAAGTACAACCTGGACAAGAAGCTGCTGCTGGCCTTCTACCGCTCGTCCATTGAGAGCCTGCTGACGTACTGTGTCGCCACCTGGTACGGGAGCTGCACTAAAGCAGACAGGGCGAGGCTTCAGAGGACAGTCAATGCAGCACAAAGGATTGTTGGCTGCCCTCTCCCTCCCCTGACAGACATCTACACCACCCGGTGTCTCAGCAGAGCTCGGAACATCACCATGGACAGTTCTCATCCCGGTTCCCAGCTGTTTGAGCTGTTGCCCTCTGGAAGACGCTACAGATGCCTTAAAGCAAGGACAAAGAGACTGAAAAACAGCTTCTTCCCAAAGGCAATTACCACCCTAAACTCTCACATGTAACAGACATCAATATAATGAACAATGTGCAATATTCATTCCACACCAATGCCACTGCTGCTTTAATATTTATTCATACCTACCTAATATTTGTATATTACTACCTCATATTCATATATTTGTCTACCTCATATTGAATATTGGTATTTGTATATATGTATATTTGATATTTTTGATATTTTGTCAATTTGGAATTTGAATGTCTATTTTCTTTTTTTATTTGTTGCACTGAAGTGAAGCTCTCCAATCTCGTTATACAGTGTATAATGACAATAAAGACCATTCTGATTCTGACTCTGATTCATTCTGATTCTGATTCAGAAATTAACTTCAAACTCACAATGGAAGAAGGTGTACCGTTAGGTATCATTGCTGACAACAAAACTTAACATTTATCGTAGATTTCCTGAGAAAGACAAAGCAGTTGGTGGATTATATACATGCCGAATTTCCAAAAATGACCTAACAGGTTAAACCCAGGGTTTGGGTAGATAAAATAACCCAGCATGTCTTGGTGAGGACACAATAATACGCACACAGTGATGCAGTATAAATAAGTTCAAAACCATAGACAACAGGCAGGAAGTAATAGAAAACTGCTGACTACTTTTGCTATACTGTTATTTTTCAGTATGTAATCAGACAATGCATGGAAAATTCAGCCATGAGGACAATGTTAGTAAGTCTTACCAGTCCAACCAGCCAGGCAGTGGCAGTGACCAGTAGAGTGGTGACATCCATCAGCATGACTGCAGTCGCAGCGTTCATTACAGTCCAGACCATAGGTACCATCCTGAGAAGGACGAACAGTAACCATCACAGAGATGAACTTCGGTAACATGTCTATTCAAATGACATGAAGCAGAAATGTACACTTCAGAGAGAAACTTTGATTATTTTGCAAGTTTAATTTTAGCTACACAAGATATATGATAAGACAGCAGAATATGTACTGTACATATTTAATGCGAGTTGTTATGAAGGGGGAGAAAAGAAACGATTGGCTAGACAACTAGCGACAATATTTGGTAACACTTCACAATAAGGGTAAATAAAATGCAGTAATAAACATTGACTAACATTCCATTAACAGTTAACTAATGTATATAGTTTGTATGGTGTCCATGTTCACTACGGGATTCATTTATACTAATTAATAGTTTATAAAGATGCTATAACATAGTTAATGTGGTAAAAAGCATTAACTCACAATAATAAGCAAGTAACAGTTAACAAATGTCTCTTGTTAACATTAAGAAGGGTTCTTACAAATATCAGTATATGGCTGATGAAGCTATCTTGATGTATTGATGTCTTGATCAAATTAACATGTAGCCTATGTCATGAAGTTCACAGATATTCCATTTTTGTTAGGTGTAAACTGTTTGTTATAAAATTCAGGTTTATGGGTACTGATTGTCCACATACTTGTCCATCCTCCAACTTATGACTTATTTTTGGCAAAGGATGAGCTCAGTGGACACACTTGATGGTCTACATGTAGAGGTTTGCTTTTTCTTTAATCTCCATGTCGACATTCCTTAACTTATTGTGTATGCTATACTGTAAAAGCATTACTTATACTACAGCAAAATTAGTGTGTATGTTTTTTATTTATTTTTTTAAATGTCTGAGAAGTAGATTGATTGAGATCTAGCTAGATCAGTCCAGAACTGAAGAAGCCTCTTGGATGAGAGATGAAACTTCTTCAAGAAACTGAAACAGGTCCAGTTACTTATGATAGCACTTAGAATTACCATGGCCTGGATGACTGCGAACCTTCATCAACATGGAGCAAATACCTTACACCATCTTTTCTCATCTCTGTTAAGAGCACTGCTTGACAGATAGGGATGGAAAATTACAAGAAGCCAGTGACCTTAACCTTAAGAAACATCAAGGATGGATGGATGGATGGGTGATGGATGGATGCTTTATTGATCCAAAAGGAAATTTAGAAATTCCAGTAGCTTATATGACACATACAAATCACAACAGAATACAAGGATAAAAAAACACACAGCAATGAAGTGATAGTCTAGCCACCAGAACTACTAACTGTCATTATATTAGATCATGTGCAAACTGAGGTAGCTTAACTGTACGAAGGTATGACACTGCAAATATTGCAGATTAAAGTAATTAACGATAAAAATAGTACAAGAATAAACTAATACTGCTGATGATATTAATTAAAAGTAAATGAAGCTACCACAACTATAACTACTACTACTACTACTAGACTACTCATTTGCATGCTCAGTCTTTAGTTTATTTCTCATACCATCCTTTCATTTTCTCCTCTCACACATGCTCACTCATAATTCATAAACAGCAGGGCACATCTATCCAATAGCACAGCAACTGAACTGTTAGCCTATCATCTTGCTGCTGTCTTTTTAAATATGATTGTCTCACTGCCTTTAGGTCATTCGACCACGCACAATCCACCTCCCCATCACTGCCCAGTCTTCGCAGATTCACCAGCTTCATTGTTTCATCAGCCAATCTCTCTTAGTCATCAGCCACTGCCACTACCAGTGTGTGGACTTTCTGTAGAGTCTAAGTGCCAACGACTTTCTGAGAAGACTCATTATCATATATCATCTGCTGTAATATATCACATATCATTCGCTGTAATAAAGATCTTCTTTACTTAATTCACTTGTCTCTCCTAATTGAAATCGACAGAAACAAAAGCAATTGTTGTGCATTTGCTGCATATAAATATTAACAGATAAAAAAGCAATTAAGGTATCGCACATGTATGCAAATATTAGCTTGTTTACCTGGCTGTTACCTGTTCATGTTACAGCCAATCTGAGGTACAAACAATAAAAACTTGTGACTACTATAGAGTAAGTTGACCTGGAATTGAATGCCGATTGTAAACATTTACATTGAAGAAAAAAGTTGCCAGTTGTTAGTAAGTGTTAGTGGGTTTTTAGACCAGTGTTTAAGCGGTATTTAAGGTGAAAACTGAGCTCTATGCAGTAGAACCACACAAATACGTTTGAATTTGGTGCGAAATGACCAGAGATAACAGAGAAAAAAGGCTTATAGAACTCCCTTACACAAAAGGTGGCTGCACTGGACCCATAAATACTGTAATTGGTGACGTAGTGCAAGTTAGGTGATGCTCCCAAAGGTCTCTTGTATGATCTGATGTGACATGTATAGTGCAACAGATGACATTAGAGAAGTGAGTTTGGTGAAACAGGTGAACTACAGGTGAACTACATTCCTTGTCCTTGTGTGACCCCATTACAAGATGGTCTCTGGTTGTTTTGTGAAAGAGTTGTAGGATTTGAAAGGATTCTAAACCAATCCTGAATTGGCTCTCTTCCTCATAAACAAGTATGATATTGGGAATGTTGATTACTTCAGCTTTCTCAAAAGAATTACTTTAACCACGCAATGCAGTCTGTTAGCTGTAGGCTTACATGTAACAAATATAAAGGGTAAGTTGAAAAAGTTTAATTTGTTTTGCTATCGTCATATTAAAAGCATCATTGAGTAGAGGACAATGGGGGGAGCACCGGGGTGCTGGTTCTTCTGTTGAGCCCCCCAAAAATGTCATGGGCCTAAATCAATGAGATATTGAAACGGCGGGGGTGCCGTTTTAAAACCTGCTGAATCCAGTCCAACACAGCCCCAGTTTAGAGGGAGGTACCTTAAAGGAGGAAAAGGAGAGAGCGATGCCACAGGCTCATAATTGGCCCAGCTCGAGAACCATTTTCGATATCATATTTTGCATAGATATATAGTAGTCTAGCATAGCCACAAATATATACATTACGCCATTGCTATGCATTCTACAAACTGGTGTGTTTGAAAATGAAAAAAACAATATAAGCAACATTAATTGGGTCTTGCAAGATCAAGATCTTTATGACATGAGGAGGTGGTGCTCAAACAATCCACATTTTTGCGATATTAGAAACTGTTCAAGGCCCTAAACTGTACAACTGTACCAAGTTTCATGTTTCTATGAAAAAGTGAAAGATTTTTTCACATATCACTGGAACAATCTAGTTTCGTTATCAGAATGTACCTGAATTAACCATTAACTGTTAATAACCTCAATGATTTATGATGTAGTATATGTTATCCTTGTCCATCAAAACATAGGGGTAGACATCAACTTTTCTGTGTTATCATGTTTGGTTCAGGAGATATGATGCAAAATACATAATTCAGTTATGGTGGAAAGTAAAATGGCCACCGTTTTTGCAATGGCTCTAACTCTGAAAATGTTCAGGGCCTCAAACTGTATAAGTTTGAAACTGTAGAAGTTTGAGGCCCCCAGAAAAAACCTCATGCACAAAATAACTTTTTTATTAAACTAATATTCACAATATTATCATGACTGAAATGTGCTTTATTTGGAAGCAATTCGTGATGTGATTGACTTTAGTCTAGTTGTGCAGTATTAGATGAATCTAATATGAATGTAAACATAACTCATTTGTCATTTTGTTTTGCACTAACTTGGCAATTTTCATACTCATATTTATTATTTATTAATAACAATACACTGCCCACACTGTATAATTACACTGTTTATATTTGTGCATATTATGTATATGCTATTTTATTTCTATTTCTTACCTTTTTATTATATTGTTTATTGTTTATTTTTTACTATTATTATGGTTTATTGTTATATTGAACTGTCTGCTTTGATGCACAAATTTCCCTGTTTGTGGGACTAATAAAGGAATTCTGATTCTGGTTCTGTTTCTGAATCCCCTGCTTCACCGCTCCCCCGCACCAGTAGGGACAGCTGAGGTCCAAAGGTGAACCTATCCTTAAGAAAGCGAGGAAAAATTCGGCCCCCTTATCTGGATCCGTACGAAAAGATAATGGTGTTTATTCTAGGCTCCTCCTTGGTGAAGTTAACAATGCATCCCTGTTTTTATCGCAAAAGGGTTTGCAGTTTGCAGTAGCAAAATAATAATTGAGCAAGCCCGGTTTCCAAGCTAACTTGCCCGGGTTAATGTTTTAGCTGACATCAGTTCATTAGCTTCAAAGCTTGTGAGTGAATCATGCAGTGCTTGACAGCGGACAAACAACTTTTTGGTTGGACAAGTGAAATGCATTTTCGTATACAGTCGTGGTCAGAAGTTTGCGTACACTCGTAAAGTACATGTAAATCATGTCAGTCTTCGGTTCCAATGATTTCTACAGCTCTCATTTTTCTGTGATGAACGAGTGGAACACATTGCAGATTTGGTCATATTTTCAGAAGGCCTACAATAAATTAATTATTGAACCAAACTTCATGAATGTTTTTTTCTGCCCATTAGTTTGTATTCCACTCTTTCCATCACAGAAAAATGAGTTGTAGAAACCATTGGAACTCAAGACTGCCATGAGATACACACCATGAGATACTGCCGTGAGATAAAGTTTACATACACTACAAGTGTATGTAAAGTTTACATAAACTACAAGTGTATGTAAACTTTTGACCACGACTGTATTGTCCTAATGTTGCAGTGAAACATAAAGGAAAGAAACATGTTGGATTGAGACCTTTCCCCTAATGTGTCAAAATGCATTTTATTTTAAAGAGTTATAGAATCACTCAGATCAACTGCCAAAATCAACACTGTTCCTGTATCTTGGAAACAAAAGTATACCATTTGTACAATATGTCATGTAACAAGCCTTTAAAAAAACTAATAAATTCCAAATAAACAAACAGACATACAAACAAAAAAATAATGTGTGCTCTTACATGTAACATTCTAGGAAAAATCATATTCTTTCACCTGGCAGTGGAGTTCACACCTCTCTCCTCTCCACCCTGGAGCACAAGAACAGTGACCGTCTAATGCGTTACAGGCTCCTCCATTCCCACAAATACAGGTGAGGTTACAGCCCAGACCCCAGGTTCCACTGGGACAGTTGATGGAGCAGTCCACCCCATGCCAGCCTGATTAAACAAGGTCAAAACAGTAAACTGAGTACAGCAAGATACTATAAATCACCAATTAAAAACCATTACATTTAAGAACAAGACACGAGCATAGGTTTGTTGCTAAATCTAAATCAACTAGGATTAGATACGGTAGCTCTCCTAAAAATGGTTAGGCTTGCAGAAAATTTCAAAAGATCAGTTAACAAGTTCCAGGACATCGGCCATTTCACAGAAAAAGCTGTCTGAGCAAAGGATGTATGGCAGAATGTAACTTTACAATTGCCATTAGAGGCTGCTCTTGTGGCTCTATTGCAGCTCTGTAATCCCTTGATGTATTTGCAAAGGGGCTTGATTTAAATATGTAAACAGAAGCTTTACATAATTATGATGGATATAGTTTGCGAAACCTAAAATCTGGTATCAACTTAAATATTGACAATGACTGTATCTTATTTGCTTTTTGTCTGAGATCTTCAAGGCCTGATTGTGAAGACATTTTACCTTCTACCATTAGGATTTAAAATTATCCTCAAAAATTTAAACTTTGTTGCTTGTTCACTGATTTCACCATCACATACATTCATTGTGTTGCAGGTAGCTTTTTTATGAGAAAAACAGATTTTCTTATTTTTGAGTCGAGCAGATCAATCCAAACTGATCTGGTTTAAAGTTTAAGCGTTTTTGCTTAATTTATCTGCAAAAGCATCGCAAGTTTTACCAGATGCATTCATGACTGTGTTATGAGCCATATCTTTAAGACCCAAGGCATATTTCTGGCAGGTTGTTAATATACAAACTGAAAAGGATGGCCCCTTATATGATTCCTTGGGGGATTCCTGTTTCATTTTTGAGGGGAAAAAAGGAAGAAAAAAAGGATATTATTGATCACAACACACTGTTCACGACCCTTTAGATATCAAAGTCAAACCATGACAGTGACCACTTTTGAAAAACCTTTTTTTTAAATCCAGCAAACACTGCATCTACTATATTCTCTTATCAAGCGACTGTTTAATAATTTTTAATAGGAAACAGGCTCTGTGAAATGGTTATGTCTAAAACAGAACTGTAAAGGGTGCAAATGGTTTGTCTCCAAGTAATGGAGCAGTTGTTCTAGGCATTTGATTTAATGTTAGACAGGACTGGAAAAACTAATTGGTCTGTAGGTACTAATCACATCAACAACCCCAAATTTTAGAATAGGCAGCCGAACCAGAATGCTGATGTTTTGTTTGTCTTTTTTGTTGTTTTTTTAGGAATACGTCTAGCTTATACAGTGTCACTAAGCAACATGATTTGTATTGACTGAATCACATTGTTTATTTAGAATGACTTTCAGACAGAAAATCCCTGCATCAAAAATTAGTAGTTAGGATATGAAATAAGTAGAGTAGAAACATCAAAGAGGTCAGACCACCCTGTTACTATGTATCTTTAATAGGGCCGGGACTCGATTAAAAAAATTAATCTAATTAATTAGAGGCTTTGTAATTAATTAATCGAAATTAATCGCATTTTTAATCGCATATAAATATTTGACCTGAGAACAGTGAGAAGCAGTTTTTTTCATATAGGTTTTAGTATACCATTGAATAATGACTGAATAAAAAAGAAAGAAAGAAAAAAAAAAGTTCCTTTGTAATATTTACAATTTTGGGGATACTGAATTTTAGGTCTTCATTGAATGTTAGCCATAATTATTACTATTAAAATAAACTGAATAAATAAAGACATGGGATGTTTCATTCGGTGTGTAATGGACATATATATATATATATATATATATATATATATAACGTATTAGTTTCACTTTTTGAATTGAATTAGTGACATAGGCCTTAATAAACTCTCCCATGACATTCTAATGCACCTGTACATCAGAAACAATAGGAGTGATGGGTACAGTAGGATATGCAATAATTAACTACTGCATACATCTTGACAGCTCTACTTTACACTGTTGATTTGTATAATCCCAACAGACATGCCCAGTGATTTTCAGCTTTCTGTGTTTACATGTGTCTGTTTTGATGATACAAGTCAGCGGTCCTGAAATGTGTTTCTCTTCAATAAAACACATTCTACATCGCGGAGGCAACGTCTCTCCACTTAGGGCTTCCTTCACCTTTGAAATGGGGCAGAGCTCCGTGGGAAACACCTGCCTGACACAGCAACGTAGGGAACCGTGCACGTCCGCGGCGCACAGCTCCACGGACATGCACGGGGGGAAAAAACGGCGTCGCCGTCGCACTGAATGCACGCGGCTACGCGCCGCTTTGGGTTGTGAGCGCGCATGTCGCGCGTCTACATTGGAAGCTAATAGGTAGGCTATTATCAGTATAATCAGAGGCAACCATGAATGAGTTCGCCTCAGTTTCACGTGATTGTCACTGTCAGCCTGTTAATTCTACTGACCCGAGCTGAGACGCACACCCCAAGTGTCGGCGGCTTTTTAACTCGTTAAATAATTGTGCTCCAGTATAATCGGTACGCCTGAAACTCATCCAGTGAGAAACGTTCCGCGGTGCAAATATAAGTGCGAGTAAAATGCGTTAATTTTTTTAACGCGTTAATTTTTGTGTAATTAATTAATCTTAATTAACGCGTTAAAGTCCCGGCCCTAATCTTTAAATGTTACTGTTATGGCTGAAAATGACAACACAATTAAACAAGTTTGTTAAAGCTGGAGTTTGTAGAATATGTGAAAAATGCATGAGACTGGGATGGAAACAACTGTGCTCCCCCCTCCCCTCCCTGTTTCGACTCCGTAGCTCCACCCCGTCTTTTGCCTGAATTCTCGTGGATGTGCGTGACTGTGGCGCTTGAAATATACACGGAACTTTCCTGTCATACACTTGCCATGGCCGAATTACAGGTAAGAAAGTACTTTACCTTTCTCTCGTGATAGAGACCGACAACAATTATTTCTTGCTAACGTCTCAGCATGACATAGCCTACATGTCTGGCACTAATAAAGCCACGATATTTGTCATACTGACGTGATACTTATACAGCATAATCTAATGACAACAGCAACACTTATATATCACGGGAAAGAGGTGTGAATGCTAAGAATAATAAAACAACATATAACGCTAAAGTAAACAATTACCCCCACATGCACGGACTATCAGGGACAACCACTTTATTCAGACACTTCTTTCTTTTCACAGTCCAGTGTTCTGTCATAACACTATGAATTATAATATGCTGAAAGGTTACTATTGATTTTTGACCAAATGACGGCAGAAATAACTTACACACTCCAGCTTTAAGTTCACATATCACCAGAATGCAAATCATCAGACAGTTGTCTACCTGCAAGTATCTGTTGTTGTTACCAAAACTTCACAGTGATTCATTCTATTTTCCCCCAGTGGGTTTTTTGCATTGTTTAATAAACTAAACAAATGCTGGACATCAATTTATTACAGCATTAATTTACATAATCACTCTACCTTACTTTTGCTTAACAGAAGTAAGTATCAGCTAGTTTACCTAAAATAATGCTGACAGCAAAAGTCATTAGGAAAGAGGTGATGATGGCCTTGTAAAAGGTAAAGCTTTACGAACAAAAAAGTTGTTTTGACTGAAAGTAATAATTGTTGTTTCATAATTGTGTCAATCAAGTCAGCCTTGTAAGGGATAGGTATCCAGGAAAAGAAAAAAATCATAGACTAGTACTTGCACCCACAAGATAATAACATAACTAAGGCTATACTAGTATACCATTATTGTGTGTTATGGAATCAAAACTGCTGGAATGACATAAATAGCTACAAAAGACAAATTAGTTATTGTGTTTGAACAGATGCAGGATGTAATATGTTTTTTTTTATAATATTGACCCTTAAATCATGGTATTACAACTAATGCCTCTCATTGAGGTTTGAGCTATTCATATTTATCTTCTTTGAGTCCACTGGAACATGAACAAAAAACAATTTGTGATCAGTACGTTATAATGTCTCCCCTCTTCTTTTCTCCACCTGCATTTCTTCTCTTTTGTTCCTCTCCTCCCCCATCCCTTCTTGAGCTCACCTGGTTTACAGGAGCAGGATCCATCCACAGGTGAACAATGAGCTCTGTTCTTACAGTTACAGGTTGAGGAGCAGTTCACGCCATGCGTTCCTGCTGGGCAGGGGACTGAACAGTTGGTTCCCTGGGTAGGTCAATACAAGAGAAAAATAGCTAGAACTGACTGTGATGATAGCACATGACCACAAAATTGAAAAGGCATGATCATTGAAAAATTACGATGATATTGTTTCAATCACATAAAATTACATGTTAGTAAAACGAAGAGTTAGGGAAGTACTCTTATTTGCTGTTATTCCATCTGTATGTTAAGTACAAAGCTGGTGTCAGGATGTAGTTAGCTTAGCTCAGCATAAAGACCAGAAGGAGGGGAAATAGCTAGCCTCCACAAACATGCCAACACCTTCAAAGCTTTCTAATGAACACACCGTATCTCATTTATTTAATAAATAAACAACCAGAAATATAGCAATGAAAATTTGTGGTTTCAGGGGGCGCTACATTCTGAAACTATTTCTTGGCAATTTAGAAAATCTAATAGAAAAAACAGCATTTGCTGATATTGCTATAGTTCTGCTGCCACAGTATATTATATGTTTGCTGGAAGCACAAAACATACTGAGTGAGCACATGGTGACTTTAATGCAGAAATGACATTTTCAGTAGATTCATTTGAAAATTTTTGAGTTTATTAAGTGTTAGTGTCTGGTCTGGCCTGGGGTTGGTAGCAGATGAGCTTGGGTTAGGATATGATATGGGTGATGGACTCACAGCCAATTGTATAATGTATCATATATACTGTGCAAGGGTAAGTGTGACACTTATCAGTTCAAATTTCCATATGAAAAATAACAAATAGAAAATTAGAAAATTGAATTCAGTGTTCTAAAATTGGATTTTTCGTTCATCATATCAATGTATGGTTAAGGAGTTTTCCTTATTTTATATTTATGGAACGTTGGATGGAAAAATGTGAAATAGAAAATTGTAAAGGTTTTATTTCAGTTGGATGCAGCCGTGACGATTTGTGAGACAAGCTGCTCCCGCTAACAGATCAGACCTAAGTTAAAAACGGCACTTACAGCCAACCCAACTCAGGTAACCTCTCCAGCTTTCCAACATAAAAAAATAGAAAAACAATTCCAAAAATGTTTAATTTTACAGTGATCTGTATAATCACTACTATACTATCCTGAGCATTAGTATAATAATACTATGCTCAGGATGTTTTATGAATCTGTGGGGGCCAGTGCTATACTCTATGCTGTTGTGTGCTGGGGCAGCAGGCTGAGGGTAGTGGACGCAAAAAGACTGAACAGACAGGCCAGTGATGTTGTGGGAGTGGAGCTGGACTCTCTGCCGGTGGTGTCAGAGAGGAGGATGCTGTCTAAGTTACATGTCATCTAGGACAATGGCTCCCATCCACTCCATGACGTGGTGGTCAGCCACAGGAGTACATTCAGCACTAGACTAATCCCACCAAGATGCACCACAGAGCGCCACCTGAGTTTCAGACACAAAGTTTCCAACTTTGGCATTATTGCTCTGTATATATGTATATTTATTCTAGTGGAGTGTACATTTCTTGTGTTTTTTTGTTTTGTTCTGGTTTATATAAAGATATTATTATTATTATTACTACTACTACTACTATTATTATTGTTATTATTATTTCTGCATATTCTGAACTTTGAATGGGAGCATCTGTAAAGTAAACAATTTCCCCTTGGGGATAATAAAGTATTTCTGATTCTGACATTGAACACATTGAATTCAGTTGTCCAATTTTCTGTTTTTCATTTTTCATTTGAAAAATTTAACTGATAAGCCTCATCAATTAATACATGTGAAATAAAGAATACATTGACACTCTGACATGTTCAAAATAGGTTTACCGTGAAGCCTGGAGCACAGATACACTCTCCCGTCACACTGTGGCAGTCAGCACCATTCTGGCACTGACACACCTGCTGGCAGGACTCGCCATAAAATCCTGGGGCACATGTCTCATTGCAGTAGAGGCCTGACCAGCCAGGCTGACATGTACATTCCCCTGACATTGGGTGGCAGCTGGTGTTAAAGAGGGGAACATACGATAGTTAAAGTTTGTTCTTAATTGTGGCTCATACTTTATGTCTACTACTGCTTCTCAAATGTAGGTTTCCTACCTTTCAGTAACTGACTACTGGCCGACCTAGTATCCTTGAAACAAATGCGGTCATTTGCTATGTTGACTGGGGTTTTCGACAGCAGCACAAGCAACCCTATCATGACTATTGGAGTGGGCAGCAGGAGCACCAGGGTTTCACCCTGATACTGCTGATGGCCAGTCCAACTATGTTAACATGTGTACGACATGTACGACACAGTGGATACTGTCTGTACTTTCTGTGTCACACAAAAGAAGCACTCAAGCATGAACAGATGATGTTGATAACCGCCTAGAGGAACATTTGACTCTTAAATATGTGATAAAAAAAAAGTTCATAGAGAGAGAGGTGGTGTTTGGGCTGCCACATCCAAGCTATCAGAGCGGAGTGGAAGAATGGAGGATTTAGATTAGTGGATAATGTATTTTAGAGAATGTGTTCATGAGGTAGATGGTTTCAGAACCATTTAAGCATACTGAAGCCAGAGAGATGGTGATGTTGTCGGTCAGCCCAACACAGACAAAGTATTTGTCATGGACTGAAGTGTTGGTCAAAGGGGAATTCTTACGTGATGGGTAATGCTATTTGGAATTATGAGGTTACATAATAAGAATTAATCAGAAATCACCCTCTGGGGACCATGACAATATTAATATTATTAAATAGCATGTCATGGTGGAGATACCAACTGACTGTCACTATCAAGCATGGGCGCTGATTCCGTGGGAGCTTCAGGGTTGGAGCACCCATGGAGATTGCCGAGCACCTACGTGTGCCAGCCTACACTTGTCACTGATTTGCTAATGACTACTCCCCCGCTACCTATCAACGCATTGCATTGTGATGTCAGATAAACCGACAAAAAGCCTGGACGGCAACTTGCTGATAAAACATAGTGGTTAATTTAGCCAACAAAATGGACAAATTTCTGGTAAAAATACCAAAAATACCCACCAACCCGACACCGTCTTCCAGTGAGGACTCTACCATGTCAACAATTGAGGACAGAAGCAGTACAGATGTTAGGTAGAAAAAAGGTTGGACTTTTCAAGCTAGCTGGAAAGTCAAATACGCATGGATAGTCTATGATGCTGCAAAAAAAAAAGGTATTTTGTGAGGTTTGCACTGCAGCCAAAAACATGGGAACCCCTGTCCCATCCACAACACATGACCAAGAGTCTTTTAGAGCTTTTGTACGGTATGGTTTTTCCAGCTGGGCCAAAGCACTGGAGAGATTTCAAAAGTCAAACCTGCATGGAGCTGCAGTTAGCACTGCTGCTGCTACTAATGCGGGTGTAAATGTTGCCGCATCAATTTCTGCCAGTAAATACAAGCAGATATCAACAACAACAACCACAGCAAATGTGCTGTTTCAGCTGCTGAATGATGTTTTGATGAGATTCTCACTGCCACTTCAGATATGCAGAGGACAATGCTATGACAGTGCGTCAAATATGTCGGGCATTAAAGCTGGTTTGCAAGCGCGCGTACTGGAACAAGAGCCCCGAGCACAGTATGTGCACTGCACCGCACATCTGGTGAATTTGGTTGTGCATGACGTCGCCCAAAACATCCCTGCATGTCGCAATTTTATGACTCATTCGTGAATTGATAACCCTGATCAGAAATTCACCAAAACGGCTCGCCTGGTTCCAAATGTTTCAAGGTAAAGAAGCGCCATCTTTGAAGCCTGTGTCCAACGCGCTGGACTGTGAAGGCGGCCTCTTTGCAATCCATTGCCTCAAACTACAGTGCGTTGATTGACTTTCTAGAGGACCTGAGTTCAAACGAAAAAGGTGATGCAGGGGGTAAAGCCAGTGGACTGCTTGTACACCTGCAGAAATTCAGAAATGCAGTTTTTTTTTCTTTGAAACTCATGCTTAACTTCTTCTCTCGCATGGAAACGGTCAGCGTTGCTCTACAAAAGCGACAGCTTCAATACAGAGCGCGAGGGAAATGATTGACACACTCAGAGGTGACATGAAGGATCTTCAGGAAGGATTCACTTAATTTTGGGAAAACACTACTGCAGCAGCTGATGACTTGGGTTTGGAAAGCCCGGTTTTGCCCAGACCAAGAAAAATTCCCCGCTGATTGGAAGACGCAGGTGCGCCGCCGCACAGCTTTAAGACACCAGAAGAACTGTGCCGACAACAGTACTTCCAGGTTATGGACACAGCTTTAGCATCCCTGGATTGGAGATTTAGTCCTTCTGCATTCAAACACATGCAAGATGTTGAGGAATTTGTCACTGGAAAAGGCGACTGCAAAAACATCATACAGTTTCACCGGGATGATTTGGATGAAACCAGACTCACAATGCATCATGATATGTGCATGGACATAGCAAAACAGCGAGGAGTTTGCTTGGCTACTTTTCATGATGTAGTGAACTTCCTCAAAGGGGATCAGGGGGAGTATTTGAGAACACTGTTGCCAGAGATCACAAAACTTGTGAAACTTGCCCTGACTGTCCCTGTAACATCATGCACTTCAGAGCGGTCATTTTCTGGACTCCGGCGCCTGAAAACCTATCTGCGGTCCACAATGGGGCAAGCAAGGCTGAACCACATTGCAATACTGAACTATCACAAGACATTGTCAAGGAGTAGGAACCTGGAAACAATCGCGGACCAGTTTGTAAAACGCCAGGGGCAACACATTCCTCATCAAGAATTAACAAGAATGGTTAGTGACAAAACAACAAATTAAATATTTGTTATGATATAGCCTACTGTGGTACTATGTTAAAAGGATGTGTTGAAATGGTTTTGAATTGTAGATTTGGTCCATGGATTGCTTTTATTTGAGCCTTTTTGCTATAGTTTTGGTGGTTATGATTATTTCTTTCCTGGTGTGTGTTGTTAGTAAAACTTTTGATTTAACCTACAACTATATTAGTCTCATTAAAAGCCAGTTGTGATCATTGACAGTATAATTAATATCAGGTTGTGATTAATGAATGAGTGAAGTAGCCTAGTTGCTGATGAGTTGGTAGGCCGTTATTGTTTACCTATACTGACTTTCAGCACAGCGGACAGTTCCATTAATACTTATAGGCCTATACGGTTACGGTATGCTATTCAGTCCAGGCTGTGGTGTTGGATTGTGGATTTTTTTTTCCTTTTTCTTCATCAGAGCCTTTTGCGTTAGGTTGTATTGACATTAACTCCTCATATGCATCACCAGTGTGTAGACTGTGTGTTTGTGAAAGAGAGTGTGTGCATGTGTGTGTGTGTGTGTGTGTGTGTGTGTGTGCGCTCACGCGTGTAGGAAAGAGCATACACGTGTGTTCATTGCGGCCGCTGCTGTTAATTTATCTAATGTGTGTTTTACTGTGAGATGAATGTGTGCGCGTGTCAAAATATCAACAAGTCATGCAAGCACTGTCAGCACCCACCAGCAGAAACATAAATCGGCGCCCCTGCTATCAAGCGTGCATTATTTTCTTTTTTTTTCAATTTGATAAATTGTTACTTTGCATTAGGGGGCACCCAAACCCAGGGGAGGAAGGGTACTTGCACATTTGCACATTTGCGGTCTGTCCTACCTTGCACTCCCAGACTGCTTTGGCAGAGTCTGTCCACTGAGGACTGACATGTGAAGTTTATTTGTTTATTGATTTTAAAATGTAGCAGCAGTTTGTTTCTTAATTCAATCAACCCATTCACTGTCTTTTGCTTAAGTGGTGGCATTAGGCTCAGTAGGGTATTCCAGTTTCTTAATTGACAAATATATTTTTCCATTTATATGTAACTGATAAGAGTGTGATACTGACTGTTTTCCTTGATTTCCAGCTCATGAGGATAGTTTTCTTGGTGATGGTTAGGGCTATGGAGAGTAATCTGCTGGATGTCTTATTCAGGTTGATGTTGGATGTGTCTCCTAGTAAGCACAGTGTGGGGGATAGTGGGAAGTCTAATGCTAGTATTGGCAGACATAGAGAAGATGGTTTTGCAGGTTTAGGCCTAGAAGTCGGCATCAGGGGTTATATGTAAATCTTGTTCCCATTTTTTTGAGTGGATGCATATTTTTGAGTAATACATGAAAATTATCATGGGTTATGATAATTATGATGGTAGATCATTTTTATTTGTGAGATCTTATTTATTTCCTTAGGTGTCTGCACAGTCTTCCCTGCTGAATTCATAATTATTAGGGCCCCGAGCAGGAAACCTGCGAAGGCCCTATTGCATCTGTAGGGCGGAATTCTTTTCCTTATTATTAGGGCCCAAGCAGGAAATCTGCGAAGGCCCTATTGTATCTGTAAGGATTATTAGGACCCGAGCAGGAAACCTGCGAAGGCCCTATTGTATCTGTAAGGATTGTTTATTAGGGCCCGAGCAAGAAACCTGTGAAGGCCCTATTGTATCTGTAAGGATTATTAGGGCCAGAGCAGGAAAAGCAGCGAAGGCCCTATTGTATCCGTAAGGATTATTTATTATTATGCTGTCCCTACGGAAAAAAGCTGTACCAGAACCGGGCCCGCTGGACTACGTTCCGGATGAGTTGTTGCGACGGCGTGGAGACAGGCGGGCGCGGAAACGAGGGAGGAGAGGCGGTATCCGACAATAACTCTGCTGAAGGTGCAACAAGCCACCGCTGCCATCAATACTTTTCAGCAATGTTCACTCACTGAGGAACAAGATGGAGGAGCTGCGCCTGAACACAAGGGTCTGCAATGAATATCGCAAGTCATGCCTCATGATCTACACAGAGACCTGGCTTCAGAGAGATTTCCCGGATTCATCGGTTCAGGTACAAGGATTCTCAAATGTTCGCATGGATAATAACTCGGGGGGAAAACGAGGGGAGGTGGCATTTGTGTCTTTATTAAGTGTCTTTTTTTACACAAAAAAAGACATGGTATGCACTCCCGACCTTGAACTTATATGCTTAAGTCTAAGACCATTTTACCTACCCAGAGACTATGGGAACATTTTTATTTGTGCTGTATACATCCCGCCTAGTGGGAATGCATCCAAGGCTGCCTCACGTCTAGCAGACTGTGTTCATCAGCAATTAAAAAACAAGCCTGATGCACCGACATTTGTACTAGGGGACTTCAATCATTGTAAGATGGACTACGCTCTTCCAGGTTTCCAACAATATTTCAAAAATAGCACACGAAAAAATAAAATACTGGACAAATGCTATGGCAACATTAAAGATGCATATGCTGCTAGGATCAGACCCCCCCTTTCAAACTAGGATCATAACACCATTGAGTTAATTCCCACTTTCAGGTCTGCTCTTAAAAGAAGCAAACCTGTCTCAAAGACTGTCAATGTCTGGCAGGATATGAACAAGGAGGAGCTAAGTGGTTGCTTCCTGGCCACAGATTGGGATGTTTTCCAACAAGACAGCGATACTGACAGTATTGCGGAGGTGATCACAGGGTACATTCATTTTTGTGTTGACACTGTAGTGCCAAAAAAGATCATCAGGATATACCCAAATAATAAAGACTATATCACACCTGAGATCAAACATTGCATCAGACGGAAAAAACAAGCCTTCCAGAACAACGATACAATGGAACTGAGAGCAATCCAAAGACAACTAAAGGGGAAACTAAGGGAAGCGCGAGAGCAACACAGTCTTCATGTCAGAGAAGCCTTTTCAACTAAGAACTCGAAAAAACTGTGGGACTCTGTGAAAGAAATGACCAGCCTGAACTCTGACAAGAGGGAAATGCATGTACTGAATGAACTGGAAAAAGCAAATGAACTCAACAATTTCTATAAACGTTTTGATTCTGAAGGAAATGACTGTATTGATGAATGTAGAAACCTGTCAGTTACAGTGACATGTGATCCAGCCGGGATAGAATAGTAATTGATCCAAGTACTGTGGCCAAGGTTTTTAAAAAGTTGCACACTAGGAAGGCCAGTAGGCCAGACGGTATTTCGGCTTTTCTTCTTAAAACATTTGCTGATGAGTTGACCCCAGCATGGAGCCCTCTATTCCAGCTCTCGGTTGATACATACCATTCCTAAAATATGGAAAAAAGCTGTCAATATTCCTGTACCAAAAAAACCTTGCCCACAGGAAAATAATGATTTTAGACTGGTAGCACTGACATCAATAGTGATGAAATCACTTGAACGCATTATGGTAGGGAACCTACGAGGTGAGGTGCAACATCTCTTAGACCCCTACCAATTTGCTTATAATGACGGTAGAGGCACTGATGATGCTTTAAACACGACAACTCACTTTATTCTAAAGCACCTTGAAAATCCTACAGCTTATGCTAGACTAATGTATATGGACTTTAGCTCAGCATTTAATACTATACTCCCTCAGACCCTGTTATACAAGCTGAAGCAGATGGAGGTGAACCCCTATATAATCAAATGGTACCATGCATTTCTCATAGGAAGACAACAGCAGGTGAAAGTTAACTCAACTCTCTCTGACATACAGGTTATAAGTACTGGAGCTCCTCAAGGCTGCGTTAGCTCTCCCCTTCTTTTCACATTATATACAAATGATTGTAGAAACCAGTACATAAACAACTACATTATCAAGTTCTCTGATGATACAGCCATACTCAGTTTACTGACAAAAGACTCAGACATTGCCATGTAAAAGTCAGAGATAGAAGAGGTTGTGCAGTGGTGCGGGGGGCACAACCTGCTGTTAAACGTTAAAAAAACTAAAGAAATGGTCTTCGATGTTTCTTCGGTGTTCGATCTTTAATGTGCAATATTTTGGCTGCGTATTATGTCTGTGCAGGGCACCATGCAATATTTTTTCGTGTGTATATGGATCTATGTGTTGACTGGAGTTTGACTGTTTATGTATACGTGCACATTGTATATATGTGGAGAGATTGTGTGCTGCTGTGTCACCTGTGTTCTCTCGAATGCCCAAGACAAATTTCTCCTAAGGGAGACAATAAAGGCTTATCTTATCTTATCTTATAATTCTTCACCCTTGACAACGAGCGCATATTTGGCAGCCTGAACATACCCCAAACTCACCAAACTTGGAACATCATCATGAAATTCGCAGGACCCATGGGTCTCAAGGATTTAGGCAGGAATTATTTTTGTCTGAATTTTTTTTTCCGCAACAGGAAGTCGGCCATCTTGAATGGCATCAGCAATTTTAATTTTTCTGACGTTTTTTTCGGGACTTTAGGATGTTCGCAGACTCACCAAATTTGGCGTGTAGCTTCTAACCCATCACTACGTTAATTCGATACCACAACTGACCTCATGCGCAGCACGACAGCTCAGTAGCACCCCCTAACGCCCCCCTTATGGCTTTTCCCATTTTGTTTTTTTCATTTCTATGCCTCGTACTTTATTTAACTTGTCCTACACATTTAACACCACAGACTTCACAGTCACTAAGTATCATCCTCAGACTTTGATGATGACACCTTGTCAAAAGCTTTTGCCTCCGATATACCTGGTGGGCGTGGCGGTACAGTTAATTTTGATGACCCCCTTATGGCTTTTCCCATTCTGTACGGACCCAATTTCTATGCCTCGTACTAACTAACTCATCCTACAGATTTAACACTACAGACTTCACATTCACTCAGTAGCATCCTCAGACCTTGAAGATGATATGTTGTCAAAAGCTTTCGCCTTCGGTACACCTGCTGGGCGTGGTGGGGAGTGGTCAATTTCGATCCCTCGCAATAAGCGGGAGGTACTTACAACTTCAACATACAAGTTCCCATCGACACCAAATTGCTTACATATGTAGAGGGTTTAACCCTCAATCCTTCTATGCATCAATACTGTGTCATATCCAAAGCGCCACCCACTGGACACAGGAAGTCACTGAAGATTTGTGTGACACGTATCCCATTTAGGTAGGACATTTCCACAGGCGACAGGCGAGCACGCATCTGGGCACGCGGCCTCTGACGGTGCCATGGCCCGACCTACATGGGGGGGCGGTTGCAATTTTAATTGAAATTGTTGTTCTTTCTTTGTTTTGCTTAATTTGGTTAGCCAGGTATTTTCCAGATTCATAACTGTATTCAATTCATTTTTATTCTATGTCGGAGGAATTAAATTTTTAGGGTCCGGGCAGCTAAGCTGCCAGGACACTATTGTATTCCTAGGAATTCTTTCTTTCTTTCTTTCTTTCTTTCTTTCTTCTTCTTCCGAGGAAGTCATACTTCCCATGGGCGAAAACTCACCAACTTTACAGAAATGTCCGGCCCCATGCCAGATTTACTTAATTCCAAGGACATGTCGATATTCCTCCTGGGGGGGGCACAATAAGCGTTTAAATTTAAAAACTTAAAAAATACCTACAAAATCAACAGTACATGCTACAGTTTTGAAACTTTCACCAAACTGTAGCCCCAATACTGCTGAAACTTTAGTCCACTTAAACTCATTACAAATTATGAAGTCCATCACTCAGTTTTTTTCAAAACCTGTAAAACTTATAAAACCTATCTCCTCCCAAAATTTTTTGCCCAATTGTCACCAAACTTGCTAGAGAGCATCTTCAGACCGTCCTCCACAAAACTTGTTTCTCGGATTTTTGATTTATCAAAAATTAAGCCTACAGTGCATCAAAATGTTTGACTGTAAACAGTACTGTAAACATATACTATCAAATTCTTGCTAAATACATTTTCAATCTTCCTGAAAAAAATTGAGAATATTTTGCAGTCATTGTTGATGGAGTTTGGCAAATATCAGAATTTTATCTCAAAAACTGAATTTTTGAGAACATTTTGAATTCTGCTCTCATGGGAACAACTGGAGTCAATGGAAGAGTGGCATTTTTAAACACCAAATTTTCCCTTATGAAGCAAAACACTTTAAGTTAAAAACAAATCACCAACATTTCCATGCTGTTAAGATGCAATTTATGTATTATCAGATTTTTGTTCAGGTAACAGAATTTCTGACATTTTGACCATTTTTGAAATCTGCCTTGACAACAGCTGCCCGGACAGTGACTCCCTGAGTCGACAAATGAAGCCACACAGCAGGTCTCACTTCCAGCCAATTAGCTCAGTGAGTTAGGAGCTGGTGCTTGGTGTCAGGGGTTGTGGGTTCAAGACCCAGCAAGGATGATGATGATGACAGATCAAAATATCAGATGTCCTCAACATGAAACACATGACAATTGTCCTGACGGTGGCATCACAGCAAGCCTCTAAATTAAATAAAAACAAATACCTTGGACTGGACCATGGATGAAAGCTAACCAAATTTTGCACAAAGGTCCAGTCTCATGCCAGATTACCTCAGCTGTAAACCCAAGCCAATAGTCCTGATGGTGGTGCTACAGCAAGCGTCTAAAGTTCAAAACTTTGAAAAATCATAACAAATCAACCATACTTGCTGCAGCTTCAGAACTCAATATTGAAGAAACTTTTGTACATTTAAACCTATTAAAAATCATGAAGTACATCACTCAGTTTTTTTTCAAAAACTGTAAAACTTCTTAAACCTATTTCCTCTCTCCTCCTTTGATTTATGAAAAATTGAGCCTCAAAAACTGAATTTTTCACAGCATTTTATATTTTTCTTTCATGTGAACAATTGGAGTCAATGCAGTAATGACATAGCTAAACATCAGTTATTCACTTATGGAGCAAATCAATCATTTTCAAAAACATCTCCATGCTGTCTAGATGCAACATGTGTATTTTCAGATTTTTTTCCTAATAACTGAATTTTTTATTACTTTGTGTTTGTTTTGTGGTGATGTAATTCCAGTCCAAACATAGGTGGCGGTAATGTGCTTTAATGCTGATTGACACCCTCCATTTAAACTGAAGAAGGAGAATCACTTAAAGTTGATCCAGCTGAGAGTAGGAGACAGGATCAGTGATCTAGTTCAGTGAGTGGGAAACATATATATAAAAAAATCACAGCAAAACAAAGATTAAATCAAGAGAGCAGTATTTCAAACTGGTAAGGATCAGATTTGTCTGTTGGCTGGTAACAATAACTTCATATTTAATGGAGAATTGTTATTTATAATTCAACATGTTGTAATCCAGGTAATGTGTTGAAATATTAAAAATAACTTAAAATGACCACAAATGCAAACACTTAATGAGACAGAGCAAATTCCTTTCAAGCCCCTTTGATTGATTCAGAACAGAATGTGTTTTTCCACCTCAAACTAAAGCAGAGCAGAGAGTACCTAATTAGAGTGACAACACCTGTGCAACACACTCCTGAGGGTAAAATGAGTAGGCTACATGCAATATGTTCTTAGTTTTAAATGAAATATTAACAAATTAAATAGGTTTGCAAAACATGCAAACTGTCTCTTGAAATGGTTTATGCGCCTCGCTCTCTGTGTATTTTAAAGGTAATTTTAAAGATGGTGTTCTATTATGTCATGTGCTCATCTGACAGTGTATAGCTTACTCACTTTGTGAAGCCTCACATGATCTGTCACTAGCCAGCTAACTAAGTGAGATAGAAGATGGACTTAGGTGTCAAAGGTTGTAAGTTCAAGCCTCAACTAATGCAAAATGAACATTATGATGTCAACTGTCTGTCTTCCTGTTCTACACTTTGTTGCTCAGCCTCAGAGTTGCCTAAATTTGCCAAAAATAGCCCGGACCCGACCCATCGCTGCGCAGCAGCTATAATCTTGTTTTTGTGTTTATTCTGGCTAATACATGAGCTGTATTTGTAGACAGATAGCTAACAACAAAGACCCAGTAGGTGTGACTCCAGGTTGAGAGCAATTTACTGCAGTCTTCTGAGACTTTTTTGTAAAACTGAAACACAATGAAAATATACACAATGTTACAATTGAAACTGAATATGTGCAACAACACTGGTCACACTTTTCTTCTGTCACACCGCGGTGAGGAGTGTCCTGTCTTGGGTTTTTGTCTTGTGAAATTCATGTTTTATTTTGAAAAGTAACTCTCCTCTCGTTTCAGGTCACTTGCCCTTCCTCTTGTGTCACCGGTCTGGCGTCTCCCCTGATCCCTGATTGTTTCCACCTGTGCCATCCCTCCTCATGTGTATATAGTCTTTGTCTTCCCCTGTCTGCGTTGCCAGAGTATTTCGTTCGTCCTGTCGAATACGTCCAGCCCTGTTCCACAGCCTTGTTCTCAGCCTCGATTCTGTACTAAGTTAAGTATTGCCAAGCTTTATTTTTTGGTTAGTAGTCCTCTGAAGAAGAGTGATTTTTTTGTTAATAGTATTTTTCGTCAGTTGTTTGTTTCTGTCTTATAGCTTCATAGCATTTGTTTTTTCCTCCGTTTTGGAGCGCTTTTCGTTCATAAAGTTTTTGTAATTCGGAGTAGTTTAATTTTTATAGCCTGTAAGCCCTCCTCATTGAGTGATTTTCAGTTTGTTTAATTTTCACCCTCCTCGTTGAGTGATTTTCAGTTTGCTAAATTTTCATAGAGAGTTCTCGAGATCAGTGTAGTTTTGTAGTTTTGCAGTTCTGTCGTTCTGTGTTTGGTCCCCTGGACACATAGATTTTTCATAGCCTAATGTTTTGTCATTCTGTCTGAAGAGCTGCTAAACAGAAAATAAAAGCCTGTCGATACTGCCACCTTTCTGCATCTGAGTCCTCTTTATCTGCTAAGCCTGACATCTTCTTCACTTTCAGGTTATAAATCAGGTAAGTACAACACACTATTAAATAAGGCATACACACATCTTTTTTTACAGTAAAATCCTCTCGCAGGTAAGCAACAGTGCAAACACAGCAAATGGCAACAACCCATGCAATGGTTTACACACACACACAAATGAGGCCCAACAATGAACTCAATCAGCCTATGCTAACAGCTAGCGTCCCGATTAGCATTAGCGTCGTTAGCACGATTTCCCAACTAAAAATATAAGGTGTTTAACACCACTCTGAAGTACACAATGTTATTAAATGAGGATGTAACTTAAATAAACTAAGAGCAACCATACTCACTGATGGGTCTACTCCAAGGATCAGATAACAACAACTCTGCGGTCAGCCCTTGAAGGCGCAATAACCCTGACCTGCCAGTAGGGGGCCACTTGACATCATTCAGAAACTGACAGGAGTCTGAACAGTGTTCCTTGAATTGTATTGTGAATTGTGTTGAGGGGTTATCTACATTGATGTTTTCAAGTTCAATTCCTGTTAATTATCTTTCATTTTCTTGTGTGTGGTATATGATATGATTTTTCCTCTCTGTAGGGCTTTACCTGTTTCCCAAAGTAGTGATGGTGCTATTTCCAGTGAATCATGTATTTCATTTATTTTAGGAGAAAAGCCCACTCTCTTTTACAGTTTTTTTTCCATTGCTAAGGAGCATTGGTCGAAACTGAAGCGACATATTCAAAACTCTTAACACAGTCTGCATTTCCATCTTGCAGCTCAGCTCAACAGTTAATCTCATGCCCAAAAGTGTGTCTCACCAACAAAACACTTCATACATATCTCAAGAGAAGCTCGTTCAACAAAACACTAGCACATTGTCTCACTTTGGAAACACACACAATCACTCTTAACAAAGGGAACGACAAAATACTAACAACAAAGAACATTACATCGAATACATCTTATATTTCAAGTTTTAATGATTTTTGTCAGGTAAATCAGTATTTTATATAGGATCTTTTGCACTTTGATGGTTCTAAATTATTGTATATGCTGTAATATATTGCAACAACACTGAATCAGGAATGCAGAGATTTATTCAAGAACATTTGTGTTTTTGCATAAGTACTTCAGGACCATACAAAAAATAAAGATTACGTAAACAGAATAATGCAGAATCTCAGAATTCCAGGGGTAGAATACAAATTACAGTAAGAGATAAAACTAAACTCCTTCCTCTCCTGGCTGCTCTTCTCTCTTCTCTCTTGAACAAAGTGTGTTAGCATTTGAAAAATGTGCTGTTAAAGCATAGTGTTTTGCAGGTGTTAACTAGTGAATGAGAAAAGACTTAATCCATTTCGGTGACTGTGGTCACTGAATGCACTTTGTCTGAAAGCAATGAAAAGTAAGACACAGTTTAGCCAACATGCATTTCTGTTTTGCAGACTGTGTTAAGAGTTTTGAACATGCCGCTTCAGTTTCGACCAATGCGTCTTAGCAATCGAAAAAAACTGTAATGTACTAATCAAAGTTGGAATCCTCAAGCAATGAATTATTAAATCACCATCTGACCAATGGTTTGTGAGGATGGTTTATATTCCAGGTGACAGACACGGGAGCATGAGCGCTGATAGGTATGGGATGTATTAATATGAGATTTGAGAAGTGCTTGTGTACCAGTTCCATGGAAGTTCCAAGTTACAAATTTAAAAGTCCCATATTATGAAAACACGTTTTCTCTGGTCTCTACATATATAAACTGGTCCTCCCTGAGCCTACCAACTCCCAGAATGAGGAAAGCAAACAAGTCCTGCATGGTCTCTTCAGCCCACCTACTGGTAAAACGAGGCTCCTACAGGCTGTTCAGATTCAGCTCCTTTCGTTATGCAACGTTACTTCAGTAACGAGGGTCAGTACAAAGCTGGCTTTGCCTCGACACTGACCCTCCTAAAAGGATCAGTCCCAACCATACAGGACCCAGCAACTGCACACGAGCCACAGGTAAGTGTCGCCATGTTTTGATAGTATTTACAGTTGCCTACGAGTATGGTGAAGTCAGCTTGAAATTGGCTAACTAGTTAGCTCCGCTTCGGTCCGCTATGCAACGGCGTTTGAAGCGAGTTTAATGATAATATTACGAGGGAGCTTGATTGTCACAGTAAAAAGTATGGAAACGTGCAGACTGGAGACAGAGACTATGCGAACAGTGTCCAAGAGTTTGGAGACTGTGTTGGAGACAAACACAGCTTTTGCTAGCTGTTTTTAGATGTTACCTGTTGCAGGTCAGTGGGGGATGGGAGCCGGGTGGTTGTGTTGGGGAGTCCTGCTGCAGCCGCAGCGTGTATTTTTCGGAGCCTCTCCTTCTGGGTCCGATTCTGGGTCAAACTGGTGTGGTTGAACGACAGCATATCGGCGAGCCATAGCGATACATCCACCGTAAACATTAGTGCATGCTACCGCCAGTGTTGCCAGGTAGGAAATATAGGATTGTCGTACTGGATACATAAAAATATCTTGTTTTGAGGGAAATTATCGTACAACCGTCATAACCAAAATAACACGTCTATTGATGCGCTATAGTCAAATATGCTGATGCGCTATAATCACTCTAGTGTTAAATAGCGTCTAACAGCCACTCACAGCTTTGTGGCATCAGTATGGAATGGATTCACAGCACCACATCAGCACTGGACCCGTCTGGAGCATCTTGTGGGGCTGGCGCAGCAGACCATTCAACCAATCATGCTCGTTGTTCTGAGGCAAACACATGGACATCACGTAGCTCACATTTTGAAAAGTACAATCGGCTGGAAACTTGTCACAATGGAAACAGATGCCTTCAGGGTTCACAAAAAAACTCTGGCATACAGTTACTGCAGGCTGATTACAACCACACATTCACGGAATGGTCAAATTATCGTATATTTGGCCTTTTTTGGGATTAGTGATCGTACATCGTACAGAAGGCAAAATTATCGTACAAATACGATAATTATCGTACACCTGGCAACACTGGCTACCGCTAACGTAAGTGGCATCCTCTCCTTGAGAGGGGCGTGTAGCAGGCAAGGCAGGCGTTGACAGACGGAGCTCATTAGCATTAAAGGTGCAGGCACAGAAACAGCCTGCTCTCAGTAGAGCTCACTTGAGCGACTTTTAGACAGCTGAAATTCAGGACCACGGATGAGTTTGGGGCAGTACATTTCGAATACAGTGTTGTTGGACCTCTGACAGCTGTGTGAAATTGATGAAAAACAGTATTATATGGGACCTTTAAGTGGGTATATGACGACAGGATGTCAGACACTGTTGTTTGAGTGGTTTCTGTGTTTGGTTTGTGTCATGCTGTGGGGGACTAGAGGGGTTATATGCTTGTCACGGACAGTGTTGGGGAAGCTACTTTGCAATTGTAGCTTGTAAAACTACATGTAGTTCAGCCTGGCAGTAGTTTGAACAAACTACATTTCTACCCCTGGAGGAATGTAGTTTGTAAAACTACTGCTAAAAAAAGAAGCTTTAGCAACTACTTATACTCATTATACTCATTTAACTCAGCGTTGAATAAATCAACATATGGTGTATATGAAACAAAATATAATAGCCTACAAAAAATTCACATGCCAGCAGAAATATGCCTCTCAACTCAAGTTTTTTTTTTTTAAAGAACAAAACCTGACATTTTCGGTCAATATCACAGGAACTTCAGAGGCGCTAACACTTAGGCACTAGAACTAGATGCCAGGGCAGAATTGCTTGTTGACACGACACATGAGCAGTCTCTCAAAGTTTTTATCAGACAGCCGATTCTGTTTGGCACTACAAACATCTTTACCAACACTAAAAAGCCATCTATATCCAACATGTACATAAAATTTGGTAACACTTTATAATAAAAATCACTAGTAAGTCCTTTATAATACATTAGTTAATGATGAACAAATCATGAACAAAACATTAATAAACCTTTGTAAATGATTAGTTAATACTAAATTGACATATCACAACTATGTTGTAAGTCATCTGCAAATGACTTGTTAACATGGAATGTTCATGAACAAATCATTAGTAAATGATTACTTAATGATTTGTTGATATATTATGAATGACTTGTGAGTGATTATAAGAAATTATTATTGATGAATGCTGTTAACATATCACAAATGTGTTGCAAGTCATCTACAACTGATTAGTTAATTATGAAATATTCATGAAATAATCATTAGTAAATGTTTACCTAATGATTTGTTATGTAATGAAAGAGGTCTGTTCTTCATCTTTTATAACTCATGTGTAAATGTATTACTGAATCATCTATAAGTCATTTTCAAGTGCTTTTGCATCCCCCTAATCTAAAGTGTAAACACCCCTCGCTGCATCTGAAACTTTCACACACAGAGGCGGATGCAGAGAATTGGTGCAGGATCCCCGCATGCAAACGGCTGTGTGAAAAGGGCTAGTGCGGCGGCCGGGATGCGAACCAGCGTCCCATGGTTTAAAATGCAATGACTGGCAGCATACTTAACCACTCAACTATCATATCATACTTATGTCAGCATGAGTATACTATATAACATATATCCGCTAATATTAAATTTAAAAAAATCTAAACTACGATAACTCTACAGAATTGACGCGGTTAAGGCCATGTTGGTGAAATTTTTATAGATGATGCCCTGATGTTGCTTTCCTGTGAAGGCAGCATGAAGCTGCACTGCAGAGAGCTCACAGAAACATTTAAGTAAAGAGCCATTTTGCTATGAAACAATACGCTGTTTAGTCTTTAGGTGTGCTTTATAAATGTTGCAGATTGCATCCTTGCAAGTAGATTTCAAATCATCTTGTCATGAATTTCTGGTGTAAATATGCAAACGGGATCAATGATCACACTAACAGACATACATAGACAATACATAAAAACTTCTTCCTGATGTCTGTTAACACTAGAATTTGAAAGATACAAACTTTTACACATAGTACGATTATGAAATACTTGAAGAAACAGACACAATTTAAGTCTGAACACTATTTCTATGTACCTGCGTGTGTTTTGGGCGTGGCATGGACACTTCCTAGCACAGCCGAGGCTGTACTGGCCTTCAGGACACAGTCGGACGTCACATGTCACCCCTGTGTATCCTGGCTCACACAGACACATTCCGTTGGTGTGGTAACATTTGCTCCTGTTCTTGCAGCGACACGTCTTTGCACAGCCAGCACCATAATAACCCACTGCACATTCGTGCTGGCACCTGTTCACAGCAAGAGACAGTGATATCCATAGTCAATTATTTGAATTAAGGTGTAGGTGATCAGTAACAGTTCTAATTTTTTTTATATAGTGCCAAATCATAACAGAATTATCACAGGGCACTTTTCATATAGTGCAAGTTTAACAGGGTTATTTTAGATAACTGAAGTCCAACAAAATTCATTTCAGTGTTCATTCAGTATTACTTTTATTTTCAAGAAAGTTATCTTGCTATTTTAATTTCTTTGGGAAAGAGCCTTATGTCCTATCTGTATCTATGCCAAGCTGCTTTTACTTGTTTGATTGGAGCGCCCTCATGTGTTGGTGCTATTATAGAGCACTGAGGTCGTCAGCTCACCCCTTTTGCTTGCTGATGATCTAATCTATGGTACGTACTGAAAACAGCTCCTTGATTTGTTTCAAATACTAAGCTATAAAGTAACTTAACTAGCTAACTAACGTAATTAAAGTGTATATTACATGACATGAATGGTCTCACGTATGTATCTTATCTATATTTTTCTGCTGAGTGAAGTTTGCTTGCTAAGTCTGTTTGATTATGTAGCAGCTAGCTGCTCTGCCTCATAAGATCGGTTTAAAGAAGTACTGCACAACTAATGTAGATACGGCTGTCTGCTTCAGTCTGTTAATTGCATTTTTATTCAAATGTGTAGGGGCTGTAGCTGTATTGTATGTTTCACCATCACCACCAACTACATTCAGGTGTTTGTTAAACAGGTATGTTTGTATTTTCTGTATGGAGAAATGTTGTAGTTGGCTAGTTTTAATGAGCACTGTAAAAGCCTTTGCATAGAATTGTGAAATATTTTTCATATTAACTTGAAAAATGGGGTCATGGCAGTTTATGTGATAAAACAAATTGTTTCATGGAGAAGCAGAGTGCACATTTTTATTAGAAGACTTTTATTTTGTGAAACTAATTTATTTTTATTTGTTCAATAAAACTATACAATCACATTGTAAAGGAGTTGTAAGCTCAACCCCTTTGCTTGCTGACGATCTTAACTACAGGGCTGGAGCTGTACTGCATGTTTCACCATCACCACCAACCACATTCATGTTTGTCTTAACGCTGTACAGGAAAATATCTACCTATGTTACCTAGTACCTAGAATCCTATCTATGTTGTTGATGTTATTGCAACCTCCTGAGAGTTACGCCTTTGTTCATATAGTACAAATATGCCATGCAAAGAGTGCATGTAAAATGTTTTTTACCAGAAATAGTTCTCCCTCACGCTCACTAAGGTCATCAGATCAGAAACTCTTGATGGTCCCCCCCACTCATCTTAGTTTTTCTCAATTGCTAAAACACAATTTCTGAAACCTTGCTCCATTTTCTGAAAACATTAAACGCAAAACCTCACCTTCAAGCACTATTTACAAAACCTCTGACTCCTCGTGCAAAATGAAACATTCGCCTCAAAACAGATTTACCTGTGCTCAAAACCAAACACTGCTCTCAAATCATAAACAAAGCGATCAAAATGATATACAGTATCAAGCAGTCAGTAAACAATGCACCAAAAAATAGAAAACACATTGTTCAAAACATATAGTTCTCAGGGAGAAGTACATTTTTAATCTCAAAACAAATTTCATATTTTTCCCTCATTGTCTTTTGATGGATGAAAATATGTTCTATCATAGTAGCTCAAAATTGATCAGAAATTATACTCTGCTTTGCTCTTTGCAATTTTTTTTGTTCTTCCTCCTCCTTGTACCCCTATTTTTAACAGTACTGTACCCTGCATCTCACAAACTTGTCCTTTGTTTCTGTGATACTGTTATTCTTGTTTTTTGTTGATATGAACCTGCAACCAGTCAAAATCTATTGAGCAGTCAGTACTGTAAACAAATGGAAAGCACAATGTTAAGGGCCAGACAATTTGTTTCTTCCATCCATTCTTAGACTTTCTCCTTCAACAACCTGTTTGCTCTCTGAACTGGCTTATATTGGTTGTGTCACATGATTTGAAACAAGTGAAATCAATTTTGAGTGGATGTGTTTAATCAATGACATGTGTTCTCTATTTGCATTTGATTGTTGCCACTTGTGTTTACCGGTATGGATGACATGTGCATTAGAGTGCAGAATGTGTTTTGAGAATGAGAATGTGTTTAGAGTTCTGCTGAAAAGTCTAAGTGAGACCTGCAAACTGTGTTTTACCATGTGAAATGGTTTAAGGTATTGACAACGGACTGAACAATTAGCTAAATGAGTTCAGGCAACTGCGAACTTTGTTCAGCCAATGGGTTTTAGTGTTTTAGCAATTGAGAAAAACTGTAAAACACAAGGTGATTGCTCTTTCCAGGCCAGTGCCCCTCGCCTCTGGAATGCACTATCATTGACCTAACGTAGTCCACTGAAGGTTTTAAAGCTATGGTCTACGATTTGAAAGATTTGTTATTATTATTAACATCATTTAGATGGTGGTTATGACCCAATAGTACCACCTACACAATGTGAAAAGTAAAAGGAACCAAATAAATCCATTCTCTCTACTGCCTGTAAAACTGAAAAGAAATTGACCAATAGGAACCATCCGGCCCGGATGGCTCCTATTGGATCAATTTTCCGATCCAATCCTTGCTCACTCTCCTGCTCCTGCTCACGTCTGGTCCCGACCCACTTCCGCATTTGAAACTACAAGCGACAAGAGCAGCTGCCTCTGCTTGCCCCACTGACAAAGAGTCAAAGAATAAGAAAGTCTGTCACTGAAAAGACACAAACCGGAGATGTGAAACAAAGAGGGCTCATTTGAACGGTGGCAAAAGGTCCGTGAAGATATGGACCCGATGCTGATACAGCGGAGTTTCTGTTGAGCAGGTAATCTTTCGTCTTTATTGTGGATGTTGTGACACAGATAACTTTCATGCCGATGCTGGCTTATGACTGTGAAAGTTGACGTTAGTTTGTTTCTGTGTTATTAGACGGTGTTGAGACTATTTCTGTCTCTGCAGTATTGTCAACACTTGTTTACTTGTTCGACGGAGACGTTAGCCTCTATGCTAGCATTGTAAGCTAACAACAAGCTAACATTGCTATCATGTTTACACCAAATTAGCCTATTTATTTGCTCGTGGCAGCTAAATGAAGCAGCAAGTAAGATGAATGAATGGATGAATGAAACCCCAACGCGAAGCGGAGGGGTTTCGGATTTATTTCCGGATTTTTATTTTATTTGTCCGGATTTATTTCTCCATAACAACCTCTTGCCCGGTCACTACTCAACTGTTTTGCTAACCCTCCTCCCGGTCTTGTCCGTTTGTTTTCAACGAAGCCTTTGCTAAATCAATATGATGGATTATCATAAATGCTTTACGATGTGTGTATTTGTGTGTCTTATCTGTCATAAACAAGAGATTACGGTTTACAGGCACGTTTGTGTCGCAGTCTGGTGCTACTCAGACAACAGCTGGGACACACACAGCTGGTCCGAGACTCACACAGGTTTATTTTTCAGCCACAATGTGGAAACGATTGTTGTGATGAAAGCTGACAGCAGCATCTGTTAGTCTCTTGGCCCTCAATAACTTTTACAAGTGGCTAACTTAGCTGTTGTAACTTATTACCTAGCTGTAACGTAACATAGCTGTAACATGCTAATGACGTTACGCTAGCTTGGCTGTGGAGCTTAGCTGTGGACATTTAGATTTACGTGAGTTTCAACGTGCATTGTAATAACTTTACCTGTGAATCCGATTGTCACTCAGCATTCAAAGCTGGGCTGTATTTGGTTTCTGCCGGCCGGCTTGTTGCTCTTGTTGCTTGTTGCGGGAGGGGGTGTGTCGCGGGAGGCTCCGTGGGCAAAGCGATACGAGCTCGGAGGGGAGGGATTGAGGAGCACAGAGGGTAGGGGTGTGTGTGGGGGGGATGCTTTTTTCAAACCCTTCTCAGATCGTAGACCTACGGAGCCCCCCTGGTGTCATTTGAGAAAAAAAAAAGCCCTGCACTAAACTGAGGGAACAGATTACTAAACTGTGCGCACAGTTTACTAAACTGAGGGAACAGATTGCTAAACTGAGGCCACAGTTTACTAAACTGAGGGCACAGATTGCTAAACTGTGTGCACAGTTTACTAAACTGAGGGAACAGATTGCTAAACTGTGCTCACAGTTTACTAAACTGTGCGCACAGTTTACTAAACTGAGGGCACAGATTGCTAAACTGTGCGCACAGTTTACTAAACTGAGGGCACAGATTGCTAAACTGTGCGCACAGTTTACTAAACTGAGGGAACAGATTACTAAACTGTGCGCACATTTTACTAAACTGAGGGAACAGATTACTAAACTGAGGGAACAGATTGCTAAACACTGCGCACAGTTTACTAAACTGAGGGAACAGATTGCTAAACTTGGCAACACGCGTGTCTTTTTTTTCTTGTTTTGCAGCAGAAAAGCTCTAATACTCCATTTTTACTGTACAATAATGACACTTTGGTCCATAAGTTCAGAAAAAAACAAGAAAAAGGCTTAATTTCTCTGAGGACTGAGGGAGTAGTTGGGATGCTCCTGAAGTCAACTGTACCAACCATTGTCAGAACTTATGAGCCAAAGTGATGTTACTGTACAGTAAAAATTGAGTATTAGACCTCGTTCGGTGTAAATAAAAGGCTATTTTAATGCCCCCCCACCCATTTAGTAATCTGTTCCCTCAGTTTAGTAAACTGTGCGCACAGTTTAGCAATCTGTTCCCTAAGTTTAGTAAACTGCGCACAGTTTAGCAATCTGTGCCCTCAGTTTAGTAAACTGTTCCCTCAGTTTAGTAAACTGTGCGCACAGTTTAGCAATCTGTTCCCTCAGTTTAGTAATCTGTTCCCTCTGTTTAGCAATCTGTGCCCTCAGTTTAGTAATCTGTGCCCTCAGTTTAGTAAACTGTGAGCACAGTTTAGCAATCTGTTCCCTCAGTTTAGTAAACTGTGCGCAGTTTAGCAATCTGTTCCCTCAGTTTAGCAATCTGTGCCCTCAGTTTAGTAAACTGTGCGCACAGTTTAGCAATCTGTTCCCTCAGTTTAGCAATCTGTGCCCTCAGTTTAGTAAACTGTGCGCACAGTTTAGCAATCTGTGCCCTCAGTTTCGTAAACTGTTCCCTCAGTGTAGTAAACTGTGCGCACAGTTTAGCAATCTGTTCCCTCAGTTTAGTAATCTGTTCCCTCTGTTTAGTAATCTGTTCCCTCAGTTTAGTACAGGGCTTTTTTTTTTTCTCAACCCGACACCAGGGGGGCTCCGTATAGACCAGAGCTTTAAGAGAGAACTTAAAACCTATCTTTTTAAACAGGCTTTTTACTGATGTTGATGTTCTGGGGCCTCTGTGAAGCTACCTGGATTTGTGCCGTTGTGTGTTTTTTGTTGTGATCTCTGTATTCTATTGCATTTTATCCTTCTTGTAAAGCACTTTGTGATTTTAAATATGAAAAGTGCTATATAAATTAAATGTACTTACTTTACTTACGTAAAACTTAATATCAATTATGCTGTATTTAACAGGATGAAAACAACTGGGTTGTAGTAACTGATATGAGCCAATGTAAAATTCTTTGACTGTTCAAGCACCAAAATTACACTAACACATGAACATCAACTCACACCTATGCCCTGATAATGAATTAATTATTAAATCTGCGCTTTTGTTTAGAGAGCAGAAATGAAAAAAAATATTTAACGGTTTTATTCTGAAGGTCAAAGATCCATATTGGAAGTATTATTGTTCCCTTGAGTGCTTGACCAAATATTGTTCCCCCAATATGATGGCTCTGAAAATATATAAAATATTCAAACGTTGTCCCTAAAAACATAATAAAGGTTCACAAAGTTACGTCTAGGCAACAAAACTGTAAGTTACGTTGTAACCGTGGTTCTCTGAGTGAAGAAACTATCTATCCACCCAGCTACATATTCAATATGTCTCCACCTGACAGAAAATGTGGATAATTATTTAAGACACACCAGGTGTACTGGCATGCACAGGTATATAAGGCACAGGTGTGCATGATCGCTCTGATTTTACTTGATTGACACAAGATTCTGAGCAGTCTCGAAGTGGAGAGATAGGCTCTTCACTCAAAGAACCACGGTTACAATGCAACCTACAGTTCTCTGTTGTATTGGGACTATCTCTCCACCCAGCTACATATTCCATATGGATGGGGTGTCTGTAAGACACCTCATGAAGAACTGGAGCACTCTCATACTCTCAAACCCATTATCGATTAGAGCCCGACCGATATTGGGCATTTTCCAAACTATCGGTATCGACGTTTATAATGGCCGATAAATGAATATTTAAAAAATAAAATAAAAATGGATGAAACACCCTTCAACCATGTTATGAGTGTTGGTGTTGCATAGTTTGTCCACCAGAGGACACTCTACAACGTCCCTGTTGGCAACACTCGTGTTTAGAATGCCACAAACCCGCCAACCAGCTGCTCCAGCCAGAGTCGGGCAGAGCGAACCAGTTATCCACGACTGAGATCATCGATGAAGTGTGCTCATGGTAAGTTGGCAATTGTCACAAGAAATACATTGCTTGATTAACAATTAAAAGAACATCCCCATCAGTTCTCTCTCAAATAAGCATGACAAAATGTGTGACTACCATGTCCAGTTTTGCTGCTGTTAGGTGTAAGCCGAGAGTGAAACTGACTTAGCTAGTAATTTTGATGTTCTGTTATGTAATGACAATAAAACTGCAAAATTAAACTGCATTATCTTATTATTTCAGTGAGGACTCATAAATAACTACAAAAAACTAATGTTACGGAAATCTGTTCATGTTTTGTTTCGGCGAAATATCGGAATATCGGATTTTTAAATCACCAAATATTTGTATCGGTATCGGCCTTAAAAATCCTTTATCGGTCGGGCTCTAATATCGATGCTCAACCCACACACAAGTCGATGGCCTTGGCCCTAGCTACAAATTAACTATGTCCAATATGTGCGAACCCCTGAGCCAGTAGGACAGCCAGACACAGTCTGCTGCCATGGTATGCTTAGGTGCAAGATGCTACCTAAAGCCTCACTGGCCCCGCAAGATGCCAAGGCCAGTGACTACAGGGGTGAATGGGCCACTCAGTCTAGTCTGCCAGACACAAGGCACAAGCTTTGGAAGATGTTGGGGAACCATAGGCAGTACCTACTACTTGGTAGCCCACAAAACCAACTCCCCAAAGGAAGCCAAGTTCAGTCTGTAGTTGAACGTTGACAGAGTCAACCAGTAGCCGCCAAGCAGATCTCTACCAGAGATTCTCTTTTCCACAGTGCCTAGGAGGTCACAACTCCACTAGTGAGGTGTGCCTGTACTCCAGGCGGCACTGACACTCCTCCTTTTTCGCATGAAAGTGTACTTGGAAGGGCTATCTCTGACCTGTTACTGGTCTGCTTAAAGGTCCCATATTACGAAAAACAAATTTTCTCTGGTCTCTACATATATAAACTGGTCCTCCCTGAGCCTACCAACTCCCAGAATGAGGAAAGCAAACGAGTCCTGCATGGTTTCTGCAGCCCACCCACTGGTAAAACGAGGCTCCTACAGGCTGTTCAGATTCAGCTCCTTTCGTTATGTAACGAAACGGGGGGCGTTCATCCCCGAGGTGAAGTTTGGTGTGTCCAGCGGTAAGCTAGCAGTGTTTCACAATGTCGTCGCTCAGAGCTAGACACGCAAATTGCTCTGTTGTTGGTTGTAAAAATCAACATAAGTGCCTATATTCTGTCCCAGCTACAGAAGAGCAGAAGAGACAGTGATTGCGTTTCATTTTTAACGACAACGTGCCGGCTACAGTTCGTGTAAGTCTGTTTGTTTTTGCTCACCACTTCGCATCGGACTACTTCAGTAACGAGGGTCAGTACAAAGCTGGCTTTGCCTCGACACTGACCTTCCTAAAAGGATCAGTCCCAACCATACAGGACCCAGCAACTGCACCCGAGCCACAGGTAAGTGTCGCCATGTTTTGATAGTATTTACAGTTGCCTACAAGTATGATGAAGTCAGCTTGAAATTGGCTACCTAGTTAGCTCCGCTTCGGTCCGCTATGCAACGGCGTTTGAAGCGAGTTTAATGTTGATAATATTACGAGGGAGCTTGGTTGTCACAGTAAAAAGTCTGGAAACGTGCAGACTGGAGACAGAGACTATGCGAACAGTGTCCAAGAGCTTGGAGACTGTTTTGGAGACAAACACAGCTTTCCCTAGCTGTTTTTAGATGTTACCTATTGCAGGTCAGTGGGGGATGGGAGCCGGGTGGTTGTGTTGGGGAGTCCTGCTGCAGCTGCAGAGTCTGTATTTTTCTGAGCCTCTCCTGGGTGCGATTCTGGGTCAAACTGGTCTGTTGAACGACAGCATCTCGGCATGCTAAAGCGATACATCCACCGTTAATATTAGTGCATGCTACCGCTAATGTAAGTGGCATCCTCTCCCTGAGAGGAGCGTGTAGCAGGCAAGGCAGGCGTTGACAGATGGCGCTCATTAGCATTAAAGGTGCAGGCACAGAAACAGCCTGCTCTCAGTAGAGCTCACTTGAGCGACTTTTAAACAGCTGAAATTCAGGACCACGGATGGGTTTGGGGCAATACATTTCAAATACAGTGTTGTTGGACCTCTGACAGCTATGTGAAATTGATGAAAAACAGTATAATATGGGACCTTTAAGTATATGGTGTGTGCTTAATGATATTTCTAGTTATATGAGCCTGCGTGGCACTTGGCTGAGAATTGTGAAAACACAATGACCGGACCTCCAGGTCTGTTCTCTGGAGGATGTGGCAATCTTACTCCGGAATTCAACTGGATGCATGTGCGTTGCGGAATGGCTGCGATACGGTTTTGCTCCATCGTCAGGCAACCCCCACCGGCTGCATTTTGAGCTGTGACTGGAGTTCCCGCGATAATTACATAATCACGCGTGACCGTAGTTATAGTTTAAAAACACAACAAGAAGTGTTCCCTACCGAAGAATTACAAGAAGTGCTTGGATTTGTACGGTGGCCCTGAAGTGCAAATCACAACGGCAAATCAGAAAACACAACGGCAAATCAGAGAACCCAACAGCAAAATCAGAAAACAGAACAACAAATCAAAAAACAAATAATAATTAAGGGCCCGAGCAGGAGGTCCCTATTGTTTTTGGAATGATGATTATTAATATATTCCTTTGTCCCAAATGATCGCATTTTTCACTGCCTGAACATGAATGAAAATGTGATTTTATTTGGCAAAGTCATTAGGCTTGGCGAAAAATTTTATAATCTGTTGTTGGTGTGAATTTTCACCACTAGGTGGCGCTACAATCAAGGAAAGTGTGTTTAGCCTTATAACTCATATACTTTGTCGCACATTCAAAACCCTGTTATCCATGCGTTCAGTCAATTGTGCTGAATCTCCTGATATAGGCCACGGCCATTTCCGCCTACCGTTTTTTTCGCTAACTCGCGAAATGTCACAAACCTAGTTTTTCGAACTCCTCCCAGGCAATTTCACCGATTTGCACCAAACTTTGCACACAGCATCTGTGGACCCTTCTGACAAAAAGTTCCTCAAAGAATTTTGATATTCAAAAGAATACTCAAGTTATTAATTAACAACTTCCTGTAGATTTGGTTCAAAACAGGAAGTGTTGCATATCTCTATATTGGCGTGTCCCAATGACATGAAACTCAGGTCACTACTTCCCCATAAGGCCCCACGGCTCTGTGCTAAATTTTGACAGATGACCACTAGGTGGCGCTCTTTAAATTGAAGTATTTTATATCTTGACATCAGTTTGTTGGATTAACACAAAATTTGGTACACTTATTGCCAATGCCCTCCTGAAGATAGCTGACGAATGTCTTACCGATCCGACACTTGGTGGCGCTCTGGTGGCAGTCTAATTTTATATTTGGCACTGTGCCCACACCATAACAATTATGGATATGAAATTGATAGGGGTGGTACAGACTGGCCCCTGTAACTCACACACCAAAAATGACCAGCAGGTGGCGTTATTATCAAGATATGTTTTGTCCAAAACACAGTCAGTTGACACATGCGCACACAATAAATGGGCAATGGGGTCGGGTAAGAAGCACGCCCCGACAGCAGCATGCCCCGACGTGCGTGGACTGCGAGGGCCCGTTCATCACTGCTTGCAGTTTTAATTGATTATTATTAATTCATAATTAATAATTGAATGATCAGATGATACACAGACCCATATCCATGTCATGCATCAAAATATTCTTTACAGTTTTTGCCTAATGCTTAAACACTAAAAGTGGTTGCTATGCCCAAAGCATCACAACCTCTATCTTTGGTGACCATGCCCTAAACAAAAGCACCAACCCTGCAAACACAATATATGCTTTGCACTGTTTGAAATTCTCCAACACACTTCTTGCAAAACACTACACACTGTTTTTTACATAAGACACATTTTTCAAAAAGGAAATCTCATGCAATCATTGGGAAAACACATCTATTTAAAATACAAAACACAACTAAAATTGGAAAAGCACACAGACTCACACACATGAAAACATTTAAAATCTCATTGTAGACCAATAAGTCTAAGCCATAGCACTATAAATACACCTGATATGAGCTCAGCTCCTTTGTGAGGGAGAGTAAGAGCAGTAGCAGGAATAGGAAGAGGACGAAGAAGGGGAGCAGGCAACAGAAGAAGACAAATATCTGATGTAATGAGGGCCACTTTGGTGGACCATGTAATAAATCACGACCTTACAATGAGGGAGGCTGGGCAGAGAGTCCAGCCAAACCTAAGTCGCTACTCAGTTGCCTCAATTACAGTTTTTGCCGAATGCTTTGACACATGTTACAGACTTTGGCTCACTGTGTCATAACTTAACACACAGGCCAAGTAAGACACAGCACATGAAGATAAACTCCTAACTTATACAGCAAAATTAAACTCTTGAAACAAAACCTAACAATCTCATTTCAAAACTGTTTTTAGCATCAAAACGTTAAACACATGCACCTTTGAATTACTCTTTCCTAGCAGCAACAACACACAGATGTGCTTTATGCAAAACACAGCTGTATTCAGTACTGTGGATGGTTTTTGACTTTAAAAGACTCATACAGATTTTTTTTGTGAAAGATTGATCCACTACAGTTGATCTAGACACATGAACACAAAATGGAAACGCTTCAGAATTTTTTTTTGTTTTTCAGGTTTTTGCAAAAGTAAAAAAGTTCCAGGAATCTCTAAAACAGAAAAATGCAGATAATGTACAGTGAATATAGTGAGTGTAATTGAAAACACAAGACTATCACATATACATTTACACACAATACTGTAATGAGTATGTGTGTAAAATGTGCTTTTTAAGGATTCAGGAGAGTGTAGATATGCTGACAGTGTTGATGTCAGCAAAGGTTATTTGATCTGCGACGATGTGCTCTCTCAATTCACAAAGCCGGATTTCGTTCTTTGCCAAAACAATGTTAACTATGGCCACCTCCTGTTCATCACTGAACATAATCTGCCTTCCACCCTGTGCAGGTTGTCTGGCAGTTCTGTAGAAAATGAAACATCATACATTTTGAACTTTAGACCCATAGACCTACAGTAATACAGCAATGTACTGTGTGTTTGAACAATGTGCAATACTGTAATTTCTTTGGTACAGTTTAGTGTGGAAACTTCAAAACATACCTGTTTTCCAGTCTGAAATAACCCTAACCCTCTTGCAACTGAGTAGCGACTTAGGTTTGGCTGGACTCTCTGCCCAGTCTCCCTCATTGTTAGACCATGATTTATTACATGGTCTACCAAAGTGGCCCTCATGTCATGATCAGATATTTGTCTCCTTCTGTTGCCTGCTCCCCTTCTTCGTCCTCTTCCTTGTCCTGCTACTGCTCTTACTCTCCCTCTTCCTCTTTCTGCCTCCATGTTTCCAAAGTTGGCACAAAGAAGCTGAGCTCACATCAGGTGTATTTGTAGTGCTATGGCTTAAACTGATTGGTCTACAATTAGATTTTAAATGTTTTCATTTGTGGGAATCTGTCTGCTTTTTTTTTTTTCTGCTTGTGTTATGTATTTTAAATAGATGTGTTTTCCCAATGATTGCATGAGATTTCCTTATTGAACAATGTGTCTTATGTAAAAAACAGTGTGTAGGGTTTTGCAAGACGTGTGTTGGAGAATTTCAAACACAGTGCAAAGCATATATTGTGTTTGCAGGGTTGGTGCTTTTGTTTAGGGCATGGTCACCAAAGATAGAGGTTGTGATGCTTTGGGCATAGCAACCACTTTTAGTTTAGTTTAAGCATTAGGCAAAAACTGTATTAGAACTTTCAGACTGGAAAACAGGTATGTTTTGAAGTTTCCACACTAAACTGTACCAAAGAAATTACAGTATTGCACATTGTTCAAATGCACAGTACAATACTATGCTGTATTACTGTAGGTCTATGGGTCTAAAGTACAAAATGTATGAAGTTTCATTTTCTACAGAACTGCCAGACGACCTGCACGGGGTGGAAGGCAGATTATGTTCAGTGATGAACAGGAGGTGGCCATAGTTAAAATTGTTTTGGCAAATAACGAAATCTGGCTTCATGAATTGAGAGAGCAGATCATCGCAGATCAAATAACCTTTGCTGACATCAACAGGTCCATACAGGGTTGGATACGGCATGCAAGGCGATATTTCCTCCATTGCTTGGCAAGGGAGGTAATTGCCTGTGATGTGGATGAGGTGATGTGGCCAAATGCCAACAGGAGACAGGATCCATAGCCTAAATGTCTTCCAATCATTTCCTTACAACACTATGTTTTGTAGAACATTCTAGTTGTACCATGTCTTTGTGGGTTTTTTTTTACTTTTGCAAAAACCTGAAAAATCCGAAGTGTTTACATTTTGTTTTCATGTGTCTAGATCAACTGTAGTGGATCAATCTTTCACAAAAAAAAATCTGTATGAGTCTTTTAAAGTCAAAAACCATACACAGTACTGAATACAGCTGTGTTTTGCATAAAGCACATCTGTGTGTTGTTGCTGCTAGGAAAGAGTAATTCAAAGGTGCATGTGTTTAACGTTTTGATGCTAAAAACAGTTTTGAAATGGGATTGTTAGGTTTTGTTTCAAGAGTTTCATTTTGCCATATAAGTTAGGAGTTTATCTTCATGTGCTGTGTCTTAGGGTTGTCACAAGAACCGATACTTCGGTACCAATTCGATGCCGACACGAAAAAAATAATTCGATACTTGCTTTTTTCTGGTAACGTCAGAACCAAATATACAACTTTTCACTCGGCGAGCCGTGTCGATTCTTGGCGGAACTGACGGGGGCAGTATACGCGTGTGAGCAGCACAGAGCAGTCAGCGGCGCTGAAGAAGGAAACCTGCCGTCTTAGAAAAGAATGGCTTCAGCAAGTGAGAATGAAAGCACAACACGTCGGCTTGTCGACAAGACAGGTACTAAGAGTCGCGTGTGGAAATATTTTGCATTCGAGGCGGATGAATACGGAGCAATTCTAGACTCAAACAAGCCGACATGCAAACAGTGCCTCAGAAGTTTTCAAACGAAAGGAGGAAGCACGTCAAACCTGGCCAAACACCTCAAAGACAGGCACCCCGACTTGTTTAGAGAATTCAAGTGAGTTTCCGTTTACTATCACTGTTGTGTCACGTCATACGTTAACCCGAATATGCCTACGTTCCGTCATTTGGGCATGAGAGTCAGCTGGGGCGCAGGCTTCTACTCTCGCTCAGTCGCTCCCTCATGTAGATGTTTAACGCAATGTAACGGTACGGTCTGCGTCATTATACGTAAGGCGACATGATGAGAAACTGTCTGACAGTCTCTTACCTTATGTTATTTAAACTAAAAGTACCTTTTGGCAGTTGGCAGCTGGTACTGCAATTTAAATTCTGTGCAAAAACATGTTGAAGCACAGTGGTGTTAAATACTTGACAGTTTGAAGCAGTTTTCAATAAATTAGTGAATTTAAAAGTACATGGGTTCTGTTGGTTTTTTTTAAATTGTGGTATCGAATTAGCATCGATAATCGTGGAAATTCACAGGTATTGGTATCGACTACTGAAATTCTGGTATTGTGACAACCCTACTGTGTCTTACTCGGCCTGTGTGTTAAGTTATGACACAGTGAGCCAAAGTCTGCAACATGTGTGCAAGCATTCGGCAAGAACTGTAACAGCAGCGGGTACGTCGTCACTGGCGGAGCTCATGTTTTGAAAACATGTAAACCATGTCCTTCCGGTTCAAAGGACGGACCATACCAATCAGCGACGATTCATGTCGCCCGAGGGTACCTACCTTTTTCCGTTTTGGTTAATGTCGTTGTGTTTTCTGATTTGCCGTTGTGTTTTCTGATTTGCTGTTGTGTTTTCTGATTTGCCGTTATTTTCTGATTTGCCGTTGTGTTTTCTGATTTGCTGTTGTGTTTTGTGATTTGCCGCTGTGTTTTTTGATTTGTTGTTGTGTTTTCTGATTTGCCGTTGTGTTTTTTGATTTGTTGTTGTGTTTTCTGATTTGCCGTTGTGATTTGCACTTATGGGCCACCGTAGATTTGTCTCTTTTTTGAGATTTTTGTGCTGGTGTCAACACAGTGTGTGTAATTATGAAAATTAACCAGATGTTATGTTGTTGTTTCGGTGTGTGACTTCATCCGGCAGAAATAGAAAACCCTGTGTATCTGCTCCGGAAGGGTCCGGACTGCCACAGAGCAAATACGCAATGCAACGGAGCCAGTGGAAGTAAACACATAGACTATAGTGAAACCTATCAGCTCCGCTGCCGTGACTGTGCCAGGAGTGTGTGTGTGTGTGTGTTTCAAAAAATCTTTTTGATATTTTGAAATTAAAATTCTGCTTTAAAATCTGCTCATTTAAATGATTTCACATTGCAACCCTAATAGGTCTTGGTAGTAACTTTGAACTCAATTATAGAAGAAAATGCCAGTACAACTTAGTGTATTTGATATTAACCAGTATAATTATGATTTCATGTGCATTACTTGCTCCACTGTTAAACATTTCTTGGGTAAAGATGATAAAAATATTGTGATGGTGTGTCGCTCGATGCTCACAGCGGGATCTTAATACCGGTGTGTATCTATCGTGAGTTCTTGTTGATCTTGTCTGCCGCTGCTTCCGTAGTGCAAATGGCTGTGAGGGAGACTCGTGTGAACGCGGGAGCGTGCCTCCAGGCAAATATAGAATAGTGACCGTTTAGGCTAGAAAAATTTACTAAATGACGTTGTTTCGAGTAAAATCTGGATGTCGCCACTTCGGGACACTTGGATTTCAGCGGACGAGCAGTATGGAAGAATGTCACAAAGTTTTTGTGTAGTTTTATGGACCTTTTGGTCTCGGACACCAGTTACGCCTGTTATATGGATTTTTGCTGCAGGAGGGTACCCCCGCGGGTCTCCAGCTGCACTTTGAGGAATAAGAAACTACACCGGACTTCTCATCAGCATGAGGGTGAGTCAATAATGACTGAATTTCGTTCTAGAGTGAACTATTCCTTTAAGGTCAGTGTTCATGATTCAACAATAAGAAATAGGCTTGGCAAAAATGTCATCCATGGGAGAATTCCAAGGTGAAAACCACTGCTGACCAAAAAGAACACAAAGGCCCGTCTCACATTTTCCATAAAACATCTTGATGATCCCCAAGACTTTTGGGAAAATATTCTGTGGACTGACGAGACAAAAGTGGAACTTTTTGGAAGGTGTGCATCCCGTTACATCTGGCGTAAAACTAACACAGCATTTCAGGAAAATATCATCATACCGACAGTCAAACATGGTGGTGGTAGGGTGATGGTCTAGATTTTATATTAAAATTTGTTTGATGATCGGAAACATGTAAGTGTGACAAAAAATCAAAAACAAAAGAAATCTGTAAGAGGGCAAATACTTTTTCACAGTACTGTATATACATATAAGTGGGTATCCAATTTACTAGCCTGTCATCTTGAAATATTTTATGGAAATCACATTATTCCTCTTAAAGTTAGAGGCCTGTTGTCTCCTGACAGTCATCTGGCTGTCGCCATACTAGGCACTTTACAGGAACTTTGCCTCATCATCAGCATCTTATTCTTTTCCTGACTCTTGTAAGCATTATATGTACGTCGACCAGACAAAAAGTGGTCTATGTTCAACTAAGTAAACCATTCTGCAACATCCTTGTGGATCCTCTGCATTTAGTTTGAGCCAAGACATCAGGTTAAATGAAATGTGCATGATTTGGCATGTGAATGCTAAGCTTAATATATATTCATTCTAATATACTTTTTTTAGTATATTTCTACACACTGTGTATATTATATTAATGGGTGCAGTTACACTGTGAGATTTTCCTTCTTGGTCATTTGTATGTAGAAGGTGAATAGAGTGTACATAGTCTTTATTTTTTATTAGCAGTGGGTATTTAATTTTGTATTTCAATTATTTTATTGTGTATTTCCATTTTATCTTGCTTTTGTCCTGTTTCAATGCCCAAATGCTGCTGTAACAACTGAATTTCCCCAGTGAGGGATGAATAAAGTCTTAACTTATCTTATCTTGCACCTTCATTTAACATGACCTAGGTCCACTAACTCAGCTGCTCCATTTACTTTGCTACTGAGCAGTTATCCTTTGCCAAGATAATACATTTCATTGATAGCTGTGGAATTTCAAGATGCTGATTTAACAACATGATTATTGCACAGGTGTGCTTTGAACTAGTCACAATACAAGTTCTTCATTGTCTGTAGCTTATGCCTATCCATATAACCCCACCTCCACCATGGGGCACTCTATTCACAACACTGACATCAGCAAACCACTTGCAGACACCACGCCATACACACCTTCCACCATTTGCACAGTACTGTATGAACCGTGATTCATCCGTAAGAGAACACTTTTCAAGTGCCAGATACCATTGGTTAGAGTTTGCCAACTTAAGTCGGTTATGATGACAAATGGCAGTCAAGTCAAGACCCTGGTGAGGATAACAAGCATTAAATAGCAAACTATTGCATCAGCTGTCCAGGTGGCTGACCTCAGACAATCATGAAGGTGAAAAAGCCGGATGTGGAGGACCTGGGCTAGCAGGATTGAACGTGGTCTGCAGTTATGAGTCATGTTGGATGTACTGTCAGATTCTCAGAAACAACATTAGCGATGGCTCATGGAACTGAAATTGACATAAATTCTTGGACATTCCTGCAGTCAGCATGCCAATTGCACACACAACTTGACATCTGTGACTTTGTGTTGTGTGATAAAACAGCACCTTTTAAAGTGGCCCTTTACTATGACTTGTCCAAGGCACACCTGTGCACTAATCATGCTGTCTAATCACATCTTGATATGCCACACCTGTCAGGAGGATGGATATTATATTTTTGTTAAGTGTACAAGCAATGACTCAACAGCACTAAAATTACATTGCCTAGCTGATTTTAATATAAAGGCATGCGCTAATGCAAATGTATTAACCTAGTGGAAAATTTCACCTAAACTAAATCATACAAAGTGGTTTTTAAGACCGAGATTTAATTTATCTTGCTGATACTGAACCATTAAAGGTACAGTGAGTAAGATGTAGTGGTATCTAGCAGAACAGACTTGGCAGAAATGTAATATAATATTCATAAGTTTGTTTTGATTAGTGTATAATCACCTGAAAATAAGTTGTTGTGTTTTCATTACCTTAGAATGAGCCGTTTATATCTATGCAGGGAGCAGGTCTCCCTCTACGGAGGTCACCATGTTGCACCGCCATGTTTCTACAGTAGCCCAGAACAGCCAAACCTGGAACTAGTGAGGGCCTTTTTGTGTTTTTACATTTAGTGGGTGGCTGCCGGAAATGCACAAGTTGGAAGGCGAAGAAGCAATAGTAATTATATTAATAATAATTCAAGAATATACTATACTTTTGTTTATTCAATGAAAATGAAGACTGAGTGTTTATTTAGTGTGTTTAAGCACATGAAATCAGTCAGTGAAGATCTTTCTATTCTGATTCCGATCCCCCCCCTCAACAGGGTACTACACGAAAAATTTTCCTCATAGCAAGTTAGGGGATGAATAGGCAGTGTTGTAACAGACTCTTGCTTTATGTGCTTTATCGGAGTTTAGAAATTGTGCAAGGTGAATCTAACTCTCGAGATCTGTCTGTGCTCTTTGTGTCTGTGGACACACGCTGACAAAATGTGGGACAAAATTCTCTAGTTGATTCAACAGCCCTGCAGCCACCAGATGAGTGTGGGGGGCTGGGAGACCTGTTGGGATGTCGATTGACACCTCCCAAGATACACAGAGGATGTTTGTGAACACACTTTTATAAACTGATTGCATGTCTTTTATCTTCCGCCACTGCGTGAGGAATTTCTGATAAAAAATATCAGAAATATTATACAGCGCAATGACAATCTTCTGCTGAAAATGTGTCACCTGAGCGATGAGTCTTCTAACCACCCACACCCAGTAAAATATTTAAACCAGACACTTCAAATACAAATATAATCACGGACCGAGCATATTTAAAGATTATCTACCAAATCATGAGGTCATCAATATTATGCTTCAGCTTTTTATTTTTCAACAGTACAGCATGGAGGTGAAAGTAATATGGCTGGGGAATTAATTATTTAACAACAATAGGACAAACTATTATAGTATAAGAGCCGAAAAAGGTTTCTTTTCTTGTTTGTTACTGTAGTTATATAAATGTAATTTCTCATGCTGCCACATTTTCACTGTGCCAAAAAAAACGTCTGCTCTTGGATTTCCGCACGCACCTGACGGTGTGGTCTAACAGTAATCTAACAGCATGAAAAATTACATTTATATAACTACAATAACAAACAGCTCTTACACTATAATAGTTTGTCCTGGTTCGACTGAAGACAGTGAGAGTGCTGCACACACAGTTTTTTTCCTTCCTGTTAAATCATTAATTCCCCGGCCATATTACTTTCACTTTCATGCAGTACTGGCGAAAAACAAAAAGCTGGAGCACAATATTGATGACGTCATGATATGGTAGCCTAATTGTCATTAAATATGCTCTGTGTGGGAATCGCACTCTCTCACACAAGTCAAATACTGTAGCCTATGACACAGTAAGAACAGCTGATTTCACGCTGAAGTAATGCTTCAGCTTCCATCATCACTGCTACGCCTGGTGGATAGATAAACCATTGCGACTGGTTTCCACGCATGGCGCTTAGGGGCATTATGATTCGGCCATGCATTAACTACATCATTGCGGGGGACCTCATTCCAGTCACGGACTCTTCCAGGTCCGAGCACGATCCCGTCAAGGAGGTAAGGGAAGTTTTAAGAGGCCTCATCTATAAATCATGAAATTTCATTAAGCAGTGCAGAGATGCCTCATAAAGAAAGGGAATTTAAACAAAAAGAAGCTGGAGCCAACAAATGTTTTACATTTTTGTTTGAAAAATGACTTAAGCAAAACATCTGTTATCAAAGTAGTGGTCAATTAATTTTCTTTTGATCGACTGGTCAATTAATCATTTCCTCTCCAGGTCCATGTGCCTGTTTTAACTTTGAGCACCTGTTCCTCTGAAGGTCTCTGCACGGCCCTGATTTTGGGTACTAAATTACAACACTTTTGTAAAGTTCAGCTGAGGTTACTGTCACACCCTCCACTTCTAGGGCTAGATAGTGGCAGCCTCTCTTTTCTTTTCTTTTTTCTCCCTCTCTCCTCTCCCTCTCTCTCTAGCAGGCGGAGGCGTGATGCGGCTTCAGGGCGGACAGGTGCAGCCACTCTCTAATCAGTGGATTGATCCGTGCGGCGGGGAGAGGAGCGCTCTCATTCATTCACCCGCTGCCATAAAGACCAGACGCTTTCCACAACCCGACGCTGGACCGTAACCCGAAAATCATTTGCTCTCTCCGCCTGCGCTCTCGGACCGCCGGCTCTCTAATGCTGCCTTCATGTGCTATGGTATTTATGGTAAATACCAAAAGACGACGTGAAAAGTGCACATGAACACCCTCTCATGTGGTATTTTCCACTGGGCAACTCGTAGAATTTTTTGATGCCCGAGTTGCCGAGATGAGATAACCTGTCACCTTTTCAACATGGCGGCGAGCAACGAAAGATTTGTGAATGGTAAGCAATGTACACTACTAAACGTGTTTTGCTATTGTTAGTGGATAGTTTTTGGAGCCTATAAAGTGTTGCTCCATTGACAATTGTAATATGATGCGTTAACACTCGTTGTCAGTTTTTAAAATACCGTTATGGTTTGGTTTTACCTCCCCAGAGCAGATGCTAGCAGATGTCAATAGGAGCTTATTTTCTCTGTACAACAACAAAAGCACATGAACACAACGCACTGGTAAACACCAGATCACAAGTGGAAAATACCATCTGTACCATAGCACATGAAGGCAGCATAAGTTCCCAGCAAACATTTTCTCGACCTGCGTCTAGATGAAGACGTCCAGTCAACGTCGCGTCACGTCGTGACTTTAATTCGACTGTTTTTCAACATCATAAAATAATCTCATGGCAAATATGACCTAATTAAATATGCATTTTAGAGCGGTTTAACTGAATAAACACTGCCAGAAAACGCTTTCTCAACCTGCGTCTAGATGAAGACGTCCAATCGACGTCGCGTCACGACGTGACTTTAATTCGACTTTTTTTCGACATGTGAACATTAGGGGGAATACGATCTCAAAGAAAACATATTTAACTGAAAAAACACTGTCAAGAATGATTTCCTCTATCTACTGCTGTGTCGAGATGCAGATATCCAATCATGTCGGGACGTCTGATTAACGTCGGGCAGGCAGGTTGATGTGACGTCTATCTGAGGGGCTGAAATGACCAACGTCATTTAGACGTTGTTTCAACGACCTATCAACGCACGAATGTTAAAAACTATTCGAAATAATGGAAATATGTTCGTGAATTTAAGAAAATAATGTAGTATCATATTGGCAATGTGGGCTGAAATGTTTGTGATTCTAGCATCCATCTAGGAACTATTTTTCCTCGCGTAGTTAGCGCACCTAGTGGTTTCCTACGCATGCGCAAGAAGAACTTTGCAGTGTCAGTTGACGGGGAGGAGACACAGACACTTGTGAAAGGTGAGTTACTAAAAGTACTGTAATTTAAAATGAAACCGTGTTTGGTAAGACATTATACGTTTATCAGTTGCATGTTAGAGTTTTGATTTTGTTGCTGCATCGTGTATTGTTACAGATAGCTGTTTTTTTTGCTTTTATTCGTAACCGAGCGGCGGCTAGCAGCCGAGTTAGCTGCCGTGTGAAACTAGCCCTGAGTTAGCTCACAGGCTACGTGAGGTGCTCGATGCTAAACCGAGCCGAACATCTGTGCAACTATCGGTTTAGCATCGTTACAGAACCAAAACACTTTAAGGGGCAGTCCAGACGGGCGAAAACGTTATTTTTTCTCCGTCTTCCTCGGCATTGTTTCAAGAATATTTGCATCTAGACGGATCAACCGAAAACGTTGTAGTTCATATGCCAGGCCTATAGGTGTCGCTTGACATACACCAAAAACGGGACGGACCATACGGTCCATACCAGCTCCCGAAAACTATCTGGTCCACGGACATTGATATGTGGCCAGAAATCGTCTTATAACCGGGGTCTAACCGTTGACACATGCTGATAGTTGTCTGGTGTCGCTACACGACCGCAACGGCAGAGGGCGCCAGCTTATTGTAGAGACGTGACTGACAGTGTGGCTGGTTATCTGTCAATCACAGCGTAGGTGTAGAATGGTCATACTTGGTGCCATCTTCTTCAAATTTGAAACAAGTGTTCACTGATAGTGTGGCTACAGCCCCATAATGCCATTGACATGCTCAGATGAAGCCACAAGCAGTTATTCATCCTTACAGTTTTTTTTTATTTTAGGCGTACTAAAATTTTTACATTTTTATTGACTTCAGAGGTTAATCAATGTCACTATCTCTCTACATATAAAAGTAATCTATTTGTGTGTCTCTGTCCCTCGCATAGGCCTGTTTTGATAACTATTTGTCCAATTTACCTCACTTCACAGGTTTATTGTGAGACGCACACCAGGTGAGATACACACACACACACACACTTGAATGGGGGGGCTTGAATGAATATGAATATTTGGATACAGCCTCAGAGCCGTCCGCCACTGTTTTATGCTGTTGTGATGATGCTTGGACAGAGGTGCTAATGCATAACAGCAGCAACAGTGAGGAATATCTTCAAATTCATTCCTTTAGAGTAAATGTATTCCGAAACTGTAGCACATGTTTGAAATGAAATGGAATTGTCCTTTAAAAGAGAACCTCTAATGTGCTATTGTGCTCCCTGTGTGTACAGCCAGGCACCTGCATGAAAGAGAAGTTATGCTTAGTGTTGCATCTCTGTGTTGTGCCTTTTAAAGCCACAAAGATGTTCCATGTCATCAAGTGTAAGAAACTAAGATTGATATAATTGAAATTACTGAATGGGCTTCATGTGCATGTGGCTATCCTGGGCTAAGCTGGGCTACCATAGCACAGACTGTTAATGCCTACTGGCTTAATTAGGAACCATCAGATTCAGGCTACTGAGTGGCTCTAAGAAGTGGTTCTTTCATTACTCTTTCAACTCCCAAAACAATTTGTTCTTGCCAAGTGCATTTAACATCTGAATAGGCGCTCTGTAAAAATGTTTATTTTTTTCTTATGCCCTCTCTCCAGCTGCTGTGAAGAGATGGAGTCCAAAGGCCACAGATGCAGAAATAGAGAGTGTGATTCAGAACCAACTTAAACATGCCCCACCAAGAAGCGGGGGCAAGGGGCAGACCCCCAAAGGACTGCAATAAAAAGAAAGTCAATAAAACATTTGTTCCCATAAACATGTTCGTTTTTTATTCAATTATTCAATATATAGATAACTCGTTACATATATCTGGTCCTGAATGCTGTCTTTTTTTTCTTTCTTTTTTTTTTTTTACCTGAGATTTGTCCATGTACTACTTGTATTTTACAGTATGGGTGAACATTATTTGAGTATTTTTAACTTTATAACAGTGGAGTTTATTTACTATGAAAGTTTTAACCAGGTTCACCATTCCTGTGATATTTTAAGTTGGCAAATGTGAAATTTGCTGGTGTTGTCTATTGGACTTTTTGACCTCTTTGCATTTTAAGGATTTTTTTGCTGAAATTGATAAGTTAATTTAAATAGTTGCAGATTAGAGCATTGAGAATTGCACATGTAGACTATAGGCTACAGCACAAGAGCTGTGCTTGTAATAGAATGTATGGATGTGGTAATGCCAGTTATGTAGGCACTAGTTGAAACTCGATTTAGGTAAACATATTTTTAAATGCAATACATTACATGTGTATTTTGACAAAGGTTGATATGCCGTTGAAACGACGTGAATTGATGCCGTCTAAGAGCCGTCGAAATGACGTCGGTCATGAAATCGACGTCAGAAAAACTTTCATTTCAGCACCTCTGGTAGACGTCGAATCGACCTGCCTGACCGACGTTGATTAGACGTCAAAAAGACGCCACGTAGAGACGTTGAAAAGTCGTCTATATGACGTAATAATTGAAGTAGCCTGCTCTGTGAGCCGTTTTTATGTCGTCGAAACGACGTGAATTGATGCCGTCAAAATGACCGACAGAAAAACTTTCATTTCAGCACCTCTGCTAGACGTCGAATCGACCTTCCTGACCGACGTTGATTAGACGTCAGACGTCACGTAGAGACGTTGAAAAGTCGTCTATACGACGTAATAATGACATTGATTGAAGTAGCCTGCTCTGTGAGCTGTTGATATGTCGTTGAAACGACGTGAATTGATGCGGTCTAAGAGCCGTCGAAATGTGGTCGGTCATAAGACCGACGTCAGAATAACTTTCATTTCAGCACCTCTGCTAGACGTCGAATCGACCTGCCTGACCGACGTTGATTAGACGTCAAATAGACGTCAAAATGTTTGCTGGGTGATATACAGTATAAGCAATATAACTTTAGCACTGTTGTGTCACTGTTTGTCTTTCAAGCTATTGGCGCTAGCTTTAGTAGTAACACTGTTACACCATAGTATCATCATTTGGTTGGAGTAGCTAAACTAGCAGACATAAGTTAGTAAACACAAGCCTGCAGACCTTTTACATTGGTTGCACTATTCTTATTTGTTTAGGTGTACCAGCACATAATTTAGGTATACCAAATACTAGCTTTTAACTATGGCTGTACAATATGTTGAAAAATTATATTGCAATTATTTTGACAGATATTGAGATTGCAATATGATTCATGTTTAGTGAGAATGATAATTTTGCATCACAATTTTCCCTTTCTCTGTAAAAAAACTTTTACGCGCACCGATGTAATCAATGAAAATGTTTAGTTGCTCTTTACAGATGTTTGGGCGCATGTACAACCAAAAAAGTAGCATCTTGGAGCCCTGTGACAAAACCTGAATTTATATTGTTTAATCTACAATATATCTAAATAAAAAATGTGAAGACAGTGCGATATTGTTATTTCTTTAACTTGTTATACAAATTTAGGAATGTTCACATACTGTTATGTGATAGTAGCACATTATAATTCTAATGACTGCTGCTTTTCTGAGAAATCCACAGTGAGCATCTATGGAATTCAGTGCCTTAAAAGCAAGCTTAAATACTACAAACTGCTGTATATTGCAGGGAACATTTAAAAGTTGTTCTTGCCGTTCTCCTGTGTATCCAGGGCTGCAGAGACACTGTCCAGTGGTGGACACACAAAGGCCGTTGTTGTGACACTGACATTCCTGGGAACAATTTTGGCCAAATCTCCCCTCTGGACATGGCTGGCCACACACTGTACCCTGAACACAGCAATGACAAAGGGAACATACATACAGTATCTTAAGTGTTGATGATGTAAGCTTTTATACCTCAAACTTTTCAATACAAGCCTTTATGTGTTCTTAACAGGCTGGCCACACTGGATGCTTGTGTAGTGTGTGGCTGCTAAGTTGTTGAGCTGGTGTTGCTCACTGGTGTTGCTAACGGGCATGTGTGTGTCCACATACCATAGGCAGCATTGCTGCTGCAGCGCCACTCCTGTCTGCCCTATCTGTTAACATGGAGTTTGCCTTTGATAATAAACGTGATGACACGATTTTTCTTTATCCCCGTTGAAAGAGCGAGAAAGCGAGGGGGGAAAGAAGGAAAATTGCCCATCTCTTGTGTATATTCTCTTCTTGTCTGTGACATATTCTACAGATACAGACATTATAACTGCATTTAAACGCTGGTATGATGTTGATATGACTGTCTACAGCTCGATTTTAGCCTCACTTAACATGTGAGTGAGAAGCATGAGTCACGAAACCAGTGTGGCTGCTCTAACCTGTTAATATGGACCAAAAAGCAAGACATACCATGTACACACACTGCTCACACATCCAGTGACGCCAACCTGTTAGCTTGCTAATGTCAGAAAAAAAAAAGACTGCACCTACTACTTCACCTTTATCCAATGATGACTCAAGTTGTTCTACAAAAAAGCAATTGGCAGTCTCTGTGGAATAATTTGGACGGAAGCCGAACTGTAAGGGGTGTAGATAATCATGGACACAACTCCCTTTGTTCTGTTATGTAAAACGAAATTCTGCTTCTTGGCAATAATTCACAGAGGTCCTGTCAAACTATGACCTCAAGATACTGAGTTTAGAAGACTTTGATATGCTTTTCTCTTGTTTGTCTAACAGTCTTTTCAGAAATTGCTGAATCTCATGAGCCTTTCAACTCCTTCAAAAATGTACAGTAGCTGCTCACCCCACTGGTCACTTATCTTGACTTTTTTTCCCTCTTCTTCAGCTCATACTGTGTAAAGTCTAGATATATATATGGCGTGTGTGAAGATTCTGTCACTACTTTGAGGATTGAGTTGTGTGCCTGTTTTCCAGGTTGTGTACACCAATATTTAAATGATGTACACAACCTGGAAAACAGGCACACAACTCAATCCTCAGTTTGCATCCCCAAAGATGCTTCATCCATGTCCAGTCTACTGCAAAATTCTGTGAGGCCCTTGGTACCTCTGACTTCCCCCGTAGTATATATTACCTGTTTATTCATTTAAGGGGAATTTCTCTTAAATGATCATTGGGAGTATGAATGACAATAAACAATTCTTCTAAAGAGTTCAAACAAGCAGCTGGGGGGGTGTACCATCCATCCTGCAGGACAGGAGCACTTTCCAGACACATGGTGACACACTCCTCCATTCTGACACGGACATCTCTCCTCACACTGCTGCCCATGTTTACCTGGAGGACATAGGTCTTCACAGCTAGAAAAAAAAAGGATTTTGTTAATATTTTCCACTTTTTAAGGTCACATATGATAGTTCACTTTATATAACAATCATAAAACAAAAAAAAAGTGTATTCCTTAAACATGAGTACCATGTCACTTTTATTTTCGTTTCACAATAACAATATTGTTTCATAGTAATTTCATTTAGGGCTTAATCATTCACATCTTGAAATACAGAAATCCTATATATCAGAATATCCTAACAGTTACCTATGTGGATGGGAAGAGGAAAAGCAATGTGTCCCTCAATCCAGGAATAATCATAATGCTAGGGCCTAACATTAGTCTGTACATATGTTACTTAGAGTATGCTCACGTCCCACTAAAAGTTTTGTCACAGGAATGATGCAGATTCTTGAACATACTCTCCTTCAACTTACAAAGCTCCAGTGTATCCTGGTGAACACTTGCATTCTCCGGTTACATAATGACAGGTGGCTCCATTCTGGCACTGGCATTTCTGCTGGCATCCGTTACCATAGGTGCCCACTTCACACTGGGCCTCACAGCGCCAGCCTCTGTATCCAGGAGTGCACATGCAGGCACCAGTGATTGGGTTACACAGTGCTCTGTTCTTGCACTGACACCTGTTGCTGCAGTGGGAACCCCAGTGGTTACTATCACAAGCTAAGGGGAAGACGAAGGAGACAAACCTAGATTTTAGTTTTTGCAACACTGCAGAGGTCACAGGTTATCACTTGTCATTTCGATTGGCTGCTATGTCTCATTTTGTCAAGAGACTTCTGGTGGAGCAAGCACCCGAGATGGCCACGTAGGTGAATCTGCTGCCGCCCTGTTCACCTACCCCCCTCCTATATCAGTAATGTAAATATTCTAAATATAAGAAATAGGTGCATAACGGTCTTAAAATACGACCAAGAATGCAGGCAGTCCAGAAAACCCTTGAGGGTTTCAAAACCCTGCACAGCCACCCAAAGACATGGCAGAAAAAATGGCGGTGGCGCCTCAAACATCAGGATTACAGGCAGACACTACAGCAAAACTAGCCAACATCAAGTCCAAATTAGCAATTGGTGTTCTTGAAGAGGTACTGGGATTGACTGACATTTGGAGACTTCTACATGATTAGATGTCAGGAGAACAAACGCCAATTTACCATAAATAATCATATCATTGAACATAGCATGAGTTATACCTACCTTGGTATAACCATTACAGCATCAGGGAGTTTCAACATGGCAGTGAATGCACTAAAAGAAAAAGCTCAAAGAGCCCTACATGCAATTAAGAGAACATTTTATAATTCCACATTCCAGTCAAAATCTGTCTTAAAATACTTGATAGTGTCATCCAGCCCATTGCGCTGTACTGTAGTGAAGTATGGGGTCCACTCAGTCATCAGAGCTATACCTGAAATCCAGCCTCCAAGACACCCTCCACTCCAAAGCCCTCCAAACTCAAGAGCTGAGCCCAGAAAACAGTCCCCTATGTTAGTTGGTACTGAGGCTAACTGCCCCCTCTCAGACACAGTCTGACCAGCCTCACAACAACACTGCTCTCCAAACACCAATCAGAGTAAAGCAAATTATAACACAATGTAAAGAAAACTATCTGGAACATTGGAAAGAAGAGACTAAAAGCCAAAGTAGATTAGAATGTTATCTAGCCCTAAAAAGAGATTATGAATTAGCAGAATATCCCTCTACTGTCAGAGATAGGAAGCAGAGACAGATCCTCACCAAGTACAGACTCAGTGACCACAAACTGACAATTGAAACAGGAAGACACAAAAAATCATGGCAACCAAAAGAAAACAGAACATGTGGTCACTGCTCGACAGGTGAGGTTGAGACAGAGATGCACTTTCTCCTACAATGTAAAACATTCAACAAAATGAGGAACATTTATTTTAATAAATTCAATTCGGTAATCTCAGAGTTCAAAGAGCTGAACGACACATCAAAATTAAAAATACTCCTGGGAGAAGGAGATAGGGCATGCCTTGCTGCCCAATATGTGTCAACATGCCACAACCTGAGGGACAGTGAATGACACACACACACGCAGGCACACACACACACACCCACACACACACACACACTGTATATACTGTATATATAATTAAAATAAATCAATCTTGGTTTTGTGTTGTTATTTGTTATGTTATGTCCGAGTGTTTGGACAGATGCTTTGGCAACATTGTTGTTAAACTTTCATGCCAATAAAGCCCCTTTGAATTTGAATTTGAACTTGAATTTTACATCCTCAAGAAAGAGAATATACATTTCAGTCAAACACACACACGTCATAGTCCAGAATACATCATTTTTTTAATATCGAAAAATTTAGTGGGCATGACTGTGAGTACATCAATTGGTAATATTTTAATGTCAGATCACACAACAGTGGAACTGGTGTTCAGCTTTGGTTCTGGATCTAGAGACCCCAGTAGCCATTGGAGACTTAATACCTCTCTGCTTCACAATGAAAAATCCTGTTATTTTATTAAAAAAGAAATTCTAGAATATTGGAAACTAAAGGAAGGTTCGATTTCTAATCCAGGTGTCAAGTGGGATACATTCAGCCTGTTTGAGGGACCTATTTAATACAATATTCTTGTTATTTGTAAAAAACAGTCTATTAGTCGCTTACTTGAATTAGAGAAAGAAATTAAAGACCTCGAAACAACACATGCATCCCGACCAAACCCAAAGATTCTTTCACACTTTAGTAAACTTAAGCTTCAATTGAATTCTGTCTTGCTAAAGAAAGCAGAATTTGCATTATTCCTGTGTAGACAGAGGTACTAGGAGCAAGAGGAAATGGTAGGGAGGCTTCCGGCCCAGAGAGAAAAACAACAATATAATCAGACTTTAATATCATCTGTGGAGAATGAGAAAGAGATCTTAGTGTAAGACACTAAGGACAGTAATCAAGCATTTAGAATATTTTACCAAAAATGATATACATTGCAAGGCACCGAAAACCAGGAGGATATTGATATTTTTTGGTTCAGGCAAATCTGCCTTCCCTGTCAAATGAAATACAAAAACAAATTGGGGGAGATATTACAATAGAAGAGGTCCAACAAGCTATAAAAAGACGAAATTCTGTAAAGTATAGAGGGAGCGATGGCTTTCCAACAGACTTTTATAAAGAGTTCTCAGACATCTTAGCACCAAGACTACTTAAAGTGTTTCAGGGGGCACTTAAAAGAGGCAGCAGACTCAATGGTGCAGATTGACCGTTGCCATAGGCTGCAGAATTGTGCTAAGGCACTGGAAAACAGTCATCCCTTTTAAGGAATGGTGGAAGGAAATGACCAAACATAGTCAACTATGAACAATTCATTTTCAAATTTAACAACAGGCAGGAAGTATTTTGGAATATATGGGGCCCCTACATGAATATTTTATTGAATAGTTAATGAGGGAGGAATTGACAAGTAGGGAAGAGTTTTGTCTCCTGTAAATAAGAGGTTACTATCAAGATTGGTTAAAAATAGTTTATACCTTGTGTCAAACTGGACGATGCTGTGTGCATAGCAAGGTGTCATTAGTACATTGGGATGGTAATACTTATTTAGATGGGACTAGTAACAAACGAATGTGATGTTTGTCCTTGTATGTCATTAAGGTTTGATACAAGAATTTAAATATAAATTGGCCCTGTTTGTCACTTTAAGATGATACAGGAGTGATGATTATATTTTCCATTCATCCTACTGTCAAGATGGTGTAGAGGGACAGCACAGTGTTTGTTGAAACATCTGCTTACCCTGTGTTTGTGTCGTGTTTTGTTTTGTTTGTATGTTTTATTTTCTTGCATTTTTTTTCTTTCACTTGTTTTGCTGTATTGCTATTGTTCCTGTTTATATGTCTAAAAGCAGTAAAAAGTGAATTGCAAAAAAAGAACACATAAGGATAGCACCCTTTCAGCAATGACTGAGGGAGATTGCAAGAAAACTTCACAGTGTCTGCCAGATCTTTCATTATGGGGCTCTATATCACGGAGGTCCATAAATGTTCAGGGGAAAAGTTTTTCTAGACTTTTCACTAGAAAAATACAGAAATTGAAGGTTCTGACAATGACTTTATAAACTATATATTTATGTGGCCTGCAAGAGCTTGCAAATAATTTAATTTGAGCAATGCAATTTTATGCTGCGCTACTCGAATGTAACCATAAACTTTGTGTCATTCTGAATGTGCTCAAGTGATAAACAGGCCCTTTTATTCCTGCTTCACTCTGGCCTGATAAAAAGTGCATACTTCTTTTTCCTCAGGCAGTCTGGTCCTGTGTGACAAACAGTGTTGAGGACCGAGGCAAGAGGGGTGGGGGGAAAAGAGGACGAGGAGATTAGAGATACTAAAATGCATATCTGAAATCCCCACAGCTTGGGGCTCCTCGTTTTGCTTGTTGGAGAACAGACTGTTCTCTTTCATCAATTCAGCTAATTCAAGATAGCCATGAACAAAAAAGACTTCACTGTACCAGGGTTTGGTCACAAGGCTATATTAATTGCAGTGTCAGGCAGGATCCCTGTTTTTATTCTACAACATGTTCATCCTAGAAAGAGTTCATGAAAGAGTTCATCAGAGTTAATGTGTAATTATCAACTGCAGTGAACAAATTTAGATACTGGCGCATGTACATCTATCTTCATTTGTATTCAACACACAGTTATACACAAGTTATAAAAATGTCAGAAAACAAACAAACAAAAAAAACTTCTTCACGCCTAACACCAAGACAGATTTCAGGAGAAAACGTTTAGACAAAGCCTTGAGTAGGTAACTTGAGCGGCCAGTTGTTGAGTGTTGGCTTAGCTCTGACTGACTATACTGGGGAGGGATTGGGAGCGGATGTTTTTCATCTATTTAGTGGTGCACACATGGGAACAGAAAACCTCTTTCACACAGGATTACCAGGGAGAAAAAACATGTGTAGCATTCCTCCAGCTTTCCTTGCTGATCAGGAATGCATGTCCTCCTCCAGAGTGGTATTGAATAAAACTATCTCACCCTGAGGCAGTATCTGCACACAGCAACATTGGGTTTTAAGATATGTATAGCATATACAGAAAAACAGTACACCTGACATGCTATTTTTACTGAATGATAGACAAATAGTACTTCTATCTACATATCTACATATTAACAACAGTTTTTTACTTGGTGAATTTGGGAAGTGGTGGTCTAGAGGTTATCAAACTTGTGATCAGTTGATTGCCAGTTCCAATCCCAGGACTAACCAGAAAAATGTGGGTGGGGAAAGTGAAAGGCAGTGTTTCCCCCTCCCTCATTACCAGCACGGAGGTGAATGTGTAACTGTGTGAATGTGATCAGGAAGTTTCCTGGAAAAGGGCTCTCAGTGAACCAACCCTGAATAAATAAATAAGGGGGAAAAATATGTTCATGTATTTACTCATCTGAATACAATAGGCCATTCCCAATATGCGTCCTTGTCTTTTCTTGTGTCCTTATGAAACCATTTCTTTTGTAGCCCAAGTGCTGTCCCAATACACCAGTTTGCATCTCTTCAAGAACAGTCAAAATTCCCAGAAGTGTTCTTCACACGCCAATTTTTATGGATTCATTGGTTGGTAACACTGGGTACATCCCATTTCCCCTAAATTGCATCCATGTTTCCCTCACTTGCGTCTTTTACTTGCTAACTACTCCTAATCACTCCCACCAAGGACTTGCTGAGAGACGTGAGGAAACCATGGGAGGAGAGAGGACAAAAGAAATAGGCTCGTTTCAGATGAAGTGCGCCTTGATTGGATAGCGGACGAGACCAGGCGGCAGCAGCAGGGGGCAGAACCAAAGAGCTGCAATAGTTGAAATGTATTATTAGTTATAAACTGTTTACTGTGTTTGTTCATGAATATTTCGCCTAGATGTATTTAGTATTATGTAATGTAACCCTAATGTAATGTTCAAAATATATAACAAACAGTATGAAAGCAGCCTGTTTTTTTTTCTAGACATTAATTACATTATTGGTGTACATTTGTTATCACATTAACTGATTTTACCTTATATGATTGTATGTGATAAATAAACTTAATACATTTTTGAGCTCTGACAATGGCCTCATATTACGTAATACCAGCAGGAACACGTCTTCTCAAACTGTTAACAGCATTCTGTATGCTCGTGAGTTTGCAAGATCATTCTTCCAAGAATGGCTAGCAAGAACATTCTCCCCAAGAACACAAGTCTGTTCTTTGCATTCTTGAGTTTGAGAAAGGCCTAATGTATTTTTAGGGGGCATAATTAAGAATAGCCATAATAGTAACAGGACACATTCTCTGGTGTCTTTTTCTTTTTTCCAACTTTCATGATTGTTAGTTTTTGAAACCATGACAAAGTATTCTACTGTAGGTCTACTGATTAAAACACAAAAAAGAGGATCTGTGTTAGATATACTGTACAGTACATGTTATTGTTGTTGTAGCAGTATTGTAGCTGAACTTTCAGAGACCAACAGTAGGCATCTTGTGTTATCATGTGTACTAAATCACAAGCTCCAGTCCCCCGGGTTATTCCCTACCACATAATTTTTCCTTCTATATTCCTGCTTCCCCTTGAACACAACCTTCCCACATGTCCTTGGCTCTCAGGCATGTTGTTAAGGCCCACTGACCTGTAAAACAATGAATGCATCAGTCTTTTGTGGCTCTTTAGGATATTAAATAAATGTTACTGAAGCGAACAGTGAATGAAAGGTGGTTAAATGCTAACCCTATATAATTTCATTTGCTGCTTATCAAGAAACACACTACTTTCCATGAGCACTGTCATGTGACTGCTTGTACAGTATCTTCTATAGAGGAAAAACTTGCCAAGTTGGCACTCACACCTTGTAAATACATATTATTTTGGAACAGGCCAGATTTTCAAGAAAACCATAAAACACTGAATTTCACCACTTGGAAGGACAACGGCATCACACAGCTCCGATATATAATTCATACTCTGCTTTCTTTCCCTTTTAAGAACTGACTCATATACAATTTTACCAAAAATCCTTTTTTAAATACCTACAACTGAAATCAGTCATAACACATAAGGTCAACCTCAAAAGACAATATTCAGTCACCCATATTAGCAGAAGAAACACTCAAGCTAAAATGATACAAACTCATCAACACTAACCAAACAATAGCCCTTCCTATTGCAAAACGGGAGAAATACACAGAACAAATGACTCCTGGACCAAAATTTGCACATTCAATCTCAAGACCAACAATAGTACAAGGTCAACCAGAGAACACACATCACACTTAAAAAAAAATAAAATGCATATAAATAATAAAAGTAATTGCTCACGCTGCTCCCCTACCACTACAGACGATTACATCCATGCAATCTGGCACTGCCCGCTGGTACAACATTTTTGGAGAGAAATCACTGAAAAACTGTCCCTCATATTGGGCTGCCAGATTCCACTTACCCCATCACTCTGCTTGTCAGGCGACCTATCATCAGTCAAACTCCACAGCATTAAAGTACTTATTGTGTTGCCAAGTAGATCATACTCAGGAAAGAAAAAACAGGAAATAACTAAATATCTTAGTATGGACAGAACTCTTTACAGCACACAGTACAATGGAAAAAGCGAATGCACCAATTAGCCACAAAAAAACACAGTTCGACTTATACAGCATTAAAACACAAAACAAAAACATGCTATAATCTGCTGGTGCAGAAAATTGTGTGTATTCCTACCACCTTTTCATGCCCCAATGGTGTGCCTGTGGTCAGTGCTTTAAGTGGGCCTTAATGGACCATTAGTGGTTAAACAAAATTTAGAACTTGAAAAAGAAAATTGAATTACATTTTTGCCACAATAAATCCTTCAAACCACCAGTGATCCTGTCATATAGAAAATCTATGCTCCTGTGCTGTAAGCAGCAGCCTATCAAATATGTGCATTGTTGATGATGAATGACTGCCTTTGCGCACAGCACTATTGTCAAAGACTAATGTCACTGGAAATTCAACAGCGACTGGACTGAGTGCATCTCCGTTGCAAAGGATTACAACCTGCGGAGGCACTTCAAAATAAAAAGATCGCCAGCAGAAAATCCAAACTCTAACAGCAAACTACGAGCGTAGCTGCGTTGTCGCCAGTTAATCTTGCTCTAGCCAGCAGAGAGCAACTGCAGCATAGCCTTAGTCTTTCAACCACTGGTTCTCAACCGTTGCTGGGCCAGCACCCCCTATCCATTATCCAGGTCACTTACCGCCCCCATCAAATAAAATGTAGGCTAATTGTCTTGCCTGAATGTTGATGATAAATCTGTTTATAATTATGATTATTACTCCTGCTTTTATGCATTTTTTTTTTTTTAAATCTATATTCATCATATTAATTAATTAATTTATTTACTATTCTTACAAATACATATTCTTAATTCATCATTATTAATCTTAAATTCTTATATTGTTATTATTAAGTACTACTCCCCATTTTGAGTTTCACATTTCATGTTTCCCTTGTCTTATTTCCATTGCCATTTACAATTTTTGTCTTTACAAATGCTTTCAATTCGAGCTTTTCCATTTAAGCTTTTTACATTTAAAATTCTTCATACAGACTAACTCTTAATCACTAACCCGTGTTTGAATAGTTAATGATGTTATACACCCAAGGTTGATGAGGAAATGAGAGATATAACTGTGAGCTCTGCAGTAGAGGCATTTCTCTGCCTGTATGTAAATGAAGTACCTTCGCTTGATCTTGGGAAAGATTTGTCATGTTTCTGCCTGCACATAAAGAAGACTTGCTGCACTTGTGAGAATGTGCATTGCCCGCATCAGCTTTAGTCAAATGTAACCAGACATTGAGCATACTGTTATCAGAGAAGGGGCCAAATGTATCAAACTCTGTATATTCAGGTGTAGAAATCTGTGTACACAAAACAGGACAAATGTGAATTCATGACAATTATTTTACCATAAACACTATGCAGATACGTTGTACAACTTTCAATGAAAAACCTGACCACTTAAGTTTATTATTTTGTTGTTTTAATAATAATTAAAAGTAATTATCAAGGGGCGCTATGGGACACGGACCAAGATGGCGGCTTAACGTGGACGCTCCGTCGGCCTTGCACCAAATAATATTAAAACCCAAACTTATCAACGCAAACTAAACTGAGATTATATAATAATTATATTATAATTGTATACATTGTGATCTCGTTGATCTGCTCTGTACATGCGACATTTATTGCACGTCTGTCCGTCCTGGGAGAGGGATCCCTCCCCTGTGGCTCTTCCTGAGGTTTCTTCCGCATTTTTTTTTTCCCTGTTAAAAGGGCTTTTTTTGGGGGCAAGTTTTTCCTCACTCGAATCGAGGGTCGAAGGACGGAGGGTGTCGTCTCTCTACAGATTGTAAAGCCCTCTGAGGCAAACTGATTTGTGAATTTGGGCTATACAAATAAAATTTGATTTGATTTGATTTGATTATGTCAAAAACGACCACAGTCAAAGACTGTGACATTTTCACCAGGAGACGGGCTCCCCAAAAGCCGAAACCCAACACCTCATCTACCGAGCAAGACGAGGACGCTAATGCTAATAGCATGGCAGACGTGACAGCCGTACTGTCTGAGCTGAAATCACTTTGTTCTGAGTTCGGAGGATTTGGATCTAAACTGGACAGTATAGATGATCGCCTCGGTAAGATGGCCAGCTCAGTTGCGACTTTGGAAAACAGTGTGTTGGAGGTGAAGCAAAACGGTACTTCCAACACTACACGAATGGAGGAAGCTGAAAACCGGATAATGTCGGCGGAAGAGCACCTGGAGAAAAATAACATTGAGTTAATCAACGCCACGTAACGCATCGCCTACCTGGAGTCAAAGACCAAAGACCTGGAGAATGTGAGCCGGAGAAAACCAGCCACTTTTAGAGTTTATACATGAGATGCTGCCGCGCTGGCTCAAGCTGGAAACCGCCAGATCCTTCACCTTGGAAAGAGTTCACCGGACCCCGGCACCACCAAGACCAAACCAGAACAGAGCAGTCCTCATTCGGTTTCTGAGATTCCAGGATCGGTAATTTGTCTTCTGCACCACTAAACAACTGAACATCAAGCATGAGGGAAACAAACTTTTCTTCGCCCAAGACCTCTCAGCTGAGACCATGCGTCAGCGATATGAGTACAACGCAGCCAAGGCAATGTTCGTGGAAAGGGAACTTTCCGAGGATTTCAGTATAATCCGTGTAAGACGAGGGTCCTCCACAACGGGAAGATTCACCTGTTTTCATCACCAAAAGAGGCGGAGGATTTCCATCGCGGACTTGGATGAGAAGGCGCAGCTTATACTGATGGCTCATCTATTTAAAGGTACAATAAGGTGTGTGGAAACCAGACAGGGTGATTATCTTTCATTAGAACTTCTGACCACCTTACCTTTCTTCAGTCCTGAAGGATCACTCTATGCTTGAGTCATTGCAATCGCATTTTTCTTGAATCTTAAAGAGACACTTTGTGTTTAAGGAATCACCTCAATCACATTTTTCTTTGACCTTAAAAGGACACTTTGTGTTGAAGGAGTCTCATCAGTTGCATTCTTTTAATTCTATCATTTATATTGAGGTGAAATAACTCAGAGGTTGGTCTGATTTTATTTTCGATCTTGAATAGGGTTAGTATCCCAGGTGAAAAAGTATTATACTTAAATATATTAAAAATATATTTGTAGCATACAAAGGTTATTAAAAATATACTTTTACTTTTTGTGCTTAATTTGTAGTATATTTAATATATACTTTTAGAAAGTGTACTTTAAAATATATGTGATTAAGTTCATCTTTAATATACTAAAATTAAACATACTAATTATGCAATAATTAAAGTTGTACTTTATTGTACTTATTAGAAGTGTACTTCATTGTAAGTCTAATGTAAATTCTAAACTTAAGTACACTTATTAAAAGTGTACTTCACTGTAAGTCTATTTCAAATTGTTCTAAAGTATACTTTTAAAAAGTATACTTTATTTCAATGCACTTATAGTAGTAGATTAGTATTCTTATTAAAAGTGTACTTATTTTTGAGTCATTTGTAATATACGGTTAATATACTTTATTAAAGTACACTTAATTTGCACTTCTGTGGAAGTGAACTTAAGTACACTTATTAAAAGTGTACTTCACTGTAAGTCTATTTTAAATTGTTCTAAAGTATACTTTTACAAAGTATACTTTATTTCAAAGCACTTATAGTAGTACATTAGTATTCTTATTAAAAGTGTACTTATTTTTGAGTCATTTGTAATATACAGTTAATATACTTTATTAAAGTGCACTTAATTTGCACTTCTTTGGAAGTGAACTTAAGTACACTTATTAAAAGTGTACTTCACTGTAAGTCTATTTCAAATTGTTCTAAAGTATACTTTTACAAAGTATACTTTATTTCAAAGCACTTATAGTAGTAGATTAGTATTCTTATTAAAAGTGTACTTATTTTTGAGTCATTTGTAATATACAGTTAATATACTTTATTAAAGTGCACTTAATTTGCATTTCTTTGGAAGTGAACTTAAATACACTTATTAAAAGTGTACTTTATTGTAAGTCTATTTTAAATTGTTCTAAAGTATACTTTTACAAAGTATACTTTATTTCAAAGCACGTATAGTAGTAGATTAGTATTCTTATTAAAAGTGTCCTTATTTTTGAGTCATTTGTAATGTACGGTTAATATACTTTATTAAAGTGCACTTAATTTGCACTTCTTTGGAAGTGAACTTAGGTATACTTATTAAAAGTGTACTTTATTGTAAGTCTATTGTAAATTGTTCTAAAGTATACTTTTACAAAGTATACTTTATTTCAAAGCACTTATAGTAGTAGATTAGTATTTTTATTAAAAGCATACTTGTTTGTAATATATAGTTAGTATACTTTATTAAAGTGCCCTTAAATTTAACATCATTGGAAGTGAACTTAGGCACACTTATTAAAAATGTACTTTAATAGATAACTGGGAATGAAATGAAAACAAACAAACTAGCACATACATGCAATATGTAGAAAGTGTATTGCTAAGTAATTACTCCTTTTATAAGTACTACACTAAATTACCACTGTTAGAACTATTTAATATACATTTTATGAAGAAGTACGGCTTAAAACAAACTCAACTTCATTTGCACTTTTTTTAAGTGTACCTAAATTCATTTCCAATTAAGTGAAACTAAAGTACACTTTAATAAAGCATACTAACTGTGTACTACAAAAGACTTGGAATCAGTATGCTTTTATTATGAATACTAATATACTACTATAAGTACTTTGAAATAAAATATACTTAGTAAAACCATATTTTAAAACAGACTTACATTAATGCACAAATACTTGATTGTCAGAAAGATATAAGTTTATTTAGCCTATGGAAAAAACACATTGTTACAGTACATTATAGTCAATCTGAGCAGGGATTTTTTTCAAATATTGTTTGGAAAGCAAGGCGCCTAATTCAAATAGCATCGTTTGCATCTTTGCCGTCCAATCAGCGCATTGCGCTCAGCTCCGCCTCCTTGAGCTCCACCATTCACGGCGCTTCATTCTGGTCACGTTGCTGTTGAATGACATTGACCCGCTAAAGTCTCCGTCGCGAAGCGAAGCAAGCCCAAGCCTACTTCTGATTCACAGTAAGTACATTCAGTGTTTTTATTTTCTGATCGAATGGTCATACATTTTATACTTCCATTCGTCACACCGGCTAATTCTATGATTTCGTTGCCGAGTCATGACGTGATTCAGCTACTTCAGTCATCATAGCTAGCCAGATAACCAACGTTAACGTTAGCTAACGTCAGTCAAGTTACAGCTACTGTAAATTAACCTATTATTACTGCTCTTGGTAGCGGCAGCGTTACGCCTGTGTGTATGTGCTTCATAGCACAGTGTAATATTACATGATGAAGAGGAGCATTGCGTGTGTGTGTGTGTGTGTGTGTGTGTGTGTGTGTAGAGTCTGTGTAGTGGAGGGAGCAGCAGGTGCGGCTGGAGGAGACATTAGCGGAGCAGTGAAAGAGGTTAGCCCAGTTCAGTATGTGGCCAAATAAACGCACAAGCTTCTCCAGACCACGACCTATTGTTTTACCAACTGCTGTCTGGCAGCAAAGTGAAGTGAAGGGTGTTAGCCCTGAAGCTAACCGGCTTCAGCGCAGGAGGAAAACGGACTCCCCTGCCCTCTCCCGTCCGGTCCCGGACCATAGGTCAGCACGTGTTTACCTGTTCACATTCAGTGTTAAGTTGTTTTGCTTAGTACACTTGTACAGTCTACTGGTTTAGCCTACATGTTAACCGGTCGTCTAGCTGCTTAGTTTATGATTTCGATTTAAACTACTTCCAAGAAATAACGGACCTTATCAGCCAACCTGAAGCTATGTATGAAAGCTGTTCATGTCTGCAGATACAGTATAGTCATGTCAGTACAGTATCTGAATGCAAAAACGACAAAATAACGTGACCTCTATTGATCCTACACCAGTAACTCGTAATAGCAGCTCAAGAGTCAAAAGTAGAGGAAAAGATTTATTAATTGATAAATAAAATCAAAATAAATAAATGTATACATGATATACACATCTCACTGACCACAGTTGGATAATTGCACAGAAGTGAGCACATCTTTGTAATATAAAGATAAAATGCTATGTAGCATTAATAAAAAAATATAGCCTGTAAATATGGTAATTGCACAGAGATTGGAATTTCACAGGACCTACACACTTGTTCAGCACACTATGTCTGTGCTGTGATTCATAGTTGTAACCACTGTTATTATTTCCATGTTGTCTTCAGATGAGCACTAATCCAAAGAGCCACAAAGCAATGGGAGAGGGGGAGTGGATGGTGAGACTGAGGACATTTGCCAGCTCTGGGGTTTGGCCTGCTGGAGGAGGCAACAGACCAGCCCCGAGGCAGCGCAAATGGCATGATCTCTCCCAGAAGGTAAAGTACAGCAAAATATCCACCTATTACTCATGACCATGCATATCACTAGATGAGAAATAGTCATTCTGATGGTGCAGATTGTATTAATCTGAACATGGACTGTACACTGAGTGTCTCACTCCAGGCTGAATACAATTCTGATTGTTTCAGATTGAGAAATGCCCCATGCAGGCCCGTGGACAGACCACCCTCTTTAGAGGGTTCATGGCCTCTAGTTGTGGATTTCACACTGTTAAGGTGAGCTTTAGAAAAATTGCATCTCGCATGTCTGTTTACATTGCTGTTATGCTGTTGCTGTTACAGCACATGTCATAATGCTGTTGTTTTAGCATCCTGCCACTCAGTCTCCTGCTGATGTCCAGCCTGTGGTCTCAGTCTCAGCCCTTGATGCAACTGATAATGCAGCCCAGCAGTCTTTCCTGCGCCCCCTCCAAGTTTAGCTATGGTGAATACTGTTGCGGTAGTTAATGTCTTGTATGAATTGTTTGTTTGCGTTGCATCATAAAATTAACTCATCATTATTGTTTCTCTTTCCAGTTCACTAAATCACGATTTCGTGGAGCACAGTTGGCCTCAGTAAAGCCGAATTTAGTGGCTAGAAGGACTCCCAGACCTTCTCCTTCTCCTCTGTCCCCTGTGAAGACCCCAAGCCCAACTTCATCCTCTGTGAGGCCCCACTGCCCTGCTCCATCCTTTGTGAGGACCCCCTCTACGGCCTCTGTGAGGATTCCCAGCCCCGCTCCATCCTTTATGAGCCATCCTGCCTGCTGTTCGGGAGTAACTACTGATGCAACATACACTACCCAGCGGGACAACTCTCAACAGTTCCTCCAAAGGTACAGTTTCTTTCTTGTTACATTATTTAATAACACAAGACATTTGATTTCACTCTTCAGTTGTCTATTAATATATGTATATTTTCTTTTCATAAAGGAGTTTCTTCTCTATAAATCCTGAGATTTATAACAATTTTATACATTATGCTTTGTTGGCATGCAAATTATATACGCACAGGGAGTTCATTCAAGACCCAGATTTTATTTGACTACCTGTTTATTTGACTACTTGTTAGGTTCTGTTGTGGGGATGACCATCGGTGGTTTGATAAATAATCATCAGTTATGTACCATTATGGTCGCAGACTCAAGCCCTGTATATGGTTTGCATGTTCCATGTTTTATCTGTGTCATGCAATGTGGAGCTTGCACTGGTCTTTGTCCTGGTGTTCACAGTCTTGTGAACACCAGGGCAGTCATTCAAACACTTTGTCTTGTCATGATACACTCTGGTCTTGACTCTCGGTAGCCGTCAAAACAATACTTGCCAAAAATGGACTGAATGGTTGTTGCTGCAATTATGGGTGATTCTTGTTCTTTAATATTGCAGCTTTTAATATCCGATTGACCACTGACAAGAATCCCATAATTGCAAAACACAAGCTAATGATGGCACCAAAAAACCTGACCTAAAGGCAGGTCAGATGAGCTCCACACTGTCTGCATAAATAATGTTCATTTTCTAATTTCCTATGAATTATTACCAATCAATAACAAAATATTGATAAATAAAAGAAATAAACAAATGATCAATTAAAATTACAATCCTACACAACTATCAATTCAATTTTAAAGCCTTTTAAGTATATTTTTAACATACTGGTGGTCTTATATAATTGTACTGCAAGTGTATTTCAAATCAGGTGGTGGGTGTACTTGTGCAGGTGTACTTTAGTACACTTAAAGTTTGTAAAAAGTTGTTCCAATTTAACATACTATTTACACTTTAAGTGTACTTAAGTAGTACTCAAGTAGTACTTAATGACTACTTGAGCACACTTAATTACACATAAAGGCGACAAAAAAAGCATATAGCATACTAAATGTGTACTTTAGTACACATTTAGTATGCTGTACTTTAGTACACTTAAAGTTTGTAAAAAGTTGTTCCAATTTAACATACTATTTACACTTTAAGTGTACTTAAGTAGTACTCAAGTAGTACTTAATGACTACTTGAGCACACTTAATTATACATAAAGGTGACAGAAAAGCATACGGTATACTAAATGTGTACTTAGTAAAGGCTGTAAAAGTGTAATTCAGGTATAGTATTTTTTCACCTAATATGAAATCAAGTATTAATTCCTGCTCAATTTTTCCACAGACGCTGTGAGGGAGAAATTCCCAAATACGGAGGTCAGTGAGATCCGAGCCATGCTCCGAAGGAAGTACAACAATGAGGGCTATGCCAAGGTTAATCTGTGATCGTTTTTCCAGTAAATTTACTGCATTTTTTGTTTTATTTTGTTACAAACTGTTATGTTCGTGCAGCATTGTTTAATTGCCTGGATACCTTGGTTGAGAGGTTTTGTGTTTTAATACAAATAAATTAGATTTTGTTTTTTCAATAATTTGAAGTGGATTTCTTTCATAGAACTGAGTAGCACTCTTTTAGTGTACTAGTGGTACCAGAAATTAAGTAGATCGAAGTGCATGTGGTGACATTAAGTATACTTCTGTACCACTAACACAGTGTACTATACAGTACTAATACCTGCAACACCTATTGCACTTCAAATACACTTCTAAACCATACATCATAGTATAATAATATTATACTTGAAGTACATACCTTTCTGATGCTTAAATTGTGATATTACTTCACTATAAATGCATTCTTATTAACATAATAGTACATTTGAAAAGTAATATAAATAGTCAGAGAGTGCACTTGATGTAAACTTGAAGTATTATATATGGTATATTCATATTATACTTGAAGTATACCTTTTTGATGCTTAAATTGTGATATTACTGCATTATAAATGCATTTTTATTAACATAATAGTGCACTTGAAAAGTAATATAAATAGTCAGAGAGTGCACTTGATGTAAACTTGAAGTATTATATATGGTATATTCATATTATACTTGAAGTATACCTTTTTGATGCTTAAATTGTGATATTACGTCACTATAAATGCATTTTTATTAACATAATAGTGCACTTGAAAAGTAATATAAATAGTCAGAGAGTGCACTTGATGTAAACTTGAAGTATTATATATGGTATATTAATATACTTGAAGTATATACCTTTTTGATGCTTAAATTGTGATATAACTTCACTATAAATGCATTTTTATTAACGTAATAGTGCACTTGAAAAGTAATATAAATAGTCAGAGAGTGCACTTGATGTAAACTTTAAGTATTATAAAGGCATGCTAGAATAATGATAAGGGCATTAAAAATACAATCCCACACAACTATCAATTTAATTTTAAGGCCTTTTAAGTATATTTTGAACATACTGGTGGTCTAATACAATTGTACTGCAAGTGTATTTCAAATCAGGCGACGGTGTACTTGCGCAGGTATACTTTAGTACACTTAAAGTTTGTAAAAAGTTGTTCCAATTAAACATACTATTTACACTTTAAGTGTACTTAAGTAGTACTTAATTACTACTTAATTACTACTTGAGCACACTTAATTACACATAAAGGCGACAAAAAAAGCATACCGCATACTAAATGTGTACTTAGTACAGTCTGTAAAAGTATAATTAAAGTATAGTTTTTTTTTACCTGGGATATAAGATATCAACATCATACAAGGTGCTTGGTTGATGGGCATCACCAGTTTCCTTTGGAGTTGGGTTACATAGTTCAGGTGGAACAGGATCAGCACAAGCCCTACCAGTTCATTGTTTTGAGTAAGGGAGTGGGAACTTAATTTTTTAAATGTGAATGTGTGAAAGTTTATTTCTGTTTTTATCTGTTATTTATGTTTGTTGTGAGCTCAGTAAAGTAAAACTTCCTCTTGTGCCGTACCCTTATATGTTTGATACGAACTATAAATGGAACAAAAAAACACCCAAAATAGTTGTGATATAATAGTCACGAGTTGGAATGTTAGGGGACTACAGAAGTTAACCAAATTAAGGCAGGTAATAAACAGGATTAAACAATTTAAGTCAAAAATTATTTTCATTCAAGAAACTCATCTCACAGCCTCAGACATAAAGTTAGTTCGGAATAGATGGCCTGGCCAAGTTTTGTATGCAACATACAACAATTATGCTAGAGGTGTACTCATCCTCATCCACAGAACAATACCATTCCAAGCTATTAAAACAATCTAAGATCCAGCTGGAAGGTATGTTATCACCCAGGGTAACCTCCTTTCTCATACATTAAATCTGGTAAGCGTATACGGCCCAAATGAGGATAAACTTAAATTTTTTGAAGATCACTTCCTCACTTTATCCACTTTAAGAGGCTTTTATATTATTGGAGGAGACTTAAACTGCACGTTGAATCCGGCAAAAGATCATTCTACTGGCTATGATACTTCTAAAGCGAAAACAAGGGAACTGCTAAAACAATACATTGTAGATGTTAACCTGGTAGAAGTATGGAGGGAGCATAACCCTGACAGAGTAGAGTACTCCTGTCATTCAAGTACATGCAAATCTCGTTCTCGCATTGATTATTTTCAAGGCAACTTGTATCAAAGATTAAAAGTTGCTGGTACGAAAGCATTGTAATAAGCGACTATGGTGCAATTTCATTAAATGTGCAAATAGAGAGATTCATTCACAACCCTCCCAATTGGAGATTACAGGTGAGATGGTTACAGAAACCAGATTTCATTAAGTTTGTGGAAACTAAAATTTATTATTATTTTGAGCTAAATACAGGTCAAACTAGTGTAAGTATAAGATGGGAGGCATTCAAGGTCTATATCAGAGGAGAAATTATTAGTAATACAACCTCGACAGGAAAAAAAGACAAAATAGAAATGGAATCTGAAAACAAAGAGATCTGTTGCTCTTGAGAGCTAAATATAACAAACTCTCTGCTGGTAAGGCAGCCAAAAGCTTAATGTGGCTGAAGCAAAATTATTACGATAGAGGCGAAAAAGCCGGGAAACTTTTGGCATGGAGAATAAAAAAAATACAGTCTGAAAGAGTGATTAACAACATAATGACTTCCTCTGGAAATCTGACGGCTGACACATTAGAAATAAATAGTAGTTTCAGAGAATTTTATGAACATTTATACAAATCGGAAAACCCTCCACCTTCTGGAGAACAGGACACATTTCTTGATCATTTGCAATTCCTAACTTTGACGGATGAGGTCAAAAAGGACTAAAGGACTAAAGAACAATTGAAGAGATATCACAATCTATTCAAAATATAAACAGCGGTAAAGTGCCAGGGCCTGATGGCTTACCAATTGAATTTTACAAAACATTTAAAGAAAAATGACTTGTCCCCCTCTTAAATATGTATAAAGAATCCTATCAAAATGGAACTCTTCCAACCACTTTGAGGTTGGCAATGATAACAGTGATTTTGAAACCAGGAAAACCTCCTATGCAATTTTCCCTCATTCAGACCAATAAGTCTGATTGGCATTGATACAAAAATTATATGTAAAATCTTAGCAAGGAGGTTAGATCCTTATATCCCAAATCTAGGCCATAATGACCAGAATGGTTTCGTGCAGAAGCGCCAAGGCTTTCATAATATTCTGAATTCTGAAAGGGTTCTGAATATAATTCATGAAAACTTTGATGCTAGAGATACAGCAGTATTATCGCTGGATGCCCGGCAGGCCTTTGATAGAATAGAATGGCCGTATCTATTCAATATCTTACGAAGATTTGGATTTGGAAAAAGTTTTCTTAAATGGATTCAGATATTATATACAAACCCAACAGCTAGTGTTTTAACAAATAATATAGTCTCAAGACCATTTATTTTAGGGAGATCTACCCGCCAGGGATGTCCCTTATCACCGATGTTATTCATATTAGCCATAGAGCCCCTGGCCATGACAATAAGAACACAGACGGGCCTGTTGGGCATCCAGCTTGGGGAACAGGAGCACCGAAAATCCCTATACGCCGATGACATGATTCTTTTTTTAAACAAAAATTAGCTGTCAGTATACCAAACTTAATTCAGCAGATTGAACTTTTTCGTCAATTCTCCGGCTACAATATGAACAACTCAAAATCATCAATACTTAAATAAAGAAGAAAGATTGAGACCAGTTATAGATAGCCCATTTATCAATGCAAAGGAGGCATTTACTTATCTTGGTGTTAAAATTACCCCTGAAATTAAAACAATTGTCCCAACAAATTATGACCCATTGGTGGATGAGGTGAGGGAGACATTAGACAATGGATGACAATGCCCCAATCAATGATTGGCTGAATAAACATAATTTAAATGAATATATTACCAACATTTTTATACCTTTTTCAATCACTCCCACTACCACTACCAAAATCATTTTTTAATAGACTTAATAGTATGTTCCTGAAATGTATTTGGAACAATAAGAAATCCAGGTTGAGACTTAGGCTGCTATACCTGCCCTACGAATGGGGAGGTTTACGATCCCCAAATATGAAATGGTATTATTGGTCCGCTCAGTTACGCTCTCCAATGTTTTATTTCTCAACTGAGTCTTTTCCTGCTTGGGTGAACATTGAGCAGATGTCAATACCAAACCTTCCAATAAAACTATATTTATATTCTGCAGACCCAAAAACTTTGAGAAGAACAGTAGAAAACCCTTTTCTCAAAAATACTATCAACATTTGGTATAAAGCCCATCAACATATTAAAGATACTCCTCCTATTCCTCGCTTCTCCCCCATATGGGGTAATGCCTTTTTTAGGGCAGGAAGGGCAGATGGCAGTTTCAGAATCTGGGCAAGAAGAGGTGTGCAAAAAATAGAGGATCTATACATGGATGGTAATCTTCTTACGTTTGATCAGCTGTGTCAGAGATACTATATTCACAAAAAACATTTTTTTAAATATCTACAATTGAAACATTTCATATTATCAAAATATAAACAGATAACATCTGAACCACCACTATCACATCTTGAAAATCTCATAGTTCTCAATCAAAATGGGAGGAGACAGATTTCTTTATTTTATACAGCTCTGTTATCACATAATAACGAGTCTACCACTGACAGATTAGAGGCATGGAGGCAAGATATTCAAGAAAACATAGAAGAGGCTGAATGGGAAAAGGCATGCTTAAGAGCTCAAAAACAATCAATTAATACAATTTGAAGATATTACAGTACAAGTGGTTGATTGAACCTACATTACTCCAGTCAAACTCAACCAATGGTCCCATAGCGTCCCTGACACTTGCATCAAATGTTTAGAGGAGAGAGGCACTCTTTTTCACTGTGTATGGGACTGTCCCAAATTAAAACAATCCTGGAAAACAATCCTTCAAACCATATCTGACATTGTTAATGTGAAAGTCCCTTATCAAGCAAAAGTGTGTATATTAGGTATATATCCCCAAAATGTAATTATTAATTAGAATCAGACAACTTTAATTGATTTTGGACCAGGAGGATGATTGCCTTATATTGGAAAAAACTAGATGTACCTTCGATGCAAGTGTGGGTGAAGGAGATGGCATCTTGTATTGTAATGGAGAAGCTGACTTACATAACAAGGGGAAAGGCAGGAGAATTTGAAAGAGTGTGGAAACCTCTAATGGAATTTCTTAGCTGTCAAGGTGCACAGTGGACTTTGAAATTAGTCTGTTGCTGAGTGTGTCTATATTTAGTTATGTCTAATAGTCTGTTTTTGATGTGTTTGTTTTACTTTTTGTTTATGTATGTTTAATATATTTGATCTATATATTATTTTATTTTATGTCTAGTTCAAGTATTGTCATTGTTTTATTCAGTGTCTGTTTGTTAGTTAAATATGTAAAGTCAATAAAAATATTGGGGAAAAAAACCCAACTAATTATTAAAAGAACGGCACTTAAGAAACATTCAGCTTGAACATCGCTAACGCTTCAAGTATAAAGTATATAAATATATTAAAATGATGCTTCAGAGTTGATCGGATGGCTAATTTGCATACAAGCATGACATGAAAGAATTGTTTTGTGAGATCTGGCACATCCCCCATGAATGCATCGGATACCTAGAGGTGGAAACAAGAAATCTAAGCTGAAATGGCCTGTAGTTCTTCTAAGTACCAGTGACGTAGGTGGTTTCTAGAAGAATGTCAGGTTTTAAAGGGGCCACACAGAGACACAGAGAACATAAAGAAACCTTGTTGGTGTGTCCCTCAGCATGCCCCAAATTCAAAGAGAGAGAGATTAAGGTTGTTCACAGTTAGACACATTTCCCCCATATGTTTCATTGCAACAACAGAACAATAAATGATAAAGTAATTAATTTGGCAACAAAAACATTTACTTGTCCCAGTTTGAAGCTTGCAAATTGATGTTAGCAAACACATTAACCCAGCCAACGAAAACTGAAAACATTTTTCATGAGAAAAACTGGCCTCCAACCAGGCTGAGCTAATGTGTGTGTATATGTGATGTCATTAGTTAGCTCTGTGCAAGGTTTTAATCTTCTAAAAGTTATCTAAGAGTGGGAAAAAAAATGTTAAACTGTTAAAACTAATCATATACAAATGTAACTATAATAACAATACTATAATAAAATATTGCAATTGGTCAAGGTCACCAAGGGAAGAGGTTTATGGTCCAATAAAAAGTAATTGATTTTGGTGTACAATTTCTGTGGTGGAGAAAAAACAAAAAAAATCCACAAAATCACAAAGTTCCTTAAACAATTATGGGCCGGATCTACTAAGATCCCAAATTGCTTGTACTACAGTTTTTTTCGATTGCTATGACGCATTGGTCGAAACTGAAGCGACATTCAAAACTCAAGTTCAAAACTCTTACCACAGTCTGCAAAACAGAAATGTATGTGGGCTAAACTGTGTCTCACTTTTCATTGCTTTCAGACGAAGTGCATTCAGTGACCACAGTCACCAAAATGGATGAAGTCTTTTCTCATTCACTAGTTCACACCTGCAAAACACTATGCTTTAACAGCACATTTTTCAAATGCTAACACACTTTGTTCAAAACAGTTAAAAACACACTCAAAACAGAATGATAGGGGGAAAAAATACAGGGAATTTCTGCTGCAGCCACATTGAAATCTATTGAAAATTAGTTTTAAATATTGACAATAAAAATAAATAAAACGAAGATGCAATTCCAAACAGCTGATGGTAGTTTTCAGCTGAAAACTGATTCAGATGATCTGCGTTTGGCCTCATTAGAAAGCATATACAAAAGGAGTGGCTACTGATTCTTTTTCCTGTGCAAGTATGAATCAAAGAGCATCAAATGAGCTTCTTTTGAGACAAGTATGAAGTGTTTTGTTGGTGAGACACACTTTTGGGCATGAGATTAACTGTTGAGCTGAGCTGCAAGATGGAAATGTAATCTGCGTGCGCAATCTAGACATTTGCGTGTGGGGTTGAACCGCGGTTTGCGGGCGATTTACTAAGAGTGATTGTGTTAATGACAACAGGTGCAAATGTGTTGGAGACACGCCTATTTAAATGAGGGTTTAGCGTGTTTCATGGTTTTCAGCATGGTGAGTTTGAGAGAGCGAAAGCGCAAAGTGAAATTCAACCCTTTGGAATTAGAAGTGTTGGAAGAGGAAGCGAATAAACATTTCAATGAGCTGCAGCAAAGGAATCTGACGGTTGCGCAAAGGAACGCCGTGTGGGAGAAAATCGGTGAAAAAGTTAATGCTGTTGGAAAACGCGCTATTTTGCACCTTTGACAGACGCAACCCTTTTTGCACACTGTTAGTAAATCAGTTTGTACAATTTTTTGCATGTGCAACACGTTTTAATACACGCAATCCTTTAGTTGATCCGGCCCCAAGTATCTACCATCTTTGTCTCGAGGGGCTCCTTATTTCCTTAAACTGCACTTTTCTGTGTAAAAGAATGGCCAACCCACTAGCTTTGCAATTTAAATTAGAATGATAGATCTCGGCAAACCCTGTTCCCTTTACTCTGTTCTGGTCTTTATTCAGCAGGTGTTTTCCTGTAAATATGCTATATGCCTTTTTCACACAGAGACTCTGCTTTGCCGCAGTGAAGGCTCACCTTTTTTCCGCATATGTTTTTTCACACTGAACGTAGCAGCACAGATGTCAACATCATGATGTGTACCGTCACGCCTCTTTTGGTCCCGCAGCACTATGACGTAGACATCCGTGTGTTTTTTTCCGACGTGTTTCCTCTGGTTTCCACCTGTTAATCTAAACATGTATCCACCAACTGTTTCTAATAATATGGATGCAGTTATAATGTGTTGTGATTGAGATCCTGACCCACCATGCATCATGGAAAGTGACAAAGTTATTTTTTTGCTCTAAATTACATTTTTCCATAATCGGCATCAGTAATCTGAGGACCCTGTCTGACGCTCACATTTTTTTCCTCATGCAAGTTGCCAAAGACACTGCCAGTTACCACATGGCAACATTACTGTTGTTTGGTCCTGTAACGTTGCTTTGTGGGTTAAAGTGTAGGACATTTCTTTTTATTTGATGAGTGAAGGTTGTGTTTAGCTGTCAGACTGTGAACACCATCAGATCGACACACCCCTTTTCCATAAACACAAACTGGCTGGCTCGCCTCTGCTGCTGCTCTGATACTACCTCTAGCTCTCTCAGAGCAGCGTCCCCCCTCTCCGCATCTGTAACTTTCACACGGACGGCGATGCGGGAATCAGCGCATGATTTTTATTTTATTTTATTTGTCCGGATTTATTTCTCCATAACAACCTCTCGCCCAGTCACTACTCAACTGTTTTGCTAACCCTCCTCCAGGTCTTGTCCGTTTGTTTTCAACGAAGCCTTTGCTAAATCAATATGATGGATTATCATATACACATTACGATGTGTGTATTTGTATGTCTTATCTGTCACAAACAAGAGATTACGGTTTACGGGACACGTTTGTGTCGCGGTCTGGTGCTACTCAGACAACAGCTGGGACACAGCTGGTCCGAGGCTCATGAAGGTTTATTTTTCAGCCACAATGTGGAAGCGATCGTTGTGATTAAAGCTGACGGCAGCACCTGTTAGTCTCTTGGCCCTCAATAACCCTTTAGAAGTGGCTAACTTAGCTGTTGATAAATAGTAACTTATTACGTAGCTGTAACGTAACGTAGCTGTAACATGCTAATGACGTTACGCTAGCTTGGCTGTGGATCTTAGCTGTGGACATTGTAATGACTTACAAGATTTACATGAGTTTCAACGTGCATTGTAATAACTTTACCCTGTGAATCCGACATTGTTACTCCGCATTCAAAGCTGGGCTGTTTTTGGTTTCTGCCGGCCAGCTTGTTGCTCTTGGTGCGTGTTGCGGGAGGGGGTGTGTCAGGGGAGGCTCCGAGGGGAGAGCGATACGAGCTCGGAGGGCAGGGATTAAGGAGCACAGAGGGTAGGGGTGTGTGTGGGGGGGGGGATGCTTTTTTCAAACCTTTCTCAGATCGTAGACCATAGCTTTAATACTGACATCTTAACAGTAATGCCGTTAAACTTAATTTCTGTGTCCCAACCAATAACTTCTCCCTGTGACTGCAGGCTAAATAACTTCCTGTGACATTATTTGTATTATACATAAAAGTTTATGTAGTCTTAATCAAGGGCATAGCCAATTTCACAGCACATAAACAACCACCGAAAGTCTCTTCCCAGTCCTTTTCTGTGGAGTGCTTTACCAGTACAGTCACTGCAAGCATTAGGCCGTATTCACACCAAATCTAGCTGCAGGGAGGTGCGGCAGTGTGAGAGTATCACTCCATGGCCTGTGTGTGACGTGCTGTGACCTTTGACACCTGTTGATCAGTTTGCCAAAAGCTACTATGTTGCTATAAGCATGCTGGTCCTACTAGTGGCCGAATTGAGTGAATACAACTGACCCATTACACTACAGAGAGAAATGCTTTCACAGGAAACCAGAGTCTCACACACAAAGAAATGACTGCTCACAGACAGCAACAGCTGGAGGACTTACCACTGGAGCAGTTGGATCCTCCCCAGCCCGGCTCACACTGACAGGTGTTGGGGGCCATGCAACGGCCATGAACACAGCTCTCTGCACAATGAGCTGTACATTGAGGAGAAAGGAGGACCAGGATAAGTAAAGTCACAAAGACTTTATAAAAAAGACACCTGTATAAAATTTAGCTTTGTAGGGGTGAAAAAAAATGAAACCTACATTTTCTCTTTAAAGTTGCTGTAAGTGTATTCTTATTAGAATAAGTGTTAACAGCTCTATAAACCAAGTGAGCGCTTGGGCAGTAACCCATGTCTTACCCGCATGCAGTTAAAAAGAAGTAATGAATAAGTAGTAGCAAAAGAGAAAAGAAATTTCCTGGTATCCTTGCCGACTTTATCAAATTAGAACAGAGAACTCCATAAAGAGGCGGTCCATACCAGCAATGTCGGAACTGGGAAACGTAGCAATTCCAGCACTCCTGATGAAAGCTTATACTGTCAAATATGGCATGAAATGAATAATGTTTGAAGAAAAGAAAGAGGCCAAGGGACCTAAACATATGGAGCAGTGCAAGTGTGGTGACGGAGAGAGGACAGCTAGCTACAAAATGGACAGAAAGCTAGCTAAAACGGACAGGAAGCTAGCTAAAACGACAACACTTAAAGATTAAAGATCCCACAATCTTTATATATAATTTATACATCAAACTTTTCGGACATTTTGTGCTGGTCGCTGGAATATAAATATGGAAACAAACAGACATACAGTACACTTTTAGCTGTATAAGCGTACAAGCGACACAAGCAGCAACCAACTCCCTAATAAGCTCATAAGTTGACTTTTCAAAAATAAAATATACACCGACGTATTCAGCAAATTCTCCTGTCACTCATGATTGATGATGAAAATTTAGGCAGCTATGGTATTTTCAATACAAGCAGTTTGAAATGTATATAAAATTAAATGAGCTCAGTGATTCAGCTGCTGTCATTTATTCTTATGCGGTAGTTCTACTGGTAGTATTACTACTACTACTAGAACTATTTCTATAAATTTTATTAAGAGTGCTACAGCTTTTACTACTACTACCACCAATACTACCAGGCCCACAGTGGGAAATTTAGATAATGCAGGCTGCACTTCAGAAGCCCAGGAGGTTATGACTGGTCACTTCTTTAACAATGTAACTACGTTTGACCCTTGACTCCGCACCACCCTGAATAACACACTAAAGTACATGGTGGTGAAATATGTGAGTAAGAGATAGAAAAATACAAGGTTGATAATAGAAAGAGCGAGAGGGGCGCTGTAAAGGCCCAAATAAAAAAGAGAGCTCTACAAGCTAACATGGCCAAAAATGCCAAACTCAACAACTGATACAGTATAATTAAAACAAGTTTGCAGTTTGAGAGTGAAAAAGTCACAGAATAAGCACTAGATGGAAACGATGATCAAAATGCCAGGCATGCAAAACAAAATGCAACATATAGCGTTGCCTGAAAACCACTGGCATATAACCTACATGATAGGAATAAGTACTTTGCAAACAGTATGACGCCACCTTGGTGTGAGACACTTTATTCAGTAGCCACTCAGTAGCAGCAGCAACAGCAGCCACTAGACCTGTCAATGAAGAAGAGCCAGCCAGCACACCAGCCATGAGCCCATACCTCCTGAGAGGGCAGGCAGGGTTGTTCAATCAATGTTAATTGTCTAGACCTGCACCAGAGAACTTTATGATTTGGCGTTAGATGTATAAAACTGACTTTAGTTAAGAATGAACAGAACACTTTTGTAAGGAGGGGAGACTTATTACAATGACAATGTTTTGATTCAATTTAGTTTTAGAAGCCAGGATTGTATGCACTTTTAAAATGTTCACATATCTGTGAAAATAAATGATAGTTGTAAAGGTGTACATATTTGCATTGGTAAAATAAAATGATGATATTTTAGAAAAACACATGATGAATAACAAGGTTGTGGAGAATAGTGCACTATAGCAGACTTACATAGTAAGGCTATAATTATATATCTCCGGTATAATAGGTTGTGAACTACACTTTAGTAAGGCAGTCCGCCCAAGTATATTTGGCAACCTATTTCAGCATTTAATACTTTCATTTCTTTTTTTCTTCATCCGTCTGAGAGAACAATGGCACCTGTGATCGATCAACTAGTGGACAATGCCCTCACTCTTCCCCTCCTGGCTACTGTCAATCACACATGCTTTGCAGACAGAGAGAGAAAGATGCTCTCTGGTATAACATTCCTCCTGTAAATGCACACTGATTGTGATGTGACCTCTTCTATTTAATGTAGACTTATGCTGTTGGTGCACCTGGTTATTGCAATGTCATTTGGGGCACAAGTGACAATTGTCATTTATTCTGGATACCTTGTTTCCTCAAAATATTTGCACTACCTAACTCAACAATGTCACTTTCAATAATTTGTACTTTCAATATGTTTCTGTTATTGATATTTATTATTCTTATTGTGGTATTTTTTTCTTTTTTTATATATACTTTCATATTTTAATTTTATTGCTGAGCCTCTGAAACAAAATTTTGTTCTGTGTTCAGTTGTTGCTCACTGAATGACAATAAAGTCTGTCTAAGTCTAAGTCTAAGTCATTGGTTTTGATTGGGCACATAACAACAAGCTTCCTCCACACGCGGCTCACCTGCTGTTATGTCAACAGAATCATAGTTGAGAAAATCCAAAACGCGAGTTGTGTTTCTGGGGCGACTTTATAAAAAGTACTGCTGACAAAGACAGCAGATAACTCTGCTGGTAGAGAGGGAAACAGAAAGGCAAGGTAATAATATAAGATAAAATGAGATAAGATGAGATAAAATAAGATTATTAATCCCAAAGGAAATTGTTGTGCCAGAGATTGCTACAAAAATTTACAGTACAATAGAAAAGCCAGTAAACAACTAGTAGCAACCAAAGGGTTCCCCGGGTCAGGGTATCATGCTGGGCCAAATTTAAGACAATAAAGAGCATCAAAGCCAGTGTGTGTGCATAAAGGTGGACAATTAAAGTAACACTATTTAATGCAGGCACCTCAAAGCACTTCTGAAAAAAACTGATTAATTGAAAGTTGATTTTTGAGTGTTCTTATATTTATCGTATATCTTATATTCTTCTTATTGTTGTTGTTGTTGTTGTTGTTAGTGTTGCTAGAGTAAACCCTAATTGCTGCAACTGCTGCTAGCAAGTTAGCTCCGTTAGATCAGTTACAGTAGCTGTCATTTTAGCTGACTCTGCCAGGCATGGGAGCTCAAAGCTAGAAAATTACTGAGAGCTGACCACACAGTGACTTTTAAAAACATAGGTTGAAGCTTGTTTGAGGGGAAGAAGGGGGGACATATTGGCCAAACACATGAACACACCAGCAGTTTCTTCTCTGATGTAGGCAGCCACATCTTTGACATAATGTCAAAAAAACAAAATTATTATTAAGTGACTGTTATTTTTTCAGATTCTGTTGATAATTCTAGTTATTTTTTGTTTTAAAATTAGATTCTAACACATGTACATCTCCTTTAACTTAATGAAAATTAGCAAGTGCTTACACCAAAAATTCTATTTGATTACACTGATTTTGTTCAGATTTTTGTCCTCCTGCTGCCTTCAACCAGATTGTATTTTTACAAATATTGTACTACTGTGCTGCTAAATCTCTACATCTGTCATTACTGAGCCATCACACTGAAATAAACCAACCCATTTCATTAACAGGCTTCACAGTATGTTTTTGAAATTAAAATGTTTAGCAGGCAAACCGATGTTCATCTCAATAAAATTTACTGAATTTAACTTAAGTGGAATTCGACTTCCTTTCCAATCTGACTCACATCTGGTAATGCCTCTGGTAAATTTTCCTTCCTGTAACATTTTGTTGAGGGGCTCAGTGAGCAGCATGTGATAGGGGCTAATACAACAGAGCCTTTTCACACCAAAATAAATTCCCCTTTGAACTCCCGGGGCACATTACAGTCCCTACATGAATCAAACAGTGGTCACCATCTCCACCAAGGCACACAGATATTATGACTTTAAAAAAAAAAAAATCACTCTTTCCACTATCGCAACAGCAGGCTGTGATTAACATAATGCTTTCTTTTACTGTCACTGACTGGCAGTTGTTTTTTTTTTTGCCACTGGCCACTGTGGCTTCACACCTGTCACAGGCTGGTTACTGAGGAAGTGAGGGTAACAACACATGTCGAAGACAGTTTCTGTTTGTTTTTTTCTGACAAGTGACCATTGTCAGTTAGCTTAACCAAGTTTCCCAGTTTCCTCAGCATGCAGCAATATATTAACATTCCAATCCATCCATTATCATACTTTCAGAAGTGCATTTGTTATATTACACATTTATTCAGGTTAATCCTTTAATTTGTCACCTGTCTGTATGCCACGAAATGACAGCTATTTGCAAAATCATATATTAAGCATCTTTATAAATAGGCTATAATTACACCATATATTGGAGAATATACTGTATGTAAGGGATAATGCTAACTGATGGACACCTCAAAGGGCATTATCTTGCTTATCACTTGCCAAAGAAAATGAAATTAAGACCATTTGTTTTTAATTTTCATGTGCATGTTTTGCAAAGTATAACGTTTTTCACAAGGAATCACTCAGTTTCCCTGGCAATACCTGAGAGTTTGACCAATAGCTGAAACAATTGACGTTGTGTAGACGGGCGTTGTGTACTATTCCATTAAATTGCAAGAACCTAAGATACAACTTAGCAACAGGAGATAAACCAGTCGGCTCAGATCAGACATTAGCCAGAAAGCTGATGTTATGATATCAAAAGTAGAGGATAGTTAGCCAGCCATGTCATTTTCCCCAAATCAATTGCAAGATTTTCACGAAAAAATGATAGTCCATGCGTACTGTCGGCCAAAGCCTGAAGTAGTGAGTTGAATAGTGAATGGGATGATGACTGATTGTGTTCAGAGGGACAGTGCAGGCTACTTTCCGCAACTTGTCAGTTACAGGTGCCATCCTGTGGCGTTCAGAGGATGATGCACCGAAGGACCACACTCAGTGCTTTACATAAGAAATTCAGATTTTTTAAATATTTCTGATTTTGAATAGTCAGCAGCCAGCTGATGCTAATGCCACTTATCAGATACAGGCGACAGGGCAATAATTTAGAATGGTGAACAGATACTTTCACTACTTGAGTAGTTCCATAGGTGTCCGTATCTACAAATCTTCAGGGGAGGTCCCTGGAAAAACCATTATGGGTGATATTTCTGGTGGTCGGAGGAAGGCGTAAGTAAGAAAGTATCATAATAATTAGGGCCGGGACTCGATTAAAAAAATTAATCTAATTAATTAGAGGCTTTGTAATTAATTAATCGAAATTAATCGCATTTTAATCGCATATAAATATTTGACCTGAGAACAGTGAGAAGCAATTTTTTTCATATGGGTTTTAGTATACCATTGAATAATGACTGAATACATAAGCTTAAGCAACAAAACATTGTTTATTTTTTTTACTTAAGCAACACCAACAGACTAGGGATGCAAATTATTGATTAATTCATTAATCGTTAGTTGATGGACCTTATCGATCGATTAACGATTACCTGATAAGATGCGATTTTCCTGAGAACCTAAATTTAAGGGGAAAATTTAAGCTGAACATCCCTTATACAGGACTCTACACTAGTTTGTTAGTTTATTTTTAGAGCACAGCACAATGAAAAATGTTTAAGTAACGTTATTTAGTAAATGGTCTTTCCTGCCACTACACTGTGATGATTACTGTATTTAACTACTTAAATCACAGTAGCATGAACTGATTTGTTGAACTCAGCCTGATGTAAACATTAATAAAACACAGGCAGCTCTATGTTTTCCCTGTGTGATGTTCAGGGACAGGTCAGGACAGTCTGAAGACAGAGAGCTCTGAGGTTGAAGTCTTATGCACCGTGAGACAGTGACAGGTCTGTAGGCTACCTACGTCTTGACCACATGTCAGCTGTTCAGCTGCAGCAGAGGAAACTCCGCTGTTCTCAGCTCCACTGTGGCGAGCCCTTTTTAAACAGTAGCGACCGGCTAAACTACGGGAGGATACTGTAAACCGGCGCGGATCCGGTGTGTTTATCAAAGCTTGGTCGCAGTGCTGAGGCACCGGGTCGGTTTGAGCTGCGTTCAGGCTACATTAAAACTTTATAGATCCATGGGCTGTGATCAGTGTCGGCGGCTTTTTAACTCGTTAAATAAATGTGCTCCAGTATTATCGGTACGCCTGAAACTCATCCAGTGAGAAACGTTCCGCGGTGCAAAAATAAGTGCGATTAAAACGCGTTAATTTTTGTGTAATTAATTCATCTTAATTAAAGGTATAATATGGAGAATGAGCAGAACACCGCCATCTAGTGTCTCGAGGTCGTAGTCGCAACAACAAAAAATAATTCCAGCAGTCGGGTTGCCAGGTTCGTGATTGGTGAAACGCAGTCATGTGACAGAGCCTGTGTTGGAAGCGTCTCCATCAAAACATAAACAAATGGAGTAAATGTAGCTCGTTCCTACCCACCTCTGCAGCCAGAACAGAGCAACATTCATTTACAAGTTTAATACGCGGATCGGACCGGGTCAGGTCTTTACTCTGACACCAATGAAGCAGCTTGGAAACTGTTTAAACGGGCGATCGTGGGATGCAATGAAGGAGTTTAACGGCTTCAAAACGCACGCCGAAATGTTCAAAAAAGTTCAAACAGGCTCGAACAGACTCCGGTCTCCTGTAGGCTACTGGGCCGGGTCTGTTCGAGCCTGTTTGAACTCATCCCCTCCGGCAAATCGCACCATATTGCAGAGCAGTTTGACTGACAGTTACCGTTAGCGTTAGCGTTAGCCGTTACAGCTAAGTAAACATGAAAGTTAGCACGCCGAAATGGCTACGTTTCTCCTCGATCGGTAATCGAGGAGAAACGTAGCCATTTCGGCGTGCGTTTTGAAGCCGTTAAACGGCGGTCCATCGACTCCATGCTTGGCCTATGTTGACCCTCGACTTTGCCCTTCGCTGGTCACTCAGCTGCTGAGATAAATAACGCCGTCTTCTCTGAGGCTCCCAAGCAGCTACATTAGCAAACTCCATCTCACCCAGTGCCAGCCTACAGTAGCTGCGCCGGAGCAACAGTCAACCCTGGCAACCCGCAATTTACAGCCACTATTGGCTGGTAAAATGTAAACAGAACGTGACAGAAAGTCATTGTCGAGCCCGTCAAAAATGTTAAAAATATTAATTCAGACTAAAAAATATTTTTTTATGGAAAAGCAATACTTTCATTCTTTACCCCTCAAAACGCCCCGTGGATGTATTATTTTTTTTAAAAATATTGCTTTTAATAAAGATTCTACATATTCAACCTTTAACGCGTTAAAGTCCCGGCCCTAATAATAATGCATGACACATGACGCATTGAGGGGTACTCTGAAGGCTTAAGAAACGTTACCTAAGTAGACTAAGCAATAATAATAGTGTTAATAGTATTCACTTGATTAAGTCACTAACCTAGATCTTCATGAATTAATGATATACCATACCAGTCGCTCCGAGAAAGAGGATTAGTGTCTGGTTACCATTGAAAATGCAGTTTCTCGTTAAGTGACAGGACGTGGCGGACGTCGTGCCAATAATTTGCGCAAGGTATCATGGGGCTAGGAATAATGTGAAAAGCAAAAGTTAACTGACACTCTTTAGCATATTAGAATCATGGTGAAGTAAATAACATTGATCAGCTTGTTACAATGCAGTGTTCTGAACGCCGTTGCAGACCAAGTGTCAAATTTGTGCGTGTGTGTGAAGATACTCACGAGCACAGATCTCTTCATTCTCATAGAACCCTGGGCAGCACTGGGACTTTCTCCGGTACATGGTCTTCTCTCCTCTACGATATGCTGTCCGATAGCTTACCCTGCACACAGAAAGGAAGTGAGGTCAGATCAGGCTAGACACTCTGAAAAGGATATGCTAATAGATGGATACACACAATGTATGTATCTTTCTTTCATCCTGTATATAAATATGTAGAGTGGATGTAGAGAGTGAATTGTATACATGTGGAACTACCTATACTTTTTTAACACTGTCCTGATGTAAATCATGGGGTGGCAACACCAGCCTGTGTTATTAAACCTAATTATTCATAGTTAAGTACAGTGTAACGGACAAAGCACAGGAATACGAGAAAACACTAATTTCTTTCATAAAAATGATTATACTTTAATCAAATGACTTTGTGTCTGTGTGTCTCTGCGCACTCCAACACAGACACAAAATCATTGACTGCTGACCTCAAGGATAACGGATGTCAAGAAGGACAACAGGCATTTTTTCGGATGTTGGGTGTTGTTTCTTTATACTTTTACTGAGAGCTAAACCAAATTCCAGAATGAACTTCAGAAGATACCAAAAACCATAAGCCAATCCCACCTTTTACTATTTGAATAATCTCTAATTTTGTAATCTTATATCTTAATGTAGTTTTCTCTTTAGAAGACTTTGTTGCTCCATTCATCCCAACTCTGCAGGCTGTGTGCCTCCTCTGTGGCCTCAGATAGGACTTGTTTAACCTCAGATTCCACATCCTGAAGAGGCAAGACCAGCTGCTTTACTGAACCTACTGTAGTTACTACTGGTTATCATCTGGCTGTCACCTTGTGACCAAGAATCATTGAGTCTGCATCTGGACTTCAGTTCACCTCATGACTGACTTCATTCAGTCAGTCATCAGTTCATTCTGTCAGCTATCACTATGACCATTACCATTCATTCATGCCTCATAATTCATCCATTCTAGCTGTATCTATGTACATATATAAATATGTTTAGTGGCCTTTATTCATCATCCCTGTCCCTAATTAGTTCAGTAAATACCTTGAATTAAATAGTTATTTCTGTTTTTTCCTTTATGACAGAGATCAATTCCAATTCCTATCTTAACCCTCAATCTTAACCCTCAAGCTCAACCCTTAATCTTAACTGGCCCTCAAAACCAAGTGTTGAGGGCTATTTTGTCACTTAGAAATGGGACACCCCTTAAATGCAGATACGTCTTCAGACTGTGGGGGGCAGAATAACGCGAAAGCTGCGTCCAGTCTGTCAACTCAAAAAAAGGAAGAAGAAGAACGCATTTACGTCATCCGTACTCAACCGTTACCGTCGACGCATATAGACGCGACGTGTATCAACATAAACAAAACAGGGACAATGCCGTCTGCAGTTATGCTGATGTCTTTTGCGTGGGCATTAGGCATCTTTCTGAGATTGTCAGACCACAACCACAACCACGGACATATTCAGCTGAAAGTTACCGCACACCACGGCTTATTGAAAAGTAAATGATAGCAAACGATGGCTTGTCCGCACCGGCCGGCTATTGACAAAAAGTTGTTCACAAATGTTACGCAACAATGACGTAAGTAATCCACAAAATGGGCCTAAACTAAGATAATACAATGGTTTTCATAATTTTTATATCTCTATTAACAAAGAAAATACTTACATTTGTAGCTTACTCGCTTTGCTGCTTTCAGCGCCATCTTTGTCCTGTCAAAATACACAATACATTCTGGATAGCCCTTACTCCCAAGGGTGGTCTCGGAAAATCTCAATATTGAGGGCTATACAGCCCTTAAACTTGCCCCTCAACTTAATTTTTCTGAGAATCGGGACAGCACTTGCACTAGCGGGAGCGCACATTTTTGAGATTGAGGGTTAAGATTGAGGGTTAAGCGAGGAATTGGAATTCACCCATAAAGTCAATTTTATCACAATTCACTACTTTCAGGACTGTCTCTCCTTCATTTCACTGCATTTTTCATTCATTAATTGTGTTCCATGTTCTGGTGTGATTGCTGTGATACACAGTTTTGATGTCTACTGTAGTGTAAAATGTCCTCAAATTACAGTGGCATTATCTTGTGAAAAAAAATTTCAATTTATGTGAGAAAGGTATAGCGTGTAAATGGAGTTATTTTTTTTCCCCTTTATTATCCAATCAAACACAATAGATTTGAGAGTAAAACTTTCCACCCTGCAATGGAAAAACAGATCTGAGAGCAAAACTATTGACAATTCAATTTAAAAATGTATTATTGCGAGTAAAATAAATTTGTGATTAAAAATGTATCAATGCAAATCAAAAGTGTGCCAGTGTCGATCGGAGTGACAGCTTGGCAGCACCTGTCTTTGAAGTCCATGGAGAAGACAGCGGGAGCGAAGCATTGATGTATAGTCACATAATCAATGCGCTTACACATATGCGTTTACACATAACTTCCATCTAAGTAATAGCGAGAATGTTATGTTTGAACTAATGCATGTAGATTGCTTTTGTTTAACGATTTATGATCGTACATATTATAGATCATTGTAATACATATTTTTTTGTCAGCCTGTAGCTGACAAAATAGTCAGGTACAGTCACTGCAGTCACTAGTCACTCACTCCTCATAGGTACGTTAACGTTACATGCCCAGGCTGCCTATTATCCTGCATGTGCATGTAACATTTCCACACAGCAATCAAAAAACAGATTTGAGAGCAAATCTATCGACACTTCAATTAAATAATGTATTATTGCAAGTAAAATAAATTTGTGATTAAAAATTGTTTGCAAATCCAAAAGTTTTATTTGCAAATCCAAAAGTTTTATTTGCAAATCCAGAAGTTTTGTTTACAATCCAAAAGTTTAAAACTGATTAAACAACTGATTGAAAAAACAACTGATTAAAAAAAGACTTGCAGCAGAGGGAAAGAGTGATGTTAACAAGCAACACAGAGAGAGCGTAAATATGTGTCAATGTGATATAAAAACTTGTATCATGAAGCCTTTTACCAAACAATTTTGTGGTTTATCAGTAGAGTATATGAATATGCTGCAGACTGTCAACAGTGACAAACCAACAAACATTAGCCACTAGTAAACAGAATATTAGTTCTGTACCATATCTTATCTTGTCTTATAAAGCTGCAATTAGAACAGCGCTGAATGAGAAGGCGCAAAGCAAATATGACGTTTATGTTGTTTCTGTCATGTATTGATGTGAGGGAAGCTACAGTCTAATCATCGCTTCGCATAGATGTGATGTTTTTGTCTGCCGCTATTATTAAAATTGAAACAGATGGATGGTAATCTAGACAGCTCAGCTAGCATGACACCTAATGTAAAAATGAGAAAGTGACTTAAGTTAACAAGCAACTAACGTTAGATCGTTGAGCGCAATTCCTGATAACTAGTGGCTAATGTTACATGCACATGCAGGCTAATAGGCAGCCTGTGCACGTAATGTTAACCTATGAGGAGCGAGTGACTAGCTAATTGAACTAACATTAACCTAGCAACTACAGGCTGACAAAATAATACGTATTATAATGATCTAATATGTACGATCATAGATCATTAAACAGAAGCAGTCTACATGCATCAGTTCAAACATAACATTCTTATTATTACTGAGACGGAAGTTATGTTTAAACATACCTGGGCATTGATTATGTGTCTATACAACCATGCTCCGCTCCCGTTGTCTTCTCCATGGACCTCAAAGGAGGTTGCTGCCAAGCTGTCACTCCGATCGACACTGGTTAATAGAGATGTGTCTTACATCTTTCAGCGTAGGTCCCGCCAACCAGATGCAGCTCAACAGTGAGCAAACTTTTGAATTTGTCAAACTGCCGTTTTTTACATCGACAATTATTAGTCTGCTTTTATGTGTGTCTGTTCTGATTGTGTAGTCATGTAGTTGCTAGTGCAGATTGACTACCATGCTGTAATAACATACATTTTAAAAAAATAAAAGAAGACAGGATAATCACTGTGATGGATTGCCTAACTTTCAACTCTGGGAGGTGGTAAAAACACTTGGTATGGTTTGGAAAATGGTTGTGAAGTATGGATGCAAAAACAGTGTTGCGGTCCTTGTAATAAACCACCTCTCACCACATTCACATTCTCATCTGTACCAGACCTCAGAAATGTAGTCCTCACCTGTGTCTGGTGCACTTGAACCAGTTGAGGATGTCGGTGCATCTGGTGTAATAAATCTGATCAAAAGGATGGGCATACGACTCTTGGACGGTAACTGAGTAACTGTAAACACAGGAGAAAAGAGAGAGGAGAGATCAGACACAAGGAGCAGAATCCTTCTGTGTGTGTGTGTGTGGGTGTGTGTGTGTTTGCAAGGATTCCATGCATCTTACTGCCACTAGTTATCTAACAGAACTACCCCATGGTCTGGTTAGCTGACACAAACCTCTGCTCGACCTCCACTAACCACTGACTGTTTAAATCAGGGAATTATAAAGCTAAATCAGGGAAGCATTAGCATAAGCTGCGTGAGTGTGTGTTTGTGTGTCTAGGTATAGTCATCCACCTGCTCCAGTCTGCTCTGTGTACCACTATCAACTCTGTGTGACCCTGCATTTATGTGTTCTCAGTTAGAGAGTATTGTATAAAGACTAGAATGATTGCGTCTCACAGGCAAGACTGTGCGGGGACAGTGAAAAAGCAGACTTATGACTGCCTCGTGAGCTCATCCTACCACAGGCTCTTAGCATGCATTTTTCATTATATTTATTTTATTACCGCATTACTTACAGCTCCAGTTAATGACAATTGCCTGTAGTAAATATTAGAGTTTAATGAGTCTGGCCAAAAATCTGCAAAAAATTTAGTTTTTTTTGTATATTTTTAGTATAGCATAAGTATAAGATAAATTACTTAAAAGACGAATCAGTCACCATATCATGTGTCATTGAGATATCAACATTATCCACAAGATTGTCTCTTGATGGACTTTAGTTTCATCTGTAGCTTCCTGTGAGCTTCAACAGTTTAAATATCAGCAAATCATTTAAATAATCCCTAACCTAGTATCTAAAATGAACCATTTGGTTTTTGGTTTCTTGCTGGACCTTCATTTTTCTCAGGAACATTTAACTATCTGCACTGACTTCTGTCTACTATATGTTTGGACCCACAGATATAGTCATTCATTTTGGATTTCAAAATGGACTGAACTGAACTCAGTTTCAATTCAGCTTTGAGCTACTATTGGTCAGGGTGACAGAAACAGATAGTCAAAACTCCAGCTCCTTCCTTTGTTTTTGCTCTTCTCCACCTCGTTCCCCACGGGGCTGCCTGCACTCAGGTTCTCCTCTCCTGGATTCTTCTGGGCCAAAGAGAGTTGCCAGCTGCATTTCCAGCAGGCCCAATGAACTACTCCTCACAGCAGCGACAAAAGGTCCTGCTAGTATTCCAGCTTAGTTAGCACCAGCAGCTGCAACGCAAATCTTACCAGCTAACAGCAAAATCCAAGGAACACAAAGCAAGTTAGCACTAAGCTGCTATCCCTGCAAAGGAAAGGAGTGACCAGTTTTCTCCACCTGCTGCCTTTCATCAGATCTTACACGGCAAGAACAGCATTTTCAACATTGGAATTAAAACCTTCGCAACCTCCTGCTTGGCTCATCAGCCAATGAACCACCAGCACATTTTCTTCAAAGACTAGTTACGTTGAACTGGGCCTAGATAGCACACAGCAAAGCATAGCACAGCTAGGCACAGGACTTTTAACTCTGGTTGCACATGTGTTCAATCAATGTGTTTGTTCACTGTTTGGGTGTTATTGTGGTCTCAGGTCAGGTTATTAGTAGTTTGCTTTGCTACATGGCTAATTTTGACATTAGTTGAATTATACTTCACACAGACTCAGGGTCTTTGCATGCAACAGACCATCTTCTCTAACTTGGCATCACGTCACACGCACACCTTCAGCCTGAAGCATATCACACCCACATGTGATATCAGTGTGCACATGATGCGAGAACCACCATTGTTTCTTTGTTCTCTCCTATCAAAGAAACAAGTGGTGATCCACCATCTTGGACCTGAGTCTAACCCTCTGATCAGCCATCGTGTAGTCCCTTTTGATCAGCCATTTTGTTTGTAGTCTTCCTTTGTCCATGCCATGCAGCCCGGTACTTTGAACCCTAGCCACCCTATTTACTTTTGTTCTGTCAGACACACTCATTAATTATTATTGATAGCCAAATTTAACCCCAAACTCCCTATTAATGTTGCATGAAGCACTACATATACAATTCTGCTAATTTCAGTAGGCTTTATTGGCATTACATTTTAAAGTCACAGTCAAAAGTTTACAGTTTCCAATGACTTCTACAGTTCTCATTTTTTTGTAATGGAATGAGATAAACAAATACTACTTTGTCATAAAAAACATTCATAACAAATCTGAATTTATTATGGGTCTTCTGAAAATCTGCTGGGTTAAAAATATACATACAGTAACTTGAACAATCCATTTTAGTGATTATAGAAAGTTGTGTGATTATGACTGATAACAGCTGGTGACATTTCTGGGCCCATTTTAGCACCTGCCCCTGATGCACTGGCATCAACCTCAAGCTTGAATTGCTGAGAGAAGTTTGGGGCTGCCAGAACAGGGGCACTACAGAGCAGGGACTTAGCTACTTCGAAAGCGTTTGGACACTTCTCACTCCACACAAAAGGGGCAGCACAACAGAGAAATTACGACAGAAACACCAATAATATCCAGTCATGCCAAGAAACCGCCTGAGTTCACGTCTGGTGGATGGGACAGGATATGACACCACTGCCTGGATCTTTGTATCCAGTGGACGGACCTGACCATGGCCCACTTGCTTCCCCAGATAGGTGATGGTGGCCTTAGCAAACTCACACTTCGCAAGGTTCAACGTCAGCAATGCCATAGACAATCGCTGGAATACTGTACCTCAGATAAGGTGGACACATGCTCCTCCCATGAGTAAGAATATACTACCACATCATCCAAATAAACATTACAGGCTGGCACATCTCCCAACACCAGGTGCATCAAGCGCTGGAAGATTGCAGGGGCATTCCTCAAACCAAAAGCCATTACATTATACTGCAGAAAATGGTCTGGCGTGACAAACGTGGAGTTAGCAGACGCTCTGGCTGTTAAAGGGACCTGCCAATATCCTTTCAGAAGATCTAATTTTGTAATGATGGTGGCGGAACCAATGCTATCAATACAATCCTCCATACGCAGCAAAGGAAATGAATCAGGCACTGTGACAGAATTTACCTTTCAAAAATCAGTGCAGAAGCGCGGTGTTCCATCTGCTTTAAGAGCAAGTAATACATGGGGAGCTCCAAGGGCTGCTGCTAGGCTCGGCTAAACCATTTACCAACAGATATTCGGCTTCCTGTTTCATCACCTCCCTCTTTGGGAGTGGACAGGGATATGCATGCTGCTTGAGCCAACGTCGATGTTGTTAGACAACACACTGGTACGGGAAGGCACATCACCAAACAAGGAGGGATGTGAGTAGAGCAGGTTTACTATGTCACTGTGCTGCCCGTCAGGCAGGTAGGACAGATGGGACTCAATGTTCGCTAATATGGTAGAGTTACTCAGCCTACCAGATTGCTTACCATCACCTTGCTCCTCCAAACCATCGTCACCCAGGAAACCCACACAGGTCAACGAAACAGCGCCCAAGGAGCTGCAGTCGCTGGAGCCCTTTTCCCTTTCCCTCAGTGACGTCTCTGGAAAGGAAAGGCTTGAGCATGAGCATATAAAGATTATATAGTCTGTGGGTGACACCTGACCTTTCACCACATCAGGACCACTAAATTGTGCACGGAGAGCCGCACCAGGCATGGGCAACAGAACTAATACTTCATCACCAGAATTAAACTGTCATGCCACCACTTTCTTGTCAAACCGCCTCTTCATGACACTTTGAGAGGCGGCGAGTGCTTCCTTCGCCAGGGGCACGAAACAAGCGCTCTCTACACTGGGAGACAAAATCCAACACATTAATTTTTTCAGACTCCAACATAATTTTTTCGGTTAGCACCTTTAACGGACCACACACACACACACACCACACACCAACTCAGCCGGGCTAAAACCAAGCGATTCCTGCTTTACATCCCTAATTGCAAACAGAACAAACGGGATGCCCTCATCTCAGCTCTTACCAGTTTCATGGCAGTATTTGTGCAGCACTGATTTTAAAGTCTGGTGCCACCTTTCAAGTGCACCTTGTGACTCAGGGTGGTAGGCACTAGACACGGCATGCCAGATGCCCAATGATTGCAAGGTCTGCTTAAACCAGGTGGAAAGGAAATTAGTTGCTTGATCCATCTGTACTACTTTCGGAAAACCAAAAGTGGTGAAAAACTTAGTCAAAGCTCGGGTGATAGCTGATGCCATGATTCTCCTTAGAGGAATGGCCTCATCAAGGTCAACATAAATTCATTATCCGACTTAGTACGGGGCAACGGACCCACACAATCCACCATCACATGTTCGAATGGCTCACCAAAAGCTGGAATAAGGTGCAGAGGGGCTGGAGGCACAACCTGATTTGGTTTTCCCACAATCTGACAGGTTCGGAAAGTTTTACAGTAACGCGCTACCTCTGCCTTAATACCCGGCCAAAAGAAATGTTTGAGGATGCAATTATATGTTTTGGTGACCCCCAAATGACCAGACCACAAGTGTTCATGCGCCAACTCCATTACATGATGTCTACACTCCAGAGGAACAACAATTTGGTACACTGTGCTCCAGTCCTTATCACAAACATCTGGCTGTGAAACCCACTTACGCATCAAGACACCCTTGTCAATGAAAAATGATTGCCTCCTCCCACAGCCAGCTTTGTTCTCAGCTGCAGCAAAACATTTTGCTAGGGATCAGCAACAAACACACACGAGTCGTTGGTTGCTAATGTGCTCACTCGAGTGCAATCTGCTAAGCAGGCTCAGGATGTTGACCTGTGTGATTCTTTGTTTGCTTCTGTTCTGGCTGAGGATAGGTTGCCCTCTGTTGGTGAGGTGGTGGATTGTGCGCCCAAGGAGCCAAAAAACAAAATACCTGCACCTGCAGACCCATTGCCGTTTATGTGTAAAGCGCTGATCAGTGCCCAGAAAGGTGATCCATCCTTAGCAAAATGTGGAAATCCAGGAGGATGACATTTAGCCAGGTCGTCAGGCTTAGGGATGGGATTCACAACAACTTCTGGCACAGGAAAAACTTTACCCCAGCCACGTCATTCCCCATGATGAGAACAATACCGTCTATTGGAAAACAAGCACACGCTGCCACTGGGAAGAAACCGGTTATCAACTTGCACTGAGTATGAACAAGGTGGAGGGGTGCTGGTACAAACCCCATTTCAATTCCTCTCACCACCGCACTTACATCACAGGCCAACTCCGCACCCAACGGCATCACATTTGAGAGGATGAGGGACTGTGAGAAAGCTGTGTCTCGCAGCACGGTGACAGGACACTGGTCCTCAGCTCTTCCTGTGAGGGAAACATAACCTTGAAAAATGAAGAGCTTGAAACATTCATCAGGCCCACCTGAAGCATTGGGCAGCTCCACCAGGAAGGGGGTTTTAATGAGCCCATCACCTTTGGGCCACCTCAACCCTGACGCCTGCTGCTTGCGCCTCAGAGACTGACAGTCAGCCACTATATGGACAGGCTAATGGCAAAAGAAACACAGCTTCTCTAAATCACCCGCCAACTGCGGCACAGAAGTCCGAGTAACTGGCACATCAGTTGGGGTTTTTAGAGTGGCATCAGGAATAGATGGTTCATGTTTAACAAACACTGATTTATGCGTCAGGACAAACTCATCGGCCAAATACACGGCATGCTGCAGAGGGGCCACCTTTTGCTCATTTAAATAAATGACAATATGGTCTGGCAAACAGTTCTTGAACTCTTCTAGCAACATTAGCTTGTGCACAGATGTTAGACATTGCCAGGAGAGCTGACCGTTTCCTTCCGCAGCTCCAGTTGGCGCATCTTAATAGAAGTCTCTGCCTCCAACCTTTTGAGCTCCAACTCCCTCTGGAGCTGAATCTCCCGTTCTTCCCTCCTCTCCTGCTGGTCTAACTGCAGACGAGCTATCCAGAGCTTTAACCGAGCATCCACCTTTGAACTGGGAGACGACTTGACCGAGAGCGGTTCAAACAGAGGCAACGTAAACTGCTTCATCTCCGGCCCAACTCCCCCCACATCAGGAGTAGGGTCAACCGGACAGTCCTCGTTGGCGGCCACCAAGCCAGGAGAATCCGACCCAGGTACCACCAACACCCCTTGGTCAACTAAGCCAGCAAGGACAGCTGCTTTGAGCTCTTGCTTCACCCATGCAGTTACTCCATAATTAGCAGCAATGTCAAACAAATCGCGCTCAGTTCGAGCTGATCCACACTAGGATTAGCCACGTACTCATTAAACTCAAAAGTCGGCATACTCGACCAAACAGTAGATAAAGAAAAATCACACACCTAGCCGACAGCTAGTTTAGAGCAGCACACTACTTGGGCCAAATAAATTACAGCTGATCGCTAAAACAAAATTCAATCACCTCATCTAACAGCAGCGAATGCAGCGACACTGACGTCCGACGCCACACACACATTTATTATCTGCCCAGCCGGGCGAGAACAAACTCCTCAGATTCTACCTAGTATAACTTTACCTGTTTATCTTCTGGAGCGTGCCGGGCTCGAGGCGACTTGAAAGGCTACCATCAACGGCCGAGGCCCTGAAATGTCTGCCTCCGGCGGAGAAGGTTATCACTGCCCACGATTACCCCGAAAATAAAAAAGGTAGAAAAACAAAAGAGTGCCCGATAGAAAAGCTGATTTACAATGGCAAACCGGACAACCAGTACTCACCACCACAGCCGCTAATGTGGATGGATAAACTTTCACTAAGTTTCTCTGGCTCCTTAACAATCCCGGACGAACCCCCAAATATGTTACGTCCCCGTATGGCTAGGGGATGAAGGGAGTAACATAGTTAAATAATAAACTGGGTGTAAAGGAGGGAAAAGTATCAATGGGTAACGGTAACTCAAAAACTGCTTTCGAAGCGGCTAAGTCCCTGCTCTGGTGGCGGTGGTGTCATATCCTGTCCCATCCACCAGATGTGAACTCAGGCGGTTTCTTGGCATGACCAGATATTATCGTGTTTCTGTCATAATTTCTCTGTTGTGGTAGCCCCACTTACCAAATTGTGCAGCCCTGCTGCCCCTTTTGTGTGGAGTGAGGAGTGTCAAAACACTTTCTCTCAGCCATTCAAGTTCGAGGTTGATGCCAGTGCATCAGGGGCAGGTGCTGTGCTGCTGCAGGATGGCGAAAGTGGCATAAGTCATCCTGTGTGTTATTTTTCCTTTATGTTTAAACACCACCAGCTCAACTACTCCACGATAGAGGAGACACTTGCCATGCTCCTTGCTCTTCAGCATTTTGAGGTGTATGTGGGCTCCAGTCCCTCCACTGTGTTGGTGTACACTGACCATAACCCCCTTGTGTTCCTGGGCTCTGTTGGTGCAGGGTTATAACATTCGTGTGTGTCACAAAAAAGGGGCTGACAACATAGTGGCAGATGCACTGTCTCGTGGGTGAGGTAATGGTTTTGTTTCGTGTTGCCGATCTGCATTATGGTGCTGGGTCTGAGTAATGTGAGTGTTGTGTGTTACCAGGTGAGTATGACCTGTGGCAGAGGTCTACACTGTGTGTGTGTGTGTGTGTGTGTGTGTGTGTGTGTGTGTGTGTGTGTGTGTGTGTGAATAACCTGTGGTGAAGGCATACATTGTTTTGTAGGGCTTGTTTGATACACCTACTAGACTCAGTCACAAACACTACAATGGGAAAGTCTAAAGAAACCAGCATTGATCTGAACCAGCCCGTTATTGATTTGAACAAGTCAGGAAAGTCACTTGGAGCCATTTCAAAGCAGTTACAGGTTCCAAGATCAACTGTTAAAGTGATTGGCACAGTTGTGTCACTGCCACGATCAGGTTAAAAATGCATACTATTGGCGATTCTGTCAGGAGGAGTGGTAAAACATTCAGCCTGCCAGCAGCTTGTGGATAGCTATCAAAAGCACCCCCTTCGAGGTACAAATGGCCAAGGGACAATTAAACAAATATTAGAATTACTGTATGTATATTTTTGAGCCAGTAGATTTGGTCATATTTTCTGAAGACCAATAATAAATTCAGATTTGAAGCAAACTTCATGAATATTTTTTGTGACAAAGTAGTATGTACTCATTCAGAACTGTAGAAATCATTGGAACTGAAGACTGTCATGACATAAATTTTCTTTGATCCATCCCTAGCAAAAAGTGTATGTAAACTTTTGACCACGACTGTATGTGTTGCCAAAGCACAACCGAATTATGAAAAATAATGAAGGAAATTAACAACAATAATAAAAACGAACTGCTACAATAACTTTCATCATCCATTCATATATACCTTACAACAGCAAATGTTGAAATGACCAGCAATGCCAATGCAAGTCAATTCTGCTCTTCTCTGATCATGTAGCATAGACTTTATAACCTAAATTTGAAATTATAATTATATGAAAAAATATTTAATTTATAACGTATAGCCTTTTATGTGTTACTGAATAGGCTGGACTTTGTTTATTCTGCAACAATGAAGTAAAAAGGACCATAGACTTTTGTGATGGTCTGCAGGTAGGGGTTTTTCTTCTGCCAGCAGCATGTGTGTGTGTCTGCTCATTCTGAGGACTAGATACTTAAAACACAATCACAAACATAAGTGACGCTATTTCTAATAGATTATCAGTGTGTTTTCTTGCCAGACTTGTTCATGGCACACAAAGAAAAAAAACAGATGCCAAAAATTGCTGCAGATTGCAAGCCAGGCGCAGAGCCAAAGCCAAAGTAAAATGAAAAGGTGCTGGTACTCTTTACTGGTCAGTACTGAGGCTGGTTAAATTTAAGTTCCAAAGATTTTTGAAATTTATACCTCGAAAATCAAAAGCTTACTACAGTAAATCATTACCTCTGCCAAGGAAGTTATGTTGTCTTTCTGTGTCTGTTTGCTTGTTGGATGGTTGGTTGGTTTGTCTGCAGAATTACCCAAAAAATACTGATCAGATTTCCATGAAACTTGGATGGCAGATGGGTCTTGGCCCAGAAACCAGGATCTAGGAATTTCTTCTCACTTACCCTCAACATTGAGAGACTGGGCATTTTACAACATTCTCTCAGGGAATAATGCATGGCTCTTGATGAAAAATTCTGCCGTTTTTAGGTGGCTGGTTTCTATTAATGAGTACAAAAGGGAACTGTTGGGCCTTGGCAGATGTTTGTCCTCTACTAATTGCAATTCTAGTTCTGTTTTTCTCCCACTTACCTAGTAACTTAGAAGAAAAGGTCTGATTTAACAAAGATTTTAATGACTCAATTTGTAAAGCTTATTTTACAGGATTGTGATTTTTATAATTTCCTTATTATTTATAACAATAGGGTTAGAATAGGGTTGGAAATAAATATGTAATTTTGTAAGATAATAATCAATTAGCACAATTTTTATGATTGTTTCAGATTTACTCCAATCAGCCACAATATTAAGACCACTGATAGGTAATGTGAATAACCATTCATGGTTACAATTCATTGTTCTTCTGGTAATCTCCTGGCATTCATGTGGATGCCACTTGATGATATCCCCTCAGGGCAACAGCACTCCCAGATGGCAGTGCTGCCCCCAGCAGGAGAATGCACATCGCCACACCAAAAAAATGCTCAGATATGGCCTGAGGAGCGTGACAAGAGCTCAATGTGTTGACCTAGCCTCCAAATTCCCCAGATCCCAACCGATAGAGTGTCCATGGGAAGTACTTCTCCTACCCTGAAAGCCCTTATTCATCAGGACAACATCATATCTTAATGAGCTCATTGTACCCTATTACTCACCAGAACACTGCGTTTCCAGAGGTTACATGCTGGCATTCCGACATCCCAAAAGTCCGACATACCGCCATTCCGACATGCCACCATTCCGACATACCACTATTCCGACATGCGAACGTCCCGGCATTCCGACAAAGTTTAACCATAATCCGCAACCCATAACCCTAACCCTTTTAAAAGATGTGTCGGAATGGCAAGACATTTAAAAATGAAATAAATACCACCATTCCGACCTTAGGAGGCAAAAAATGTTGGAATGATGGGATGTTTCATTACAGGTTTAAGTGTTGCCATTCCGACAATTAGGGCCTAATGTCGGAATGGCGTTATGTCGGAATGGCGGTTGCCTCCCGTTTCCAGAATGAAAGATTATTTGTGGTTCCAAGAGTCTCCATTTAAGGTGGCCGGATAAATTCCAAAATATTGATACTACCAATAATGCGTTATCCTGTTGAAGTTGAATCTGAGGTCAATTGGATCAATAAAAAGGGATTAGTTTCAGTCTCATTCTTCTACGTCGTACCCACATATTTGTATTTTATCAACATATTTGTATTTCCCTGTTTGTTCTCTTTCTCTATCTGTGTGTGTCTCTTTGGGTGTGGCCCTCCATATTTCTCCTGAATCAAAGAAATGCACTTAAAGAAATGGTTGCATCATTGTGACTGACCTCTCCCAGTGGCTGCAGACATTGGGATCCTCCAGGTTGAGGGAAGAAGTGGTGCACGGCAGGAAACAAAAGGCCACAGCCAGTAGGACTGTTGTGTGGCAGCGCAGTGACATTGCCATGTCGGTCAGATCTGCACCTTCAGGCAGAGAAGGATGAGAAGAGGACACAAATTAACTCTATATAAATAGACATTTATCCTATTTAAAGGTATAGTTGGTAATCCTGTTCAGAAACACTTTTTGTTATACTGGGTGAAATGGTCTTCCCATCCTGAGAGTAGTCCATACATAATGTGTTCAGAAAAAGGAATGAAATAAATCAGACCTCTGTGACAGCTGCAGGCCTGTAAAAACTCTGACCAATCCCTGCATCTCGGTCTGAGTTGAAAGAACCAATCAGATGCCTTCATCTCTCGTCCTGCCTGCACCCCCCTCTGTCCCTACCCCCCACCCCCCGGACCTCATCACGTGTCACCATTGCCGGATATATTCAGCTCACTCCATATGGAGTTAGCAGGAGATCCACACTCCAGGTCAGAAGGTGGCAGTAATGCACACCTAAAAGTTGTTTGCCAACAGCCATAAAACAACAGAAGAAGAAGAAGAAGCAGAGCTAGCAAGAAAGAACAATGGCAGAGAAAATGCAGCCAAAAGTAGCACTTCTAGAAGTGATGCAGAGGTTGCTGTCTTTCTGTTGGACAGGTAATTATTTGTTTTGCTTCGGGGGGATTTGTTATTTTCATGAAATATGTAACGTTAGCCAACTTAGCTACTTTTATAGCTTGTATTAGCCCAATGCTAACGGCTCTCCTCTGCCCTGCTGATGCGCGTTCAAGTTTGTGAGGGCGGGGCTTTGGTCGGAGTACTGACAGGAGGGGGAGAAGGGGATGGAGCTTAGACATGTGCCACTTTCAAATCTTGCTAGCTCTCCAACATTACCAACTATACCTTTAATAGAAATAAATAGGACAAATTAAATTTAAATATACAGACAAAAACGTATTGAAAATATCAAACACACAGAAGCAGGGGAGGGCATGCTTAAAGATTGGGGTAAATTTGAACAATTATCTGGATGTGCAGACAAATTGCTTTAATAAAATGGTTGCAGCATACTGTATATTGTATATGGCAAGCTGATAAAATATCACACGTCAGCTAAAATGTTCTGAGGCGACATTTAGCAGAATGGTTGCCAAGCAACACGCAAACATGGTGGATGACATGCATAAAGATTGGGGCGATTATTAACATTTATTTAGAAATCTCTGTTAATTGTGCAATTGTTGAAGTAGTGTTCAGTTATCTTAGCACTCTTCTTTGCTGATACAGGAGTTGTGAAATTTGAACAATTGAGTTTTACTTAAATGGTGCCAGAAGCATGGATAATGCTCCAGCATCTCTTTCTCGTTGAAGTTTAGGCACCAGTATGATTACAGACGATTTACATTTGTGCCCATTAATGACATGATTACTCTTGCCTCTAGGCCAATATCATAGAGTTTATACACGATAATGCTTAGGCAAGCAGTGGTTGGTATAGATTGTCCTTGTGCCAGCTGCTTTTTAAATCCATGGTATCCATGGCAACACTTTGCCAAGAAAGTTCACCCCCATGGCCTCACTAGTATACCTAATGGTCGGAGAAAAAAATATAGTCACTATGATGTTGCTGTTATATTATAACCACGTACAGTATATACCTATTGTAACAATGGTCACTTTCTGGATAGAGCTATTCTGGACCCTGTTTCGTGCTGACACAACACAAGAATCCGGTAAGACAAGGGGAGCAGACTCTGTGTTTACATCAGTGATGCTTTGTCCTCAATGCACTATATAAGTCTTTCCCAGAGAGTGGGTCGTGACCCAAACATGGGCTGCAGAAAATGTTATCTGGGTAGCCAAATACATTTTTTAAGATTTATATCTGCAGTTCCTTTTGAGTCAACTGAAAGAGCTCCTGATACATCTACTACACTTGATGGTTTCAGCTCCACTGCAGACAGCCACAAGAGGGGCCGCTGTACTCTCGCTTATGTGTGCTTCTGGAAATGGATGCTTGGCTAATAAAAAAGAAAAATCCAGAGAGAGACCAGTCTACAGCTACAGCTAACCAAACAACTGTCCGAGAAGAAAGCGAGCATGAGGATACATGTGAACCAACCCCAGGCTAATAGAAATTAAAAGCCCAATTAAGGAACAGACTGAAGTTAATGTTAGAAAGGGGAAGCCATCTGTGCTACAGGTCACATTCAACCCACTGCAGTCGGCACTGATGGAAAGGTTGAGGGATCGGGTGAGGAAGAAATGTATGTATATCTGTGTAGAAATGTGATATTTAATGACTAAGCCCAGCTATCCTACTATATTGTTTGATAGCATTCATAAATGGTAAATGGTCTTGCATTTCTATAGCGCTTTCCCAGTCTACTGACAACTCAAAGCGCTTTACAATACTTGCCATTCACACATTCATACACTGATGCCGGGGGCTGCCATGCAGGGCGCCAACTGCTCATCAGGAGCAATTTGGGGTTCAGTATCTTGCTCAAGGACGCTTCGAGATGGGCCGAGATTCAAACCAGTGACCTTCCGATTACTAGACGACCCGCTCTACCTCCTGAGCTACAGCCGCCCCACACTATAGTAGGAAAAAGTATCCTGCCTGCCGCAATAGACATGGTTAGTACATAGTTATACAGTGCATCTTTGTTGGTTTACATAAGGTACATGTGGGAAAATGAAACTGTAGAGGATTTGTTATGTTGCTTGACTAATCCTACTGGTACAACAGTTGAACAAATATTTTATGTCCTGAATAACTACGTGGTTACAAGTGCAGGCTGGACAGGGGCAATTGTAAAGGCAATAACAATATGAAAAAGGATGAAACGCTGCAACAGGTGAAAAGGATCAAGGGTGCAGCTGGGAAGGACATCATGTGGAATCATTGTTTCATTCATCGACAGGCATTTGCATGCAAATGGAATATGGAATATGCCCTCAACTTGACAAAGTACTGAAATTAGTTATCTGCATTTTGAATTTACTGAAGGCAGCACACTCAACAATCAGCTTTTTGATCAGATGTGGACATGGGGGCAGAACAAATGAACTTACTGTTTCATACAGAAGTGTGCTGGCTTGCAAAAAGGCATAGTTCTTACCCAAGTTTATGAACTGAGAAATTACTTTAATGCTTTCCTCCTTGAGAATAAGTCCCCCCTCGTCCATCTGTTCACTGATGACTGGCTTCTCACATTGTTGTTTCAGGCAGATCTTTTAATCTTTGAACTAACTAACTAAATTCTATCTAACTGAATTTGAAATTGCAAGACAGCACAATGTTTTTTTCAGAAACTGGAAACATATTTTTGCTTTCCAAAAGTCCCTGGAGCTGTGGCTTGCACGACTCAGACAGTCAGACCAAAGTCACTACATGTTTCCACATGTGTTACAGCACATAGAGGAAATGCTGTCGCTGACACAGATGTGAAATACCTGACTGGACTTACTCAGGTGCACCTGGTTGCACTTACTATTTTTGACTGAGCGATATGACATTTTGAGTGCCAAAAGGAGGATTCAAAACCCCTTTGACTTTGAAAGCCCAGAGTCATTGCTGGAGTTGGGGCTAACTCCTGCTGAAGAAATTGAGCTATAAAAGCTGAGTTGCAAAAAGAAGACATAAAAGCATGAAATTATCTTTATTCTGGACAAGCATCTCATCTGAATATCCTGTCCTAAGTAAGGCACGCATTTTGCTACTCATCCCTTGTACAACCACATACACGTGCAAAGTGGGATTTTCTGTTTTTACAAAAATAAAAACAAAACACAGAAACAGAAACAGACTGAACGCTGCAACAGATATGTGCAATGCGCTCTCCTCTTGTACACCTGACTGGAATGCAATAGTGAAAGGCAAGCAGGCACATTTATCACATTAGTAAGGTGTTAGTAAATAATGAGATCTGACATGTGATAGGCCTGACTTGGTTAACAAATTGATTGTTAACTATAATTTATTGACTGCTTGATAACAGTTGCAGTTAAACACAAACCAACTTTTTCTGATAATAGTCATGAGCATTTCAAAAAACTTTCACCAGCATGGTTTTGATTGTACTGATTATTCATGTTGTTCTGATAAATAACGTTGCATGTAATATAAAAGGCTAGTGTACACCCTGTTGTATGAGAGGGGGAAAAAAACAAGTTTGACAACTCCTCGTAATGCACTTATTTTGTCTGATTTATAAAGTGAGCATTTTCTGTATGTTTTACTAATGAGTTTTACATCCAGCCCTGGATGAGGGGTCTAAAATCTTCTTTTTAGTCAGATGAAGCATAACAAGGAAGCATACAACACAGCCAGAGCATACTGAAAGCTTAAATCATGGAGGTAAAGCAAAGGTATCATCAGAGACAGGAGAGGGACCTCAACTCCAAAAGATATGTGGCAGGATATACTGAGCATCACATCACATCATTACCGGTTTCTCTGTGGGTGCCTGAGAACCAGACGAATCTGCTGTCACAACTGTTTATCATTGGTCGCATTAAAAACAACGATGAGATTTCATATCAGACAGCAAAACCAAGAAGCTGATTGCTGATTGAAAAGGAGGCAAAGACACACACCTGTGTCTACATCAGTGTAGCTGAGGTGGAGCAAAAAAGGTAAAAAAAAAAGCACAGAAAAGGCTCTACTTCCTAGGGAAACTGGTACAGATTCTGGTCAGCTTTTACAGGGGAGCAATATAAAGCATCCTGACTGGATACATCACAAACTGGCATGGTTCATGCACAGCCCAGGACACGAAGGCTCTACAGCGGGTGATTAAAACCACCCAGAACATCACTGGTACCCATGTACAGAGCATCAGCAACATCAGTGAAGTAAGACTTCTGCACAGAGCCCAAAGGATAAAAGACAACACCCACCCAAGCCACAATCTGTTTACCTTCCTACCATCTAGCACAAGATACAGAAGTATGCCATGCCAACAGGCTTCATTTCCCAGGCCATGAGACTCCTCAGGACTCGAAAGTACTCAAACAATGTTTTGTTTTTCAAACCCTTGTGATTTAAAAAATGACAATACATTTACCTTGTAACCTTGTAATCTAATATGGGGCAGGTTTGATGAATTGACTTCATATACAATCTGTGGTTGACAATGTTCTGAGCCAATGTAGTTTCAACATGAGTGGTAGGGTCCCGTTGTATGAAGTATGCTTACAGCTATGTAAACTTTCACTTATTTGACCTTGTCTAAACAACTTTGAGTAAAAATTTGAAGCAAGAAATAAGCAGTCCAGTTTCTGAATCTTTACTCAAATATGCAAATACTATGGCAAGGGCACTACTTTTGTTGCTCTTGGCTGTGTATTTTGGTCTGTGCCCACTGATAACATTCCCTGGGAATCGATAATGAACTGAAAGGTTTGATCTTGCAATGTCAGACTAGTTTGATCCTTCTGAGCTTCACAAAATCGTATATGATCCCCAATATCAAGTTGTCTTTGAAGCATCACTATTCCTCCACAGTTTAAGCTAGAGACATGCCGTTCTTTCACGCTAAACTAGGGAAACAGCTCTATCCAGCAAGCCTGTTTGTCCATGCGAGTCTTATCTTTTGCCCTTATTATCATTCAGCAAGGACAACGCATTCTGACAATTGGCTTATATTTTACCTGCTCCATACAGATAGATACGTGATAAGACTGGGCTCAGAGAGCTACTGCAGAAGACAGCAGAAAAAAGGAGGAGAGAGAGAAAAGAAAGCAGTAACTGTAGCTCACTCCCTGACCCATGGGCAATTCAACTAGATATTTTCCCTGTAAGATATCCAGCAGATGATGGCAAGCTATCGGTGGGCTCCGGGATTGCATTTTTAAACAGTTCACACATGGCCATTGCCACACCTCGAAGCAAGCGTAGATATGCCTCTGATCTGGGACTGGGATCTGGGCCTGCAATCTCCAAAAACCAACAGTGACTGAAAAATCAGGGCCAAAATCCCTTAGTATGAACTTAGCTTAACTGTGATGGACTGACACCTCAGAGCTCAAGTTTATTCAGGGAGAAGGAGAAAACACAGTCTTTGTGTGTCTGCTTGACCCCAGCCCCTGTGGTTATCACAGCCACTCAGCAGAGTATATTTCTCTGTCTGCCCAGTGAACAGCCTAACAAAACATCCTGAGCATCAGTAGTCACATCACATGTGCGTGGCCCTCTGGACATGGGTCTCACTAAAAACAGACTGTTTTTCGATCATTTGTGTATTAGACCTCGCATCTACTTGTATGGAAAGTGATACTCTGCCTTGTAAGACCATTTGGGTGGTTATATGGGAGGTCTGCTGGAAAACCTTTACGAAAAGTAAGCCTTTAGGTGAAATAATATTAAGATGCTAAATTACTTAATTATATAAAATGGCCTTATTCGTGGCTCAATCCTGAGCAAGCAATGGGAGATTTGGAGCACAGAAAAAATATAATAAATAAATACAAAATTATTTTCTTTGAGCAAACAAAAATGTATTCTGTGCTCAATAAATGTATTTGTGTGTTTACTATTATTCATATTAACATGCAATAATAACCCCTCTCACTCAGTTTGACTTTTTTGGGGGGTAACTGACAACATCTGTCCCATGTTGAGAGGAGGCATACTGCTAACTTTATGTACATATCTCTGAGACATGTTAGGATTGTTATAGCTAAACTCTCTATACACACACTTTGTTATGTCTTTCTTTACAGATACATTTGTGAGAAATGATCTACAGAGCCCAGTTGAGTAGAAAGTATTTGTTGTGTGGTGCTAACTACACAGCTAACACGCACATAGCACTCCAATGTAATATTGTGTTATGTAATGTAAACACTTAACAGCTGACATTACTGTAATTACCAGGATGCGGGGGTGGAAAGAAGGATATGAAACAGCAGAAGATGTGAAACATTACTCAAGCAATTGTTTCTGGTAAAAAAAACAAAAAAACAAAAAAAACACTAACGTCATCAATAGTATAGTAAGTACTGTAGTCAATATCCCCCTATGTTATCCTGAATACAAATTAGTTTCACCAGACCACTGACACAAAAAATCTTACACAGACAATTGCATCCACAAAAATATTCTGCTAGGTATGAAAAGGACTTAAGATAGCCAATAATTCCAATGATATTTCATCATGAGTTTTATCTCATCTATTTAGCTACTGAAGCTGTGTATTTATATTGTAAAGGAAAATACAGTTATTAATTTTTAAGGAAAGCTTTCATTGTCTTTTTTTTCATACTGCATTGCAATAGGCTGTTTAAAGTGATCATATATGAAAAACAACTAATCAGTGCTTATAGTACTCTATGCTAATAGATAAAGGAGTGATGATAGTACAGTCCATGCTTTGAATTCCTTAGATATAACTATGCAGTGTTCTAAGCAGACCGGATGGCATGCAGCAGATACTGTAACAGAGCGCTCATTACAACCATAAAAGACTTGACTTGACTTGGACTTGGCAAAAAATTACTTTTGAGCATCTCTGCCCGAAGTTATGTATCTGTAGTTACTGTGAGGGCTGCACTGTGTCAGAGTAATGCAGGTTTCAGTTGAGTAATTTAAACCTTTCAGACAATTATTGCCATGTTAGTGTTTTAAAATATTTGTCAAAGCTGCAGATTATGTGTTTGATACCCTTTTAAAATAGCGCAGAGATAAACTGTGTATAAATCATGTTCGTAGTAGCAAAGTCCAAATCGAGTCCTCCATTGAGGTAAGGGTTTCTTCTACATTTCTCAGTTTGCACATCACCTCCTTTTCTCGCCTCCTCTCCTTGCAGAACTGTGTATTTACATGAACAGGACTAAATCTAAGGTGAACAAAATCTTTAAAATATTACCATGTCTGTGAACATTTGTGCCGATTCACATCAGATAGATTTTCATCAGTAATGGTGGTTGTTTAATGGTGTATTCACTACAGGCAAAACGAGTTTGACCACAGGATCATTTGTGTATAGTCATACTTTGTACACTAGCCGTCCATAGAGCAACGGCACATACCGAGGGTGGTTAAATTCAGGACAACTCTCCGTGAATTCCGTACTCACCAAACGCTCTTCCTCTCTCTCTTATTTCCCCTCTCTCTCTGTAATGTTATGTTCTTGAAATAAAGTACCCCTCCAGCTCCAGTGGGCAGTCAACATTACAGTACATACACGTCCGCCAATGAAGGTCAGCTCTGCGGGACGCTGATGCAGTCAGGTTGATGAACAGTGAAGATAAATCCACTTCAATGCCAGAAGTTTAAAAGTAATCGATGTGGTCTCCTCCCATTGGTAAAAGGTTAAGGATCAGAGCAGAATCCAAAGTGACTCCAGGTGTTTAATCTCCAGAGGGTCTGGCTCTAATCCAGATTTACTAGCTGGCTCTAAGCAGCTGAGCAGCAGCTCTTGCCCCTCGCTCCATCTGCCTGTAAAACATCTATCATATTGTTTGCATAGCCTATTGTAGGTGTAAGTCATTGGGGATTAAGGAAAAGCCTAAGTATAAATAAAGTAACTGTGAGGGACCGCCGCGGCCTCCTCACGTAAAGGGGATCCGGGCAGACTAGAACCAGGTAAGTAGATGAAACCACCAGCCAGCGAACCGTCAAATGCCAGAAAAAGGCTTTTTATTTTCCACACAAACATGAAAATAAACACACATACTCTGAGAGCACAGAACAGCAAACACTGGTGACCACATAGCCTCGCACCAGGCTACTTCCTCTCAGAGCCCTCCCAAAGAGCTGAATGAAGCTCCCTTTCTTCTTCTTCTTCTTTTTTTTAATGGCGGTTGGCAAACAACTTTTTGTGCATTTCCGCCACCTTCTGAACTGGAGTGTGGATCAGAATGGAATTTGACGATTATCGGTAATGAAGCTCCCTTAAATATGGCAGCATGCTAAGCCCAATTGGGGCAAACCATTAATGAGGGGGAACACCAAAACCAAAATGGTCCACATCTGCCATTATACACATGAATATCCCCCAGAATAAACAATACACCATCCCCTTTTAACTCACATAATATTTCACATGTCAACACAAAACCTCTGCATAATAATCACCCAAACCACTATACACTATCAAAACCAACACCCCTGAGTGCTCTGGGACGCGCCCCCCTTGCCCCATGCTCGATAAAGACCGCCCCTGCTCACCTTCTCACAGTAACATTTAAACTTTGTAGATAGCTTTAATGAGTTTTTCACAGCCATAGCAAGTGGCTTAGTGCAGAAGCATCCAGTTAATACTGTAGTTTATCTGAAACCTTAAGTGAAAAAGTATAATGAGTCTAAACTTTAGAGGGATGGGGGAAGAGCAGAACTACACAACTACAACAATGTGTGTGTATGGTCAGAGACTTGGATACTAACAAAGCCACTGGATGCCATTCCAGCTAAGCTCCTGAAACAATGCAGCAGAGGTAATCACTCCCTATGGAGCCTTACTTTCACAATAATTCCCCAATTCAGCAAGTTATTGCAAAACTAAGGCTTGATCCTATTTCCAATTTTTACCCCTACTAGTTGAGAAGCTATCAGTAGCTGTATGTTTGATATCAAGACACCAGATCTGGAAATGTGTGATTTAGTGGATTACATTGTTGGAATCTGTTCTATTTACAATGGACGATGAGCTGCTCTGTGGCTGAACTGGCCAGGATTACTTCTGTTGCCACACATGTATGGCTGCATGTGGCTGCTGCATAACGTTAACATACATCAGTTGCCTGTCTGTGTCAATTTGTTTATTTTAGATTAAGAGGGAGAGGGAGATTAAGAGGATTTAGATATTTTCAGCACAAGTGGCCCTCAAACAATCATGACTGATTCAGAGTATCCTCCATGAAAAATGTTGACGTACTCCTCAGCATGGTCGGTGGACGCTGCGCAGCCATCGGCAACTATGGGAGCTAAGTTCAGCCGATAACAATATTTTGTAAAAGGTCCTATCGGACCTCTACTCTTTACCCAAGGCCACTCCGTAGGAAACACTGTTAACCTCGAGCCAACCTATGCCCTATAATGAAACGCTGAGAACCTCCTCTTTTAACCCCCCTTTTTTGAAGTTCCCTGTGAATTTTTAAAGGAAAAGGATACTGATTAGCTTACAACAATTTTATCACAAGCTTTAAATACAGCTCAACTCCTCCAAACAAACTTTAATTAAGATTAAGATTGTCTTTATTTATCCCACAACGGGGAAATTCACATATTACAACAGCTCGAGGTGCAAAGTACAAGTAAGAATAAAAATATTCATAGAAATAATAAATAGAAAATAAATAGAAAAAAAAAGATATTTAGAAAAAGCACAAAATATTTAGAAAAAACACAAAATATCTACAAAAAACAATAAGATATTAAGATATAAAGCAAACAAGTGGGTGGAAACTGTTCAGGTAGTGCAAGAGTTAAACAGTTTGATGGCTGTGGGGATGAATGATCTGAGATTGAAATGAGAGTAAAAAACAACTGCTGGACATCATCATGAAACTAGGCCACGGATGATTCAAGGTGGTGAGTTAAATCAACAGGAAGAAGAGCATGTGCATACTGAAGATTCTATCAAAAACTAATCACCACCCACCACACTACAACCAAAATGATGAAAAATCATTTGTTGTCCACCTTTGAATCTCTAGTTGAATTGGGGGAGCCCAAAAGGGCCCTTGGCCTGGCTTTATACTCAGACTTTTAGGCCACAACCTGTGACTTTTTAACTACTGTTTTATTAATCCTATATTTTTAACTCACAGATGGACCCAGATGGAGCTTTCATTTCTTGTGTCTTAACCCCTGCTTTTTAAAAAAAAAAAAATTATCCTTTTTTGTATTTTTAAAAGATTTTAAGGTTTCCTTGACTAGGGACTGAGCTTGCTAAAAAAAAAACCTCCCCTCCCTTCCCCTCCTAATCCCTTCCTCTTTTCCTTCCCTTGGTTTTATATCATTTTTTCACTGTAGGCAATTTACCAGATTACATGCAGCTTCCTCTGGCGCCACAAAAGGCTTTATACTACTTTCACATATGCAGCAGTACTCCCCAAGATCTGTAAAGACATTTTAACGTGTAAAAATTTGTGGTGATACCCTTTAATAATTTATCTAATTTATGCAATGTAAAATACCATAGAAATACCAATGTATAATACCAAGACTTAAGCTAATAATGGTGACTAGCAACTGTTGGTGACAGTTTTTATTCAGCCAAATTTGATAATTTTGTTTAAAGTTCTTGTTGCTAAGCTATGTTTGATATGAGTTAGTGGAGTCAATTTAAGTTTTTTAATAAACTTTACTGCACTTAAACAAGTGCACAATTGTTACAAGTGTTTACAATTAATCATGTATTGTTTTTTTCTTTTATGGCAAAAGGTGTAAAGGGGTGGCAGCTTTATTTGTAACTGACCATGTTAAATTGGCGTATGATATCATCTCAATCAAACCTAAATTGTATCGTGGCACACTTTGTGATAACAACAAATATTGTATTGTTGTCCAAAGAATTGTATTGAAACTGGTGATTTACATCCCTATTAATAGTCAGTGTGGACACCAGTGATGATTACTGCAACCAGTAACTCTTCCAATATTCTGATATGACAGTATTTTTTTTTTTATAACAGACTGGAAAAAATCTGACCTACTTTTTAAGGTAAAGATTAATGAATTATGTTAAAACAGAAACACTGGTATGGTCTTAACCATGGTGTGTGTCTATAAATTAAAAGAACATGTACATATTACATTGGTACATGTACTGAAAAAAAGATTACTGAAATCCAAAGTATCACTCAAATCTCTGGAAGGATCTTTAGGATTTGTCAGTGTGTTCACTGTAAGTATGTCTGGTCTTCTTCCATAATGGTATGAAAACAGTTGGTGAATACAGCACCAAATACGTCACTTCATTACTCCAGCTGCTTGATGAGTCTTTCTGTGTTAATGAGCACGCTAAATTTCTAGAGGCCAGCAAGGTTAGCCCTTTTCTACTGGCTAACCTCGTTTCAAACATGTTGGTTGAAAGAGGAAGCCTGATTCCTCCAGGGGCTTTATGGTGGCTGACAGTGTTTCTGTCCAGGCGGTTTATGTACCAGCAGGGCCAGTCCTCTCTGGTTTCACTGAGCAAAGAGAGGGCACAGCTGTAGCCACCAGCACTGAAACCCTCCCCACCAACGACAACTGCACTGCTGCACAAACAAAGACCTTGCTGTGTATGTAAAAGGACTCCAGACACAAAACCCTTAATGGTGTGGATTACGCTGGGCTGCACAACTTTGATTTACCTTCCAGACAGCACAGTATTGACGCCTCTCTGTCCACTCAGAGAGGCTGCCAGGAACCTGCTGTCTAAAGTCCCTCCATGAGAAGACTGCACTCTATAAATCTGTATGCACTTGCACCTTTTGGTGCTTATTTTCATAAATGCAGGAAACATCCAAATGTAGCACAGGCTTTTTGTATTTTTAAGAATTTGTCATAATTACCAAGTGACCAGAGAGTTGTTTGGCCCCTCACAGAGTTAATATAGCTATGAAGTGGATGGTGAAATCCATTCAGACTGAATATGGTTTCAATAATGTGTACTGCTGAGCATACATGCACCTGAATGAACATATAAAAGAAAAATAATGCATACCAAGGGTTGTAATGAGGTGCTGAGTGGGAAAACATGAACTTATAAACATAACAATTTAAAGTGAGTGAGTCTTAAACTCAATCAAAATTGGGAGTTCACAATATGATGAAATGATAAAAGAATTTGGCCAGGTCACAAACATATACCAGCTACAGCTACAATAGTACACTAAAATACGTGTCATTTAAACAAACAAATAGACAATGCAGAATATTGATCCATATTTGCTCATCACTTTGACAGCTTGATATGAGCTATGGGAGCCTCAGCTTAGAAGCAGGACACACAATGACAGCTGCCTCACAAACATTCCCATATTAAAACTGAGTAGTAAACCAAAAAACAGGCAATATAGTTGCAGATTCTTGATCAACATTTGGTCAGCACTGAATACTTTGACAGTTTCAGCTAAGTTTTGTGAGCAGTGTGTGTTTGGATGCTGTTTTAATCTTTTTCAACTGTACTGAATAAAAAAAGCCTGCATTTATTTTGATGCTGGTGCTCTAGCAAAATATCTAAAGGCGTTCAATGTCATACAGGCTTTAAAACAGTTAACCAGCATGAAATTGTTTCAACCTACTTTGTCAAAACAACAACAAAATAAACTATAACACAGGTCCCTTTAGTTTCACAGTTGTATGGCATGGCGATATGTTTGACTTTTGTAGCGATGTGACTGAAAATATAGGGCTGCTAAAGATACAACAGGGTTGTACACATTGACTGTTTAAAATAGTGGACAGAGCCATGGTGACGTCACCCATAGGTTTCTGCAGATTAATAAAGCCAATGTTGGTCATACAGGCTGTCGCTATCTTCGCAGTAACTGACTCCAGCTCATTCCCTGCTATCGAAAATCGGCAAAGTGGGCCGAGCATTGACAAGCTATCTGTGTTCACGCAAAGAATTTCACCTTGTGTAATTCGACTGAGTTTGACCTCGGGTTTACCTGCCCTAAATAGCCAGAATACCTTGCACAATAGCCACAAGATGGTGGCAAAAAATGGCACCAAGGGTGTGTTTGTGTTCAATTTGAGCAGAGTTAACACGTATGTACTTGTTTTCTGTTATCTTTTCTTTTCCCTATCTTCTCTGTAGGTTCATGAAGTAAGTTAATCCCTCCATTCAGCCCCTCCATTCAACAGTCAAATAAGAGTTATACTGCTTTTCCATGAAATTAGCGGGTATACACAATTTTTTTTAAATGCGGGTTCACCCGCTAGAAATCGCCTATTCACCCCATTCCCACAGGGAATGAACAGGGCTCCAACTCCAACATTCTGTCCCATAATAAAACGTTCTTGAATAGGCCACATCCTAAATTCAATTCATATCTACATGGCAGCACAGAATGTTGATAACGCGTCATAACTTTGCATGCCAGAATTTAGCGTGTTCACCCTGGTCTTGTTTAGATCAAAGCTGAGCCAAGTCGAGGTGATAAAACCCTGTGTCTACTGCAGAGTCAGAGTTTACACATTACCATTAGACACAAAACCCCAATCTTAGTGGGGGTTTAAGTAGGATTTTTGACCAGTGGAAAAGGGGTATTAGTGTACATTTTTAGTGAATTTTGGGTTCTGGCTGTCTCCTCCAGAGTTTGGAAGGGATAAATTAGATCGAAGAAAGTTAAATTTATAGACTGACTAGCCCCAGCTCTGAAAACAAATATAAAGCAATACATTCTTGGAAATCAAAAGCTGTTGTTTGATTGACCTACATCCAAGTACAAAGCAATATACTACATCAAAATTCCATAGCTTTCTCTCAACTCGACTTTCATCAGCTGTACTTAGGACCAGCGGTGTACTGGCCATATGGCACGGCGGAAAAATTTCCCACAGGGTTGCCACATTGTTGGGCCAATCAAACCCTTTCAATTACACCGACCTGTCTTTCCTCTTCACTGGCCCTATCTTGTCTATTCTTCATTACCATTACCAGACCGGTTTAAAAGTTCCATTTGTATCCACCACTGGTATGAATGTAGCAGCTATATAAAGCATTTGGTTGTTTTCTTCCCAAGAGTTAGGGCTTGCAAGGAAATTTGTTTGACCAATGACCTTACTTGCCCCCTGTTGTGTTAACAATCTAGAAATGTGCAACAACAGCAGGATGAGATAGTATGTAAAAGAGTAAAGGAGAAGCTGGCGTTGGAGGCCCAGGCTTCCAAATACAAAAGAATCGACCAACTGTTTGGCCATCATGACCCTCAAGTAGCAAGCCAATGTTGATTTGGAGGAGCACACAGTGGCAATAAGATTGACGTTTAATTAATTGTAGACTATGATGGCTATGTGTTCAGTTAAGACTAGCTACTAGCAAGTACTATGGTGCTGAAGCTAGTGGGCTATGCTTTGTCCTTTAGAGTCTGTAAGCCTATGTATTTAAAAAAAAAAGGCTATGTATAAATAAATCCAAATAGTGCAATGATCTTATTGAAAAATTTCTGCAGGATTGTAGAAATGGCCCTAAAGTCACAATTCTTTTTTACAGTCATTCATATAAATATAACAACAAAATGTAACAATGCTACTACTACTACTAATTATAGTAATAATAATAAATTGTGGTTCTACATTAAATGTTGTATGTTCTAGGGCTATATTGTGTACCTCTATTCTTCCCATATCATGCTTGTTTAGTACATGGGACAACATCATTTTATTTATTTTAGGACATCTTAGGATCTGTTATTTAAATTTATTTTATTATTTTATATTTATATTTAATTTAGGATATTTTACAACAATAATTGCAGTGTTATTTACCTTAAAAAAAATCAGGGGCGCTTGTGAGCAGCGACGTGAAGACGCATTAACCTGTTGCACCCGCTAAGTGCTAACTATGCCGATCAGCAGGCTTGCCTAACTAGCATTGAGGATGCATAGTCTGATAGGGTGGTGGACCTCCAACTGAGGGATAAAGTGACCAAGCTCAACCAGAAGGCTGAAGACCTGGAGGGAAGACAGCACTGCCGCAACGTCCGAATCTTAGGAGTAAAGGAAGACTTGGAGGCAGGCTCTCACCTTGCTTACTCAGTGGCTAGGCTATGTAGCGGACCAACTTCAGCACTGTTGCATCTCACAAGAAGGTCATCTGGGTAACACTCAAACAAACACAATTTCTTCCCCCACTTTGCAGCCACAAACCTATCAGTATGATGCAATCCAGAAGGGAGAGTTTTCTCACTTCTAAAGAAGAACTGTCACACCGCGGTGAGGGGTGTCTCGTTCTGGGTTTTTTGTCTCGTGAATTTCATATTTTATTTTTTAAAAAGTAACTCTCCTCTCGTTTCAGGTCACTTGCCCTTCCTCATGTGTCACCGGTCTGACGTCTCTCCCTGATCCCTGATTGTTTCCACCTGTTTCCCATTACCCTCTTGTGTCTTATAGTCCGCGTCTCCCTTTGTTCTGTGCCAGAGTATTTTGTTCATTCGTGTACCTCCAGCCTATGTCCACAGTCCTCGTCTTGATCTATGCCAAGTGCTTCCAAGTTTGTATTCTCAATTCCTTGCTTCCTCTTAAGAAGAGTGATTTTTTGTTGTAATTTTGTCAGCTCAGTTTTGAAGCTAAGTTTAATTTTGTAGCCGTGTTTCTTCCCTCTGTCGGAGTGGTTTTTGTTTCATAGTTTTTTCAGCTCAGTCGTGTAGCATAGTATATTTTTATAGCCTAAGCATCTCTCTCCGCTGGAGCGTTTTTTGCTGTTAAATTTTCATAGTTTTATCCTCGTAGGAGTAGAGTAGTTTTCAGCCTTTTCTTTTTGTCCCTTTGGAGCCATTTTCTGTTGTGTTTTAGTTTTGCTTTGATATTCTCTGTGATTTGTTTGTGTTTATTTCTGGATTTCCTGTTTGCCAAGTTACTAGAGTTCTATAGTCTATTTGGTTGTCACTCTGTCTTAAGAGTAAATAAGTGATTTCAGAATAAAAGCCTGCTTGAACTGTTCTCGCTCTGCATCTGAGTCCTCCTTTCCGCCCAGGCCTGACAAGAACAGCTTTTAACATTTCAGACAGATTTACAATAGGGGCCTGGTGGGACACCAGAACCAAAAGGGCAATTCACACCTCCACAGGATGGAGATGAGGTCTGTTCTCCAGTTGAATGACTGAGACCTCATCTTGAATTGATATTAAGTGTTTGTTTAATGGCTATAAACATCAAACGAATTGCAATTAACGCTTCAGCATGAATCTCTGTCTGCCACAGAACATATGAAACTTTGAAGACCCCACTTTTCCCTCTACAGGGGAGGCTGGTCAGATAACAACCAAGATCATAAACGTGCCTGCATTCCAGACTGACGTTAAATGCTTCTACCTGTGCCGCAACCTTTAAAATCAGTATGAGGTGACTGTTTTATTTATTCCTCATTATGCTCATCACATTCAGTTAAAATTGTTGTTTAAGGTAAGGTAAATCCCTGTGTTTTAATACCTTCCAAGCGTGAGTAACTCATTTAAGGGTTTCATTTTTACGTGTGACAATACTGCCATCTACTGACCATGTATGAATAATTGGTTCTGCCGTTCTACATAGAGTACACAGGATACATCTTATTACAATTAGTGAAGGAAATGTTGTAGAATCCTGATTTTGTTTAGTCAAATAGTTAGGAACTATTTACTCTTTGTTTAAACTGTTATATGCATGATGTTAATGTTCTTCACGATAATTTACCTAGAAGAATTCACTCATATATATGTTCTGTTTCTTTCTCTTTTGTTTCTATACTCCTAGTTCACATATTACTTGTTCTTGATATTTTAATGGGTCATTGTGGATGACACACATGGACAAAATTGTTGGTACCCTTCCGTTAAAGAAAGAAAAACACACAATGTTCTCTGAAATAACTTGAAACTGACAAAAGTAATAATAAATAAAAACATTACTGAAAATTAACAAATCAAAATCAGACACTGCTTTTAAATTGTGGTTTCATAATCATTTTAAAAAACAAACTAATGAAATTGGCCTGGACAAAAATGATGATACCCTTAACTTAATATTTTGTTGCACAACCTTTTGAGGCAATCACTGCAATCAAGCGATTTCTGTAACTCTCAATGAGACTTCTGCACCTATCACCAGGTATTTTGGCCCACTCCTCGTGAGCAAACTGCTCCAGCTGTCTCAGGTTTCAAGGGTGCCTTCTCCAGACTCTCTCCTCCATTGTTGTTCCTGAATGTCCAGACATCAGCAACATGAATGTCATGAGGTCAGTGTGAACATCAACGCTGATGAAAAATCGCGCTGTGTCATTCGGCACAGATGGCGCATTTAAGCTGCCCGGAGCAATTAGACCCTAACAGCTAAAGTGCAAGTTAAAAACAAGGACATACAAAAACATTGGAGTAATTGAGTTAAGATTAAAGCCTATGAATGCATATTGCCATTTAGATTAGCTAGTATCTAGTAGCCTATCTGATAGCTGGTTGCTGTTAATAACATGACAGGTTTGATCTTTACATGTTCCAGATTTACAATGATGTTACTGAGAGGGAGTGAACAAGAAAAATTTCTAATCAAATGGAAAAAAAACTAAAACGTTTTAACTCTTCACAGCTGTTACGTGCCCAGCAGGGGCAGAGGGTTTGTTTTCTTTCTCCCTCTCTTCTCTGTCTCTCCCTCCCCTAGTTTTCCTTCAGGTGCTGACAAGGTGACGAGCTGCACCTGAGAGGCCATGAAGCCACCGCCCCCTGTTGCAGTAATTTCTGGGGTGGCCAATCACCTGACTGGAGGCCCAATAAAAGGGAGCCTGGCTGAGGAGCTCGCTCTCTCATTTTTCATTTGGTCCTCACATGATAAACATGCTCAGGCAGATTTTGTTTTGTTTTGGATTGGTAAAGGTATGTGGTGGGAGAAAGGAGTTAGGTAAGTTGGGGTGCCCTGTACACTTCATCACATAGTAAACTGTCTAGAAACACTAGGTTAGCGGTGGATGGATGCCACTTGTGTATCGTTTTGAAAGTTGTTTTGAACTCTGAGAGAAGACAGGTTTTTGTGTTGTGAATAAGAAGTACTATAGGCCTTGTTTTGTTTTATTGATTTCATTGCTTTGGCACTCCACCGCCCCTGTTTCCTCCCCCACACATTATAAACCACGTTGTGAGTTAAGTTCACCCCTCATTAAAAAATGTTTTCCCTTAAACGTTGTCTTGTCTAAATCCTTGGTTTGTCGTTCCCTGTCCCCCCTGGACAATAAGAAGGGACGTAACACAAATGGGGGCTCTATTTTTTCCCTGAGCTAAAAGACAATCAAGAGGTTTGATGAGTCATTGTTTTGGTACTGTGTTTGACAATGGGTTTTGAGTTGGAGGACTATATCGACAATCCTAGTTTTGATAAACTAGAGTTATGCCGCAAGGATGATTTACTGGCTATTGCAGCACACTTTAATATTTCAGTGCAAAAGTATGGTGTTAAAAGGGAGATCAAAAACAGAATATTGGAGAAGCTACTTGAGTTAAATGTTCTCTCAGTCCCTGTGTCTCTTGATGATGTTCCTTCTGCTGTAGAGGTTTTGTCTCCTAGAGATGACAAAGTTGAGCTGGTTACACTGACTACACCTCCAGCAGACATGGCTGAAGGTGGGGCTTCTCCTGCTACTTTGCCTCGTTTTGAGCCTTTCTCTCTAGAGTCCCATGGATCCAGTATGGATGCCAGACTCAAGGTTCACCTAGCTCGCCTTCAGCTGGAGGCACAGGAAAAGGAAAGCATGCGTAAGGCAGAGCATGACCTCCAATTACAGATACGCAAGCTTGAAATAGAAGCTGAAAAGGAAGTCAAATTACGGCAGCTTGAAGTAGAGGCCCTGAGAATTTCTTCTGGCCGAACACTGATGCTTGTGCAGCAGGGGCTGGGGCGGTGCTTCTGCAAGAGGATGACCAGGGCATCGACTATCCTGTGAGTTACTTCTTCCGCAAGTTTGATAAACACCAACTTAAGTATTCCACCATTGAGAAGGAAACTCTTGCACTCTTGCTTGCTCTACAGCATTTTAAAGTTTACGTAGGGTCAAGTGCAAAGCCTTTCAAGGTTTTTACAGATCATAATCTCCTGGCATTCCTTCACCGTATGTACAACCACAACCATCGTCTTATGCCTTGGTCCCTGATTGTTCATAATTACAATCTTGTCAATCAATTAACCATCTCAGAGAATGAGGATTGGGCTGGGATTTTTCAGGTTGTTGTGCCTACAGTTTTTCGTTCCCAGGTGTTGTCCCTAGCTCATGACCACCCATGGTCAGGACACATGGGGGTCACAAAGACCTATAACAGAGTCCTTAAGCATTTCTTTTGGCCAGGACTTAAATCTGATGTGGTGCAGTACTGTCGTACTTGTCATGTGTGACAGGTGGTTGGTAAACCAAATCAGGTGATCCCCCCCTGCTCCTCTCTGTCCCATTCCAGTTATGGGTGAACCATTTGATAGAGTGATTGTAGATTGTGTGGGACCACTGCCGAAAACTAAATCTGGGAATCAGTTTCTTTTAACTATCATGTGTACTTCCACTAGGTTCCCAGAAGCTGTCCCCCTGCGTAAAAGTACAGCTCCAGTGATTACCAAGGCCCTGGTAAAGTTTTTCTCGCTGTTTGGTCTGCCAAAAGTGGTTGAAACTGACCAAGGTACCAATTTAAAATCCAAGCTGTTTGCTCAGGCCCTGAAATCTTTAGGTATAACATGTAGCCCTTACCACCCTGAAAGCCAGGGAGCACTTGAACGATTTCATCAGACTATGAAATCCATGTTGAGGAAGCACTGTAGTGACTCCCAGAAGGATTAGGATGATGGTGTCCCCCTAGTTCTGTTTGCTGCCCGTGAAGCAGTACAGGAGTCACTAGGTTTCAGTCCAGCTGAGCTAGTGTTTGGACTTGAGGTTAGGGGTCCGTTAAAGGCCCTTAAGGAGCATTTGGTCATACCAGAACAAAAGGTAAAAAGAATTCCAGAATACGTGGCCAAGCTTAAAGAGCGCCTCCAGCTGGCTTGCTCTTTGGCTAGGGATGCACTGACCTCTTCCCAAGTGAAGATGAAGAAACATCATGACCAGAGAGCAGTTGCTCACTGGTTTCAACCGGGAGACAAAGTGTTGATTCTTTTACCTGTACCTGGTTCTACTCTTTCCACTAGGTTTTCAGGTACTTATGTGGTAGAGAGCAAACTGAGTGACACAAACTACATTATCCAAACCCCTGACCGCCGGCGACAGACCAGAGTGTGTCATGTCAACATGATGAAACTGTACCACCCCCGAGAGGATGAAAATGAGCCACCTACATCCCAAACCATTGTTTCACCTATGGCGTCAATTTCAGAGGTGAGCTCTTCTGCTGCTGTTGATGGCTTGGTGATGCATAATGCTACACCACAGGGGGCGAGACTAAGAAACACTGAGGTTTTGTCTGATTTGTCTCACTATCTGTCTCATCTCCATGATGATCAGAGTAGTGACATTACAAAACTCATGTATGTTTTTCCAAGCCTATTCAGTGATATTCCCTCCCAGACCTCAGTCATCACACATGACATCGTTCTGACTAACCCTATGCCAATCAAGCAGTGGGCCTGTCGGATTAATCCAGCTAAGAGAGAGGTAATGAAAAAGGAGGTGGAATATCTATTGCTGAATGGATTTGCAGTACCAAGTTGTAGTTCCTGGAGTTCTCCTTGTCTCCTAGATGTTAAGTCTGATGGAAGTCCGAGATTTTGTACTGACTTCTGCAGTGTAAATGCAATCACTGTCCCTGATGCATATCCTTTACCTCGTATCGATGATTGCATTGATGAGCTCGGTCCTGCAAAATATGTTAGCAAGCTCGAGATGTTAAAGGGATATTGGCAAGTTCCTTTAACCCGCCAGGCTTCTGAAATAACGGCTTTTGCAACCCCTGACAGCTTCCTCCAGTATACAGTTATGCCTTTTGGACTGTGCAATGCTCCTACTACCTTCCAGAGGCTAGTAAATAAGGTATTAGGGGATGTTTCAAACTGTAAAGCTTATTTAGATGACATTGTGGTGTATTCGGATGACTGGGCTAGCCACATGACCACACTGAGGGAGGTTTTCAGACACTTATCTGCCGCATCTCTTACCCTGAACCTTGCTAAATGTGAGTTTGGGAAGGGTACTGTTCTCTATCTTGGTCAGCAGGTTGGTCAAGGACAGGTGTGTCCGGCAAATGTGAAAATCACAGCCATTGCTGAGTTTCCAGTACCACCTACCAGAAGGGAGCTGTGCCGTTTCCTTGGGATGGCTGGTTACTATCGGCAGTTTTGCAAAAACTTTTCCTCTGTGGCAGCCCCAATGACTGCTTTAACCAGTCCTTCCAAGCCCTTTGTCTGGTCTGGTGAGTGTCAACAGTCTTTTGATAGCCTGAAAGGTCTTCTTTGTTGCACTCCTGTTCTGTCTGCCCCAGATTTCACCTCACCCTTTAAGCTAGAAGTAGATGCTTGTGTAGCAGGGGCTGGGGCGGTGCTTCTGCAAGAGGATGACCAGGGCATCAACTATACTGTGAGTTACTTCTCCTGCAAGTTTGATAAACACCAACTTAAGGGTTACACCCCGCCTTTCTGAAACCCCGCTGTTCCGAAAATAGACTTCCATTCCTCGTAATGGCGTGGTTTCTCATTTTTTCTAAAGACCCCGCTATTCCGAAAAGGCTATTGTGGTACCCCTGACCCTAACCCCTAACCCTAACCATATTGGGAAGTAATTGGAAGTTGAAAGTCGGATTCGGAACAGCGGTGTGTCGGAGTGGGGTGTGTCGGGATTGAGGGGTTTCGGAATGGAGGTGTTTCGGAATGTCAGGCTGTTCCCCAACTTAAGTATTCCACCATTGAGAAGGAAACTCTTGCACTCTTGCTTGCTCTACAGCATTTTGAAGTTTACCTAGGGTCAAGTGCAAAGCCTATCAAGGTTTTTACAGATCATAATCCCCTGGTATTCCTTCACCGTATGTACAACCACAACCATCGTCTTATGCCTTGGTCCCTGATTGTTCATAATTACAATCTTGAAATTAACCATAAAAAGGGATCTAAAAATATTATTACTGATGCATTATCACGTGCAGCATAGTTAGGTAGGTTGCAGGTTTTGTAGTCTGGTTTCAAAGACATGATGTTTGGACTTGTATGGGTGGGGGTGTTACGTGCCCAGCAGGGGCAGAGGGTTTGTTTTCTTTCTCCCTCTCTTCTCTGTCTCTCCCTCCCCTAGTTTTCCTTCAGGTGCTGACAAGGTGACGAGCTGCACCTGAGAGGCCATGAAGCCACCGCCCCCTGTTGCAGTAATTTCTGGGGTGGCCAATCGCCTGACTCAAGGCCCAATAAAAGGGAGCCTGGCTGAGGAGCTCGCTCTCTCATTTTTCATTTGGTCCTCACATGATAAACATGCTCAGGCAGACTTTGTTTTGTTTTGGATTGGTAAAGGTATGTGGTGGGAGAAAGGAGTTAGGTAAGTTGGGGTGCCCTGCACACTTCATCACATAGTAAACTCTGTCTAGAAACACTATGTTAGCGGTGGATGGACACTTGTGTATTGTTTTGAAAGTTGTTTTGAACTCCTTTTTTTTTTTTTTTAGAGAAGACAGGTTTTTGTGTTGTGAATAAGAAGTAGTATAGGCCTTGTTTTGTTTTATTGATTTCATTGCTTTGGCACTCCACCTCCCTCCTTTCCTCCCCCACATATTGTAAACCACGTTGTGAGTTAAGTTCACCCTCATTAAAACATTTTTTCCTTTAAACGTTGTCTAAATCCTTGGTTTGTCGTGTTGTCGTTCCCTGTCCCCCCTGTACAATAAGAAGGGATGTAATAACAGCTAATATAGCTAAAGCTAGCATTAGCTACTATCCAGCCATTAGAATCATTGCTAACACTATGGAAAAGGTAAAGCTACATATTTTGCGCTTTAATGTCAATTTAAACCACTAAACACGTTTACTGTTAAAAAGAGTTAGTAGTAGGGAGAGACGCCATTAGCTTACCTTTCTCACAGGACAAAGAGCAGACTGTCAACTGTTGTTCAACTGCTGGTCAGATATACATTTGAATTTGTTTATGGTGGAAAAAAAGATCCCTCCAGAACCTTTTGAAAATAGATCCTCCAGGAACCCCTTTAGCTGTTAGAGGATTGTCCAAGAACTCTTTTTGTTCCAAGTGAGCAAGGTTCCTTGAGTATTGAGTATTGAGTATTTGCAGGCTACATACTGGCAGAAGTGGTTCTCCCCAAGTCACTCACACTAGAGGTCGACCGATTAATCGGTTTGGCCGATAGGACCTTTCACAAACCATTGTTATTGACTGAACTTGGCTCCGATAGTTGCCGATGGCTGCACAGCCTCCACCGACCACACAGGGGAGTACATCACCTTTTTACATGGAGGAATACGCTAAGTCAATCATCATCATTTGAAGGCCACTTGTGCTGAACATATATCTAAATCCTCTTAATCTCCCTCTCCGTCTTTATCTCAAGTAAACAAATTGACACAGACAGGTAACTGCTGTACATTAACGTTAGATATGCAGCAGCCATACATGCACAACAGACTTTAATTAATGTCATGTTTTTCAATGTAGACTAAGAGACTAACTTTACATCAGACATATTTTTTTCATAAACTAATTCTCCACTTCATGAAATACCTTCCATGCATTACTCTGGCACCAGGGTTAGAAAATGTGGGCTAACAACAAATCTTTGCACTCCCGTCATAACGTTAATCGTTGGAACAACTGATTTTACTGGAGGCTGACAAGTGTGGCATTCAAGTCATATCTAGTCTCGCATAGCCAGACCTCTCTCATACAGTATGACTCATTTTCTGTTTATTCTCCCCACAAGTTTTACAGTCTTGAATATATAACGCAAGGCCATTACCTTGTCCATGACAGGGACAGGGCACTCTTTTCCAAATAATCCAGCCACGTAGCTATCCATCCGTTCATGAAATGAAATAGCACGCTTTAGGATCCTCCTTACCCTGGGAATATGCACAAACATTTATGGTTTTTAAGAGTGGCATTTAACAATGTAGCGGGACGCACAACAGAAGTAATCCTGGCCAGTTCAGCCACAGAGCAGCTTATCGTCAATTGTAAATAGAACAGATTCCAACGATGTAATCCACTAAATCACACGTTGCCAGATCTTGTGTCTCGATAGCAAACAGACAGCTACTGCTAGCTTTTCAACTAAAATTAAAGACTTTGTCCTGCACATCTCTAAAGTAACTCTATTTTACCAACGTTACAAAGCTTGAGTTTCACTGTAATTTATCACAGAGAGGGTAGGAGGGACTAGGGGGAGAGAGAGAGGGATAGAGAGAGGGCCCTAATGTTCAGTTCAACAGTTCTCATAAAGGTTATACCAAAGATTGTTAACTTTCATCAGTGTTACATTTAAAATATGAATATAGATGACTATGTTGTACCTGTCCAGCTTTCACAGACCAAAAAAAAATTGCCATTTTAATAACACAGATGTATATATAATATATATATATTCAATATTGGCCAATTAATCGGCTATCAGCTTTTTCCTTCTCCCAACTATTGTTATTATATCTGCCTTTAAAAATCCACTATTGCTCGACCTCGAACCCACACCTCCATGTTCGCATTGCAATACTCTAGACACCAAACAAGCAAGCATATAAATTGGTCTGCAAAATGTTAGCATTTGACAGGCACTTTACTTTCCTCACAGTTTTAATCTCACAACATTCGCAGATGGTTTGGAAAAGTATCAATATGTCTGTGGGATTTTGGCAGGTGCAATTTATGAGACAACATTTAAAGTCTCTTGGGTAGAATTCATTCAGTCCTCTCCAGTGATCCCCTTACTACTCTTAACAGGAACAGGTGGCACATTTGGAAAAGTTTATATACTGCAATAAAATGACAAGGGGTTTTTAATGCGGAGTAAGGAGCAAAGTACTGCCTTGCAATGCATTGTAAAAATCCATGATTCAAGATTGAAAATTTGTGGTATACAATCTCAGAAATCCTTAGGGCTAAAGATGGAAAATAGCAATAAAGTAAAAATCTAGCCAGTCCAACCCAAAACAAACAAAGACAAAAGCATTAGATATCTGAGCTAAACGCAAAGGAATCGTCATGCAGGGCAACTTTCCAGCTAACCAGCTAGCTGTATTCATCAGCAAAAGGCCAAGGTCAGAATCAGGTATGGTTGTTTTCAAATGTATTTTTTGTTTTCACAAATTGCATTTGAAAAAACGGTTCTACACAGGCATTAAACTTTTCACAGTTTAGGGCCTGTACCTTAACACCAGAATAAACACTGACTATTCTTCCTGGGGTCCACCTCAAATACACTTATACAAACACTATAGCCACATAAACACAACAAACAAAACAGTTCACCTAATTGAATTAACAATCAAGTTCTTATGTTTTCCTGTACATTTAAATCTTAATCATTCAAATTATGGCTTTTTTTGTATTTCATGTTCAAAAACTAGTCCCTGTACATTGAGAGCAAATTTAACCAGAGTCAAATTCCTTGTTTGTGTACACATACTTGGCCAATAAAGCTGATTCTGATTCTAAGGTTTCACATTTGAAAAAACATGTCTTTACACAAATTAACTGATATTAGCTGAGCTTTTCATTTACAGTTTTTTTCGATTGCTAAGACGCATTGGTCGAAACTGAAGCGGCATGTTCAAAACTCTTAACAGTCTGCAAAACAGAAATGCATGTGGGCTAAACTGTGTCTCACTTTTCATTGCTTTCAGACAAAGTGCATTCAGTGACCACAGTCACCGAAATGGATGAAGTCTTTTCTCATTCACTAGTTCACACCTGCAAAACACTATGCTTTAACAGCACATTTTTCGAATGCTAACACACTTTGTTCAAAACAGTTAAAAAAACACTCAAAACAGAATGATAGGGGAAAAAACACAGGGAATTTCTGCTGCAGCCACATTGAAATCTATTGAAAATGATATCAAAATATTGACAATAAAAATAAATAAAACGAAGATGCAATTCCAAACAGCTGATGGTAGTTTTCAGCTGAAAACTGATTCAGGTGATCTGCGTTTGGCCTCATTAGCAAGCATATACAAAAGGAGGCTTCTGATTCTTTTTCCTGTGCAAGTATGGATCAAAGAGCAGCGGGCGAAGTTGGTAGAGAGAGAAGAGCAGCCAGGAGAGGAAGGAGTTTAGTTTTATCTCTTACTGTAATTTGTATTCTACCCCTGGAATTCTGAGATTCTGCATTATTCTGTTTACGTAATCTTTATTTTCTGTATGGTCCTGAAATGCAAAAGCACAAATGTTCTTGAATAAATCTCTGCAATCCTGATTCAGTGTTGTTGCAATATATTACAGCATTTACTATAATTTAGAACCATTAAAGTGCAAAAGATCCTATATAAAATACTGATTTACCTGACAAAAATCATTCAAACTTGAAATATAAGATGTATTCGATGTAATGTTCTTTGTTGTTAGTATTTTGTCGTTCCGTTTGTTAAGAGTGATTTTGTGTGTTTCCAAAGTGAGACAATGTGCTAGTGTTTTGTTGAATGAGCTTCTCTTGAGACAAGTATGAAGTGTTTTGTTGGTGAGACACACTTTTGGGCATGAGATTAACTGTTGAGCTGAGCTGAAAGATGGAAATGCAGACTGTGTTAAGAGTTTTGAACATGTCGCTTCAGTTTCGACCAATGCTCCTTAGCAATCGAAAAAAACTGCAAATATGGAGGAGTCTGATGGTGGACTGGCTCAGTAGGTTTGAATCTACAGATACCTCTATGGCCCCTGCTTTAGAGGACCCGGGGATGGCCAAATGACTCTAAATTCAACTTTACAGTTTCGGTCTGAAGTCAAACGACAGTGATTACAGTGACTGTTGCAGGGAGCATGCAACCATGATGGATAATGATGTTGTTCCAGTAACACTTGTTGACTTCTCGCCAATTCGCAGAATATTTTGTTTGTAGGCCCCCTGTTTCAGAGAACGTAACAAAACATCGCTCTGTGCATCCTCGTAACTCGCGCGCCATCTGCAGAGGCCAATTCCACTCGTGTCCATGATTTATGCGTTTGCAAACAATCTCTGCACCCAGATGACAGTGACTGCCACACCCGTTACCACAACTCTCCTCCCACTGGAGCGCATGATCAACAAGGTAACAACGGCTGCTGCTGAAGAAATTAACTCAGTGCGCTCCCGGAAAATTAAAGTATGTCAGTGCGATGCCGCAGTCCGCACACTGTGTCCGTCATTTCTTACTTTATCAAAAGTATGTTTTTAAATTTATAGTCTTGCACCCAAAAAGTTCATCTCAAAAGATGTTGTGGACTATATAGTTCCACTGAATAATTATTATATATATTATTATAAGTTGAAGACTGCACGGCGTCTACATTGTATATGACATATGTGCATCGTAACATATTTAGAAAGAAAAAACGTATAGTAACTAGGTCTACACACCCTAATTCTACTTTTGTATCCCCCTGGAATGGATGAATAGCTTACGCATTTAAAATGATGTAAAGTGGTTTTACAGTTCTTTTCTGGTGCTTGTATAAATGTATCTTCACTTCCACCTCTGCTAACAGTTTGTGACATTAAGTCTTTGTCAATCCTAAATTTAAACTAAATATGTCCTTGATCAATGACTTATTATTAATATTATTATTATTATTATTATTATTATTATATTGTTGTTGTTGTTATTATAAGATTATTATTACTACCTAGTCTGTAATCAGATTATATATGCAATCTGGCAGACGTTTTGAAGAGAAACGTTACCTTATTTATAAGAGAATAACGATCCTGCCTGAGCTCATGGGTCCGTTGTTTGGTGTTGATGGTAATATATCCAGTAATCAATCCTGAAAAGTATCAGCTTTGTCCTCCTGAAGGCTCACAGGCAGTGCTCAGTCAAATGAGGACTCTCCGGCAGCGTCTCAAGAGCACACTGACAAACCCATCCCATTCTCAAGACACTCTGGACTGATCCTGTGACATCACTAGCCTCTCTACCAATTACAGCTGTCACCGTCCTGCACATTTCATTGCTATGAAAGTGTTGTGGAACAGTTATTAGCTCGACTTTATATGACATAGATTTAAAATTAATAGTTGATAGGTGTACACACTTTTAATAATACGGAGCGATAGAGGTGACATGGATGTGTTGGTTTTTTTTTAACTCGCGCGCGAGCGAGATACATATAGATGAACGGATCTATATGAAATGGACTAAAAGAGCGGTCATGAGTCGTGTTGTAGCCAATGATTTATGTATAACATAAAGAGACTTGCTCCTTTTGTGATGAGATGAGAGACTTGATGTTTTGTGATGAGATTTAAATATAATGTGTTCATATTCTGGTAATGGCTTATAATAGCAGCCAGTATGAATCACGTCTGTTACAATACTCTCACCTTGGAAGAATTGTCAATAAAATCAGGCAAATGTTTATCTGTTTCTGTGTGGGTTAATAACACTGTGTACATATAAGAACAGTTTCAGTTCCACTTGTGTACTATTTACTCTCAGCTATTCCACCCCAAAGCTGATGTGTTACTATAAGCTTTAACATGTAAGTTATAAGATAGTGTGTAAAACATGCTGGAGTACTACCTCAAAGAAGCCAATATGCGTGCAAAAGTATTAAATAGGCTACTCTATACTAAGAGTAAGCACAAGCCAAGTATACTTCTACTTTCTATATAAGGCAAGAATACTTAATTATACTTTTCTTAAGTATATCTAGATCAAAAGATTAAGTACAAGTATAGGCCAAATATACTTAGACTTTTCTGTATACTTATATAAGATAAGCCAAGTCTCCTTAAGCATAATTTTGTTAAGTATATCTCTGATTAGTACATAAAAAGTACACTGAAAGCATACATTCTTATTTTTAGTTTAAAAGAAGCATACTAATAGCATACTTGAATAAACTTCTTTTCTGTAAGGGCATGACCGCTCTTTTAGTCCATTTCATATAGATGCGTTCATCTATATGTATCTTGCGTGCGCGACTTACTGTATCCAGAGGCGATTCTAGAGTCTGTTGGGGCCCCAAGCAAAAATTTCCATAACATAATAAGTTTGCTTATTTACTTTCTTCTACCCTAATAGCTAGCAAATTAATACTATTCATTTACTAGCTCTATTATTTTAATAGAGTGCTGCTACTTCCTGTCAAGGAGGACAGGACAGCAGCTAACGTTAGGTGACACTTTTTTCCTTTTTTTTTTTAACTTGTTGCTGACCATAACCGCGTCTATGGCAGTGGCCAGGCAGAGCCGCACTCGAGTCGGTCGAGGTCAATGGAATGCGGGTCCAGCTCAGCTTGCAAACTAACCGAATGTGAAGTAATTCACATAACAATGTTACCGTTTTTAATTTCAAAGGGATCAGCCAGCGGCGCCTTCGCACATGCGTGACTCGCAAGCACCCACAGACAGTCCAGGACTAGGCCATCTGTGGGTGCTTTGGCATGGTCCCACGGCAGCACCCGCTGCTCGTTGAACGATACGTGCTTTCACGTCAGAGTCTCCACAAGTCTCCAAATACACCAGAAAAAGTCGCTAGATTTGTCGCTAGTCGCTTTTATGAAAAAGAGTCGCTAGAGGGGTCTGAAAACTCGCTAAATATGGACAAAGTCGCTAAGTTGGCAACACTGCATCACACAGGTGAACGTGAGGTGGGATTGATTGACATGGGGCCCCATTCCGGAGGTTTCGAGATGTCAATGTAAATCAAATCAAATCAAATCAAATCAAATCAAATTTTATTTGTATAGCCACAATTCACAAATCACAGTTTGCCTCAGAGGGCTTTACAATCTGTACAGAGACGACACCCTCTGTCCTTCGACCCTCGATTCGAGTGAGGAAAAACTTGCCCCCAAAAAAAGCCCTTTTAACAGGGAAAAAAAAATGTGAAAGAACCTCAGGAAGAGCCACAGAGGAGGGATCCCTCTCCCAGGACGGACAGACGTGCAATAGATGTCGCATGTACAGAGCAGATCAACGAGATCACAATGTATACAATTATAACAGATGGTTGACAGGAATGAAAGTACATAAAGAGGTATTACAGCAATAATAATGAAATGCACATAATGGAAATGTGACTACTAGTAATAACAGTAGTAGTGGTTAACGGTAAGGATAGTATGTAGTAATGCATTACAATAATAGTAGTGAAACGTATGTAACAGAGATATGACTAATATTAGCAACAGTAGTGGTGGGTGTCAGGCAGGGCCATGGCAGTAGGCGCATCCACGATCCACGACCCGGGTGCGGCCAGGATCCATGAGAGCCTGTAGGACTAGAAAGCACAAGGACTCTGGGGAAGAAGTGAAGTCAGTGACATGCAGAGATGGGGCATGTATACAGGCATAATGTATACAGATGGAGAGGAGAGGAGGAGAGAGAAGCTCAGTGTGTCATTTGTCCCCCGGACTGGACCTATAGCAGCATAACTAAGAGCTGGTCCAAGACAGGCCTGGGCCAGCCCTAACTATAAGCTATATCAAAAAGGAAGGTCTTAAGTCTACTCTTAAAGGTAGAGAGGGTGTCCGCCTCCCGGACCAAAACAGGAAGATGGTTCCACAGAAGAGGAGCTTGATAACTGAAGGCTCTGGCTCCCATTCTGCTTTTGGAGACTTTAGGAACTACAAGTAATCCTGCGTTCTGGGAGTGTAATGCTCTAGTTGGGTAATAGGGTATGAGCTCCTGGAGATATGATGGTGCCTGACCATTAACAGCTTTGTAGGTGAGGAGAAGGATTTTAAACTCTATTCTTGATTTTACAGGGAGCCAGTGCAGAGAGGCCAATACAGGAGTAATATGATCTCTTTTCTTAGTTCCTGTCAGTACACGTGCTGCAGCATTCTGGACCAGCTGGAGACTCTTTAGAGACTTTTTAGGGCAGCCTGATAATAGAGAATTACAATAGTCCAGCCTGGAAGTAACAAATGCATGGACTAGCTTTTCTGCATCTTTTTGGGACAGGATGGGCCTGATTTTTGCAATGTTACGTAGATGAAAAAATGCAGACCTTGAAATTTGTTTTATGTGGGAGTTGAAGGACATATCTTGATCAAAGATGACTCCCAGATTCCTGACGGTGGTGCTGGAGGCCAAGTTAATGCCATCCAAACTAGCTATATCATTAGATAATGCATCTCTAAGGTGTTTAGGACCAAGTACTATAACTTCGGTTTCATCTGAATTTAACAGCAGAAAATCGCAGGTCATCCAGGTCTTAATGTCCTTGAGACATGCATGGAGTTTAGTTAGCTGATTAGCTTCATCTGGCTTTATTGATAAGTATAACTGGGTATCACTGCGTAACAATGAAAGTTTATGGAGTGTTTCCGAATTATATTTCCTAGAGGGAGCATATATAAGGTGAATAGTATGGGTCCAAGCACGGAGCCTTGAGGAACACCATGACTAACCTTGGTATACAGGGATGACTCATCATTAACATGTACAAACTGAAATCGATCCGATAAATAGGACTTAAACCAGTTTAATGCGGGTCCTTTAATGCCAATTAATTTCTGCTGTGAACTGACGCTTCAAGGCTGGAAGTTGATGCGTCCCTCTCATAACTATAGGACACAGAAATAGGCAACATCAGCACATTTGTAAAACGTCTAGTTAAAGCTGGAGTGTGTAAGTTATTTCTGGCGTCATTTGGTCAAAAATCAATAATAACCTTTCAACATATTGTAATACATAGTGTTATGACAGAACACTGGACTTCTGTGTCTCCTCTTGGCTCTGTATTCAGGCTTTAAAAAATCAGTGCCATGACGGCAGTGTTCAGCCAATCACAGTTCATTTTACAGAGCAAGCTGTTTTGGGCGTTCCTATTGGTTGCTCGAACCAAAGTCGATGCGCGTTCATGTTCCATGAAGTTGCAACGGCGGACGTCCTGGCAGGAAAAGCAGCTATCCCGGCATTACCAACAAAAGCGTACACGGCTAAGTAAACCAAAAAAAGGAAGATCGATGTAGAGAAATGAGAGTCTAAGAGGGAGAGTGACAATAGACGGAGTAAATCGCGTGTAAACATTGGACAAACATATCCGAGGTGGAGAGAGCTTAGCGATAGCATCGGGCTGAAGTTGGATTTTGAGCTTGGTGTTCATGCCTGGACAGGTGAGCCACCAATGCAAGTTTTTACGTAGCTGATAATCTAAATGTGTGGTAGTAATTGGCTGTGTAGTTGAAATGACGTGAATCTAATAAAGCAGGCAGTTTGTGGTCACAATTGACAAGTAATGTTGTGAGTTGATTAGCTTTATGCGATGAGGTCACGTGATGACGGACAGGTGAACATGGCGTTCTAGTGTGGTTGCTCACCAGATCGGAGAATTGCCATCTCAAAACAGGTCAAAATAAAGCAACAAATTAATAAGAACGGAGTGGAAAGTAAAAATTCAAACGGATGTCTCAAGATCGTGTAACAATAACGAGAAGCAGAGCAAGGATTTTGAAGAACAACGACATGAAGGCTGCGGAGACACACCTGCCTGTGAGTGATACTGAGGAGGAGGCTCCCGCATGGGCAAAAAGTTTGACTAACGCTTTCCAAAGTCATCAGGACTCGGTGAATACTAAACTTGAGGAGATCAACTCTTCAATCAAATCCCTGTCCAAGGAATTTCACGCAGTGAAGCACAGGGTCACAAACGCAGAACAACGCATAAGCGCTCTGGAAGATGATCGGGGAAATGAGAACACACTGGTGAAAGAGCTATCCAAAAAAGTATCATCGCTTTGCCAGCGGGTTGACGACCTTGAGTCGCGCAGCAGGAGAAATAATATCAGGATTATTGGCCTGAAAGAAGGAACAGAAGCGGACGATCTGTCTGGGCTGTTGGGCCGTGTACTCCAGCACATACTGGGTGAGGGTGAGCCTACACCTGAAGTGGACCGGGCTCACCGAGCTCTTCGACCACGTCCAAACCCGGAGGATCCACCTCGTAACATCATTGTGCGCCTTCTAAGATGGGGAGACAGGCAGAAGATACTGGCGGCGGTGAGGAAGAAAAAATCTCTCTCCTGGCAAGGTCAAGCCTTTTTTATTCGACAAGATCTTTCCACAGAGGTGCGGAGGCAACGCGCTGAATATAATGACATAATTGAAGATCTGAAGAAGAGGAGGATAAGGGTCGGCATATTACATCCTGCCAGGCTGGTACTCACCATCGATGGAGAAAAGATTATTTACAACACACCCGAGGTGGCACGGAAGGAGCTACAGAAACGTCTGCAGGGGAAAAGCTCTCCAGGTACCAGCTCACCTGCAGCCGACCCATGAAGAGGAGGACACTCGTACAGTGAGTCTGCGTCCTTGACAAGCTGTTAAATCTTTTGGTCCTCTATATCCTAAATAATTTTGAATGAATTAGACCTGATTGTGAGCGGCAGATTTTTTATTTTATTTTTATTTTTTATTTTTTTCTTCTTGTAATTGGGCTACTGAGGGCCCCCCTTTAAGTTCGATGGCTGTTTTGAATTTAAGGAAGGAAGGAAGGGGAAGGAGGAAAAAAAAAAAAAAAAAAAAAGCGAGTAGTGATTTCACCTTATTTTCTATCGTATTTTTGTGGGGGTATCACCCCCTGAAGTCGAAATCCCTACTAACTAAGATTTTGGACATGATCTGGTTTAAGCAATCATACTACGCCTACACCCGACTATCGCGGACTGAAGATGAGATGGAGTCTCATCTTATTGTTAATGATGTGTAATCCGCCTACTGTGGGTTTTGTTTATTCGTTTATTTGTTTGTTTAGATGTTTTCTGTTATGTTCTGTGGGCTTTTGTGTGTGTACCCCCTCCCATTCACAGTGCTTACGCATTAACTCAAAGAGGGCTTCTTCCTCACCAAATGTTTTAAATGGTTCTGAATAAATTTAAAGTAATTTCATGGAACATAAATGGAATACAAAATCATGTGAAAAGATTCAAAGTCTTATCTCATTTAAAATCTCTTGATTGTGATATTGCACTATTACAAGAAACACATCTCTCTAAAGAAGAGTCTTTAAAGTTAAAGCAACGCTGGGTGGGACAAATTTTCTTTTCTCCAGGCACAGGGGCCTCCAAAGGGGTTTGCATTCTCATCTCCAAAAAAATATCATTTACTGCCTTGGATGTGATTGCAGACAAAGAGGGACGATGGGTGATAGTCCTTGGAGAACTGGAGAATAACAAAATAAATATTATGAATCTATATGCCCCAAATCTGGCACAGGCCACCTTTTTGTCATCAATAAATATCTTGTTATCTCAGTTTAAAGATATACCATTACTAGTGGGAGGTGATTTTAACCTGGTGAGCAATGCAGTAATTGATCGCTCAAGTCCTCCCCTACCAGCTGATAAATCTCTCTCCCGAGCCTTTAAAGAGCTATTACAAACACACTCCATAACTGATGTGTGGCGTCTATTTAACATGAATTCAAGAGAATATACATTTTATTCAAAGACGCATAACTCCTATTCTCGTATTGACTATCTCCTTTTGTCAAATGCTCTACTGGACAATGTTTCAGACTCTACAATTCATAGCTTCCTCATCTCAGATCATGCTCCAATTTCAATAACTTTTTGTCCTACCAGTGAGAAGAAATTAAAGCATAAAAAGTGGAGTTTTAATAACTCACTGTTAAGAGATGATATATTTGTTAGGCTAATTAAAAAAAATATTAAGGAATTTGTGGAAATTAATATGAATCCAATAACCCCTATTTCAACAATCTGGGAAGCATTTAAAGCAACCTGTAGGGGTTGGATTATTAGCTATGCATCATATAAAAATAAGGAGAAACTGAGGAAGAAAACTGAATTGTTATCAAAGCTTAAGGATCTGGAGTCTAAACATATGAGAGATCCAATGAGCACTTCTTTAAAACAAGAATTATTTTTGACAAAGGCTGAGGCACAAGCAATGTTACAGGAGGAATCTGCTTTTTCATTATATAAATTGAGAAGGACATATTATGAAAATGGGGAAAAGGCAGGGAAAATGTTAGCATATCAATTGAAAAAACTAGAACAAAAACACTCTATTTACTCTCTAAGGGATAGCAATGGTATGATCATTAAGGATCAGGGGACTATTAATGATACCTTTAGGAGTTATTTTACATGCTTGTACAAATCTGAATATAAGATCAAACAACATGATTTAAATAATTTCTTCAATAATCTATCCTTGCCGAAATTGAGGGAAGAAGATAAAGAAAATTTGGAAGCTCCCATTTCAGAAGAAGAAATTCATAATACAATTAAATATTTAGCAAATGGTAAAGCACCGGGTAATGATGGTTATACTGGGGAATTCTTTAAATGTTTTTCAAGTGATATTATGCCTTTGCTTCTTTGCTTGTATAATAATGCTGTAGAGGAACAGGTTATGTCACCAACAATGCGAACAGCCATCATATCATTGTTGCCAAAACCTGGTAAGGACCACACAGATGTTAAAAATTACAGACCGATAAGTTTGCTTAACAATGATTATAAAATCTTTGCAAAATTATTAGCAAAACGGTTAGAAAAAGTGGTTCCATATTTAATTCATGTAGATCAAGCTGGCTTTATCTCGGGGCGGCTCTCAGCCAACAATATGAGAAGGCTTCTACAAATCATGCAAATGGCTAGCCAGCTCCAGCATCCAGTGGTCGCAGTATCACTGGATGCTGAGAAAGCGTTTGATCGCATTGAGTGGCCTTACTTGTTTGATACTCTGGGTAGATATGGCTTTGGTCCAAAGTGTCTTCAGTGGATCAGAGCACTGTACCAAGAACCTGTTTCAGCAGTGAAGAGCAATGGTATCATTTCAGCTCCTTTTCAACTATTCCGTTCTACTAGACAAGGGTGTCCTTTATCCCCTTTACTTTTCATTTTATCTTTAGAACCATTAGCATGTGCAATCCGACAAGACAAAGAAATCAAAGGTGTTTCAATTAATGATCATGATTTTAAGTTAAATATGTATGCAGACGATATTTTGTTGACTTTATCTGAACCATCACACTCTATACCAAGAGTTTTAGAAATTATAAATTCTTTTGGCAGCCTTTCAGGCTATAAAATAAACTGGACCAAAAGCGAAGCCACACCGTTAAACATTTTTACACATGTTACTGATCTTGGTCCTGCTCCTTTTGTTTGGAAATCAGAAGGCATGAAATATCTGGGAGTGAAAATCAGATCACCCATCAATGAAATGTTTGACCTAAACGCAAAACCTTTAATAGGTACCATTAAAGAGGACCTTAAAAGGTGGTCTGCTCTCCCTCTGTCCTTATGGGGTAGGACAGAAGTGCTGAAGATGAACGTTCTTCCAAGACTGACTTTTTTAATCTCCTCTCTTCCTATGTTTATTCAAAAATCATGGTTTGATAATGTCAACACAATGTTCTCCTCTTTTCTATGGAACAACAAAAAGCCCAGAATTAACCAGAAAAAATTATCTCTACCAAGAGACAAAGGGGGGCTGGGAATACCAGACGTGTATTTGTATTATCTTGCATTTAATGCCAGGTATTCACTTACTTGGGGCTATAAAAAGAGTAGAGATAGAGGAAGTTGGGATTGGTTGGAAGATCAGCTTGTAAAACAGAAGTCCAAATTTACATCATTGTCCTCACTTTGGTATACTCCTATTTCACCAAAAAAAATGGATAACTGCATTATTAGGTTTTCATGTAGCATAAGCAAAGAGATTCAGAAAAGAATAGATATTACAAGATCAGCTCTGCCATCCTCCCCAATATGGTATAATACTGCCTTTAAGGCAGCTGGGAATCCATTGTTTAATGCTGTATGGTATAATCATAACATCACTGACATTTCTCAAATTGTAGAGAACAAAGAAATTCTCCCGTTTGGGGAACTCAGAAAAAGATATGATTTAAACAAAAATTGTTTTTTTCAGTATGTCCAGTTAAAATCAATTATTTCCAAATTCCCCAAGGAATATTTTGATTATAATTATGAGATAGACAAAAAACTTCGATCCTTAATATCAAACAGAGGAGCAGTCTCAGGTCTATATAAGCTTTTGCTTCACTCCTCTGCAAACCCTAACATAAGAACCCAGTCACAATGGGAATTTGACTTAGGGGTCAATTTCACATCTGCAGAGTGGGAATACATCTGGCGTGATTTTAAAGCTATTTCAAAGTCAGTCAGAGGTAGAGTAATCCAATTGAAAATCCTCCATAGAGCGTACATCACTCCCTCTAGACTTAAAAACATAGATCCCAGTGTTTCGAACCTTTGTTGGCGTAACTGCGGACAAGTGGGAACGCTGGTTCATATGTTGTGGCAGTGTCCTATAATTAAATGTTTTTGGACAGAAGTCTGTAAATTAATTTCAAGGTTTGTTGATGTTGAGATTGTACCATGTCCAGCTGTGTGTCTGTTGGGACGCAGAGCGGCTCAGCTGAAAACGAAGGAACAAAGGAGGATGACTGGTTTGGCCTTTTTGGCTGTGAAGCGAATGATTCTGATGAACTGGAAAGTTCATAGACCAAGATGTTTTTCATTGGAGGAGTGGGTCTCTGAATTTTTTAACCTCCTGGGTATGGAGCGGGTGGCAGACACGTTGAATGACACTGGGTTCAGGATCAGAGACATTTGGAACCAGGTGCGGAAGCGCCTATTATCATCACAAATGTTATTCTGAAGGACTTTAAAAGTAGTTAAATGTGTCTGTGTTCTCTCGCTTGTTCTGTGTGTCTTATATGATCTGAAATCACACTTGGCACGCACTGTATATTTCCCCTTTATGTGATGTTGTTGTGAAATGTCTGTGTTTCGTTGTTGTTATTGTTGCTGTGTGGTTTGTACTGTGTGTCTTTTGTCTGTATGTACTCATAAAAATTAAATAAAAAAAAAAAAAAAAAAAGATTAGCTTTATGCTAACCGTAGCCGAAGGCTCACAACAGCTACAAGCAAGTCAGAGCCAAAGTCAACGTCAAATGTATTGTCAATACCGTTATATATACACACGACATACAGAGGACGTGTGTCGTGTAAATATGGATGTGACAGTTATTATTTATTTTCAGGTTACGGTGAAAAGAAAGAAGTGTCTGAATAAAGTGGTTGTCTCCGATAGTCCGTGCATGTGGGGGTAATTGTTTACATTATCGTTACACATTGTTTTATTATTCTTAGCATTCACACCTTTACATACTCATGCATACATATAGTGTACATTTTATGTTACGGTCTACCTATCTACATAAGGCACAGATTCGGGGTTAAACTAAGCTAATCATTAGTCCCTTTTAGAAAATTTCTCCAAACTTAAGAGTTGTGGAAACCAAAATTCTTGAAAAATATAACCACATTTATATTTTTCCAAAGTTAATCTTTCTAAAGGTAAAAATACTGAAATCTGATCCATGACGACCTTAAAGGTTGGAGGGGAATCATCTTTCCAAAATAAGAGTATACCTTTCTTTGCAAAGTATGTAATCATAATTAATATCCTGCATTTTTTCCTATCTAACTGAAGATTCATCGGATCGTTGGTTCATCGGTTTAAGCAGAAGAAGAGAAGACAATGAACAATCTTACAATTGATGTTAAATTGCATTTCTGGTTACTTGTTCAATCATGTTCAAATATCTACCTATTTGGAAGTAACTTCATTTCATTTATTCATACCTTTAGGAGGATGTTCTGTAAGTGCTGAATCTTAATTTTTGCTGCCCCCCCCTCTCGAGGAGCGCAAAGACATAATTTTCGAGGAGTAGTGGTCCAGCTTTCCTATGAATGTTGTCTCCAGGCTGACAGTGGTGATCCGTCTGAATTCCTGGTTTATCTGAATAAAAAGAAAAGGCACAAATAGGCACAACATGTTTATTTATACAATTTACTCCAAAATAACATATACTGTGAATTGTCTTAGGGAAAAATATTTACCTGAGCTGCATTAAAAAGAGCAGGCCATCTTTCTTTCAGGTCACTGACTGATGGTTACTGATTGACAACTTCCTGCCTGCGAATGGAGAATGTCTTTGCCATTTTTTCACCGATGATCTGCCAGTTGTTCTTCTTCCTCACTTCATTAAGGAGCTCCAGTCTTTCACCTTCCAAACTTTCCTCTGTTTCTCCTTGTGGATGAGGGGGTAAATAGTTAACTTCTGACTTTTTCGGCTTTTTGACGTTCTTTGCAGGCGCTTTGTCATGTGGTCTCTTCTTTCTGAGAGAGTTGACATCAAGTTCAGGGCATCCAAGCCCTCTGAGTTTGGTTCTGTAGTTCCCCATTTTATATTTCAGTCGCTGTTGCCATCCATAACATCCATTGTATGATCCTGCTTCTTTCAGGCAAGGATGCTTCAGAATCAACGCCTCAGCAACATCTGCAAACTGTGAGCTTGATGGATAGGCAACATACTGAAAGATGCTTTCAGCCAGTCTTTCGAGGATGTCAGGAAGGATTGAGGCGAAGTTGAGTGGAATTCCATTGTTCTTGTAAGCCTCATTTCCTGAGGTGAGCATCAGCTCTGTGTCATACGCAAAGCGAGGTACAGGAAATGCAGTTGGCCACCGCTCTGATCGCTGAATTCCATGTTCAGGTGATGATAGAATCAGTGTATCCTGGGATCTGGAAGAGCAACTGCTGTGAACGGTGGTCACCGAAGTACTGTCTGAGAGTACTGTTGCTGCACTATGGATGGAGATTTCTGATTCAGTTTCAAAGGAAGTGTTCACTTCAGTTAAGTTCAGAGTAAATGTGGGAGGTTCAACAATGTTTAACCACCTTTATTGTGTCTTTGTCCTTGATGTCACTTGTTGAGGTAAGACTAAAATATTCCTCTCCAAAATCAGCATCCTTGTAATGCAAAGTAAAGTTCTCTTGAAGCCCAAATGTCTCTCTAACAATAGACTCGAGTTCACCCACAGTCCCAGGGATGCCATGAGGTAAGTCAAGTTTGCGAATGTCATGGTCCTGAAGAATGATCCTAAGTTTGGCTGGATGAGACATCGGAGTATCTGTAAGAGAAAGGCATAATTTTAGTTTGATTTACAGAATACATTCAGGGTTTTTTTTTTCTACTAAACATTATGTATCAGAGGAGAATATTGACATTGACAATTACCAGTGATATGGTACAGACCTTTCATCAACTTTGCAGTATTAACTTGCATGGAGTACGGAATTACACTGGTTATTATGTCTCTAATCATTAGCTTTCACATTGTATACATTGTATTTCATCTTTTTGTTGAAACTGGACACCTGCAAATCTGAGCATCCATATATCCTCTTTTAGTTTGACTAAATGTTTGAATCATTTATTTCTATGGCAAATAACGGGCCTTTTTTCATCCTCTTAAGGTTTCCCATTGAAACATAAGGCAAAACTACAAAGATCAAAATTACAGGATAACAGAATACCATTTCTTATTGTGCATTTTCCAGAATTTCCTTGAAGGTTAAGTCAAACAAATGATATGGTGTTAATGACCACTACATATCAACATAAATGTAGCGCTTCTGGGTAACCATACGCTTCCCAGCCACAGTGTATGCTGCCATTGGGAAGATGTCAGACAACTCATTTGGCTCAATCACCTTACAACTTCCTGTGTTTTCAAGTTCAAAGCTTCTAAGATGTTCAATATACCATGCATTTAAACATTTAACAATGAACCCAACCTTCCCATTTACAACAGCAATCTGAATCAACTCCACAAAATCTGGAAGACAACCTGTTGAACCGTGTGCCAAGATCATTCCAGTGGAGTAACTGGTGCCACTGCAACACACTGTGGTTGCCATCTGGACAAACGACACACTGGGGAATTTTATTTGCAGTGCTTTTTTTATGTCTTCCCTCAGCACAGTCAAATCTACCATTGACATTTTTTTTGCCTGGAGAGACGGTGGAACAACTGCACTGCCATGTAGATGGTGTGCAACCATTAACTGATGCTTTACTGCAAGAGACAACAGAATGTTTCGGAAGCTGTGGGTATGCCTGACCACACGCTTAAAAAAGCTGTGTTTGGCTTCAAACCGCATTGTCCACAGCGACACAAGTGGACCAAAAGCCTTTATCAGCTGTGGGTAATGCTCTAGAAAATGATGCTTTGGAATGAGTCTTTCCTGAGAGAAAGTCTCCATGAATCTATGTCGATGCTCAGAAATCTTGCTTTCAAGGTAACAAATAGTTAAGTCTGTATGAGCAGGAGAAAGGACAAGTTCAACTATGTCCTTAAGGTTCAGAAGGATCAGCCACGAGGGTTCAGACTCTGGTATTCTTTCTCCAATTATCAGGGGAAGGAGGCGAAGCAAAGCCCAATTTTCATGGGCATTCCCACCAACAGATTTTCTTGCAGCAAAAGTCAATGGAACTGCTTGTGGTGCATCAGATTTATCTGCCCATCTGTATGGGAACTCCTTGATCAATTTATTAAGTTCATCAAGTGTGAAATATTTACTTTTGATCAAGGCATTTAGGCACAGTGCTAGCTCGAAAGGTACAATACCTTCGAAGAGGTCATGGAGTAAATCAGGTGGGTAGCCAGATAAAACATCAAAATGTTTTAGTTTTTCAGTCAGTGGGCACTGTCTCTTTACTCCACTTGTATGTGCCGTCTGAACATGAGCCCTGTGCTCTTGTACTGTCCTAGGATAAAATGCACCAGCTCTAACTTCACTTACTTGGAACTGGGATCTTTCTCCAAGACAGAACCTGCAGATGTGTGTTCCTGAGAAGCTCTCCACAAATCCTCCAATGGAGTGGGCGCCAAGGTTATCTGCAACACAATAAACAGTACCTTTAACTTGAATGCCTAATGAAGGAATGTGAAGTCCCTCATCTTCAAGGCTGGCAAGATCTTTTAACAATGGTTCTAACACAGCACTATAGCCAAACTTTTTGATATCATCGGCCTTGCAGAGAACTGCAAGGTATATTGATGTCAGTGATGATCTGAGCAGTGGTGGCACATTTGCTAAAACCCAATACACAGCAGTAATTTTGTGTTTTTTTCTTGAAGTGCCAAGTGGATTACACACTTCAAAATCATCCAAATAAAGAATGAGAGAAATAGCTGGATTATTTTCTGACAGCAATGTATTGTTTTTAAAATGTGTGCCATCCTGAAATGAATTGTATCGACTTTCAGAACTGTTATCTGTTTCACAGTTGTGAGTGAGCCAATCCAGGATTTCTTTTTTTTTCAAAACCCCATGCAAGGACTTCAAAATAGGCACATACTGGAAACTTCTCTGCTCCCTGGCACTGAGCACATACTCAATGGGCTCTACCACAGAAAAATGCTCCTTGAAATACTCTCTTCTTTTGTAGGAGGTGGAAAGAGGACCATTACTCCTTAGGACTGATGTAATTGGGTTGCACTCACATAGGTCTGTCACCATCTCTGAGTGGTCATCTCATCATCAACCTCAAAATTATGTTTCTTTAAGCATGCCTGTAAAATGTCTTTTAAAATAGTTCTTCAACTAACTCATCAATACACCGTTGAGGTACATTGAATATGCTTTCCAATTTAAGCAGCAGGTGAGCTACATGTTTTTCTATTAAATTACGCAATTCTCTCATTTCATTATCTTCAGGAGGACAAGACGATTGGTTTGTTTCGATTAACACCCGCCCCAACAGTCCGTATCAACCACACACACAGCGTGTGGAGGAAGGGGTGTGTGGCTTGTGTCTGGTACCTGCTGCGGTGTGTGTGTGTGTGTGTGTGTGTGTGTGTGTGTGTGTAGCGAGCGGACCGGGAGAGGAGATGAGGCTTCGTCGATGATGGACCCTAATCCGGGTAAAAAAAAAGAGCAAAGGCGGTGCCGAGAGGGAGAGAGAGAAGAAAAAGAAAGGCGCTGGAGGATGACGCGGCCAAATGCCTAAAATTGACTAATTTACGCCCCCCCTCCAAAAGCTAAGTTATCTAAAAAAAACACTAGTTCTGGTCCTTGAGGCTGTACACTTTTACACAGTGTAAATATGTAGCCTACTAGGCCCTGGCCTTGAAATTAAAATAAGGCTCGGGATTTTAAAATCACAGATTTACAAGCCACTTTTTTTTTTTATTTACTGCGTTTGAAATTATTTATTTGTGCAACAAATGGGATATAATCTTACTTAGTTGTCTTTGTTTATTAGGTTATATTGTAGGTTGTGGTTCATTAGTTGGTACAGAATCATTTCTACAGTAGAGCAACAACATGCAACAAGTTGCAGACATGAACACCACTAGGCACTGCCATTTGACATAAATGGCTCTCATTTGTAATAATAACTGTCTTGGCACTACAGCATCATTCTATTAAGCGCTAGTGTTGTTGAATTTTGCTGTCTGTTGCTGACTTGCTGTTATGTATCCCAGCCCAAACATGAAAGCTATGTATTCCAACCTTAGATTTAGGTTGTGGTTCATTAGTATTCCCCGGTATGATAATTAGAGCCTATATAAAATATTAGTCAATATTATGTGATTGCTTATTAGGAACTATGCTCTCGGACTGTATTATACATTGCATATATGTGTCTGTCAGTGCTTGCTGCATGTGTTCTGTGAACATGTGTTCGAAGGCTGTCCCCTCATAGCTGATTAATTATTTGATTTGGAGTTAGTTGTCTTTGTTTATTAGGTTATATTGTAGGCTACACATAAAAAATATGTGCCAGTGAGGCAGTTGATATTCTACATGACATGACTTTTTATGTATAGCTGTAACCTTGGCACTACTTAATATGTAAAACCTTTATTCTCTTCTATTAAGTGCATTAGTGGATTTTGCTGAGGATTGTTGTGTTACTGTATTTACCAGCCTAAACATTAAAGTTACTGTATATTCCAACCTTAGATTGTACAATAGGTCCCATACAGTATGTGGACTTCTATTTGGAATGCACTGTGTGTGTGTGTGTGTGTGTGTGTGTGTGTGTGTGTGTGTGTGTGTGTGTGTGTGTGTGTGTGTGGGCAAGGCCAGGGTGGCCTGGTTACATGACTGACTCCTGGCCTGAAAAAGTCTCCCAGTCCGGCCCTGCCCTCATCCACAGGATCATCCCCTGCATTTAGGGGATTGACATACCTCTTCAAAAGCTCAGGCTTGAAGTCATCAATAGTGTGAGGAGTGTGTTTCCGGCTCCTATAAGCAAATGTTCCATAAATGTTTGTTTTGAAAGGACAGTTTTCAAAAACACAACACACAGTTTCCTGTTTCTTTAAAGGTATAGTTGGTAATCCTGAAACACTATTTGTTATACTGGGTGAAATGGTCCTTCCATCCTGAGAGTAGTCCATACATAATGTGTTCAGAAAAAGGAACGAAATAAATCAGACCTCTGTGGCAGCTGCAGGCCTGCAAAAACTCTGACCAATCCCTCCCTCTCGGTCCGAGTTGAAAGAGCCAATCAGATGCCTTCATGTCTCGTCCTGCCTGCACCCCCCTCTGTCCCCCGCCTCCTCCCTGCGCGCACTCATCACGTGTCACTTGTTGCCAGATATATTCAGCACACTGCATATGGAGTTAGCAGGAGATCACACTCCAGGTCAGAAGGTGGCGGTAATGCGCACCTAACAGTTGTTTGCCAACAGCCATAAAACAACAGCAGAAGAAGAAGACTTAACACAGTTAGCAGGAGATAACAGTGGCAGAGGAAATGCAGCCAAAAGTAGCACTTCCAGAAGTGATGCAGAGGTTGCTGTCTTTCTGTTGGACAAGTAATTAGTTGTTTTGCTTCGGGGGGATTTGTTATTTTCATGAAATATGTAACGTTTGCCAACTTAGCTACTTTTATAGCTTGTATTAGCCCAATGCTAACGGCTCTCCTCTGCCCTGCTGACGGACTGTCTGATGCGCGTTCAAGTTTGTGGGGGCGGGGCTTTGGACGGAGCACTGACGGGAGGGGGAGAAGGGGATGGAGCTTAGACGAGGTGCCACTTTCAAATCTTGCCAGCTCTCCAATATTACCAACTATACCTTTAAATGACCGCCAATATGCTCAAAGTATTCTCTTTCTGTGGAGATAGTGTTTAAGGGGCAACATGGACATTTAAATGACAGTACAGTGGACACTGTCACTGTCTCACGGGTTGAGTGACTTCTTGACAGGTGGGGTAGGGGTGTTCCAACAAGGGTACCTCACGATTCGATTCAATTTCGATTATGGGAGCTTCGATTCGATTATTGGCCACGATTCTTCGATTATTGCAATTTTTAATGCTTTTTTCCATACAAGATTGATTTTGTCTTCATCTGTGGTTATATTTGTAAATAAATAGCCTATCAATTAACTCAGTTCCTCTAAAACTAAACTCATAAAGTAAATAACAAGGTTTTTTGAACATTTGACTTGTATTTTTCAAAGACAAAATATTTTATTTTATGACTATGTAAACATTTGCACTTTGACCTACTTAACTTTGACCAGGGAAAGCTCCACTTGCAGGAGAGCCCCCTCTATTGGCGGAAAACACTGAAAACAGTCAAGCCCTGGATTTAATGAGGCGTAAACATGTGACGTGACGTGGCGTGAAGCACGAAGTTGGGCAGTGATCAGTGAAAACAAAGTTGTCTTCAAAATAAGAGCTTTACATTGCACCCCATTGGATTTTAGAACTGGGTTCTTAGCGGGGGGCTTTTAATTTGAAAGTAGCGACCGTTCGTAGCTTGCCGCTACACAACAGCTGACAGTCAGCAGCTACTAGCTATTTGGTTGTGTCCGCTAGCTGTCAGCTACAGAGACCGAGGAGACTGTAGCATCTCCCGGTTCTCAGCGGCTTTCCAGTTGCTCATCTTGACATCCGTTTTAAAACTCCCGGCTGCGGGTCGCACAACAGTGCACGTTATGACACCTCCGCCCATGTCCCGCAATTGCCGACACATTGACGCCTCGGATTTAGATAGCGATGGAGGCGGCAGTAAGTGTACCCTCAGAGGCGTCAAATTGGCGGACCAAAACAGACCGCCAATTTGTCGCCTTCTGTCTAAATGCGCGGACCTAGCAAAGCATCAACGTTAATTAATCGATGCCGAATCGTCACGTGAAGCATCGCGATGCATCGCCACATCGATGAATTGCACCCACCTCTAGGGTTCGCAGGCTGCCCCATGTTTTAAATGAGCAGTAGCACTCCCAATAAAGACAAGGGAGAGAGTCTATAATGCTTTAACAGATCTGTCTTTCTTGGTGTTTCAAATTTGCAAATTTTACAGGTCCACATTTTAAAAACTAGCGGTTCTGTTTAAATTACTTAAATTTAGGTCATTCAGAAGGCTGTGGTGCCTACAACTTGTACAACTTAAGTACAGTACATTTTATTTAACTGTTTTTGACTATTCAAGATGAAAAAGGAGAAAATGCACACAAACTACTGCAAAGAAATGGGCAGTTGGCAATTGCACACTCGTGCTGTTATAACAACTTGCTTAATAATGGTATGACCACTCCTGTTGCGTCTCAACAATATTAGCTTCGATGCGGTTTTTAGACTACACTTGCTGCTGCAATGGCTGACTAACAAACCAAATGTGTGCTCAGTCACCTACATTGGCCTAGCAATGAAGCTATTGCTGCTCAAACTACTGAAAACCAGTGCCAATTAACACCTGCCACCGTAAAACAAAACTTAGCAAACATTAATGTTAGACTGAATTACTGCCATTACTGCTAGCTTACACATTACCACTGCTGACCAAGAAAAAGCATCTAGTGTTGTGTAAAACGATTTATTGTACTGTCTGCTGATGCAGTTATTAGCTGTTGTAAATAAAACGAGTCAAAATTGTACTCACCAAGCCGTAAAGTTTGCAAACCACGTTTCTCCAACTCTGTGCTCTGCTCAGTCGTGACTTCCAACCGCTTCCAACAGGCATGCTAGATGGTCTGTTCACGCTAAACATGTCCCAGCAGGTCAGCCTTGTACTCAGCTTTTAACAAACAGGGACACGGATTTTTAAGTTGTACTAACTGAATACACCTCTATGTTAAGGCAGAAACATCTGTTGAAAATTCATGTTTTATTGAGTTAAGACTATTTTATTTATTTTCATTTAGACCAACTTATTAAATTAAGTTATAAACTCATTATAACGTATAGACATAACAAACTTATTTTTTTATTCAGAAAAAGCTCTTGATTTTGAGCTCTACTTACTAACCCCATGAATCATTTCTTAGAGTGTACTGGCCTTTAAAGGGTTAAAAACCCCAAAAATATAATCAATATTCGATATGTATATTTCAGGCTGAAGTAATTTTAAAAGATTGACTAATTTAAAGTGGAAAAAAATATTAATATATAATATTTTTACAGCAGTTTTTGGGAAGATGACATTTTTTGGCCTTAGGGACAAATGCGTAAGTTTTTTTAAGGACCTCTTAAGGGTTAAGTCCAGAGATAAATAACGTCACTATTTTTAGTTAATTAATAAATATTGATATATTAACTGTTGTGCTCACATCACACGAGGCACCATAATGTAGTGCTTCATGCAAGAATTTTGGGTTAAATTTGGCTATCAATAATAATTAATGATTATCAGGGATAATTATTAATTCTGATTACTAATAAGATCCAATTTACATTAGATCACCTTGGGGCACCACCCTTGAAGAAGGGAAAAGATAGCCAATTCACCAAATCAGTCTCAAAAAGGTACTAAACTGTTTGTAACTCTGATTAATAATTAATTTAATAACTACAACCAATATTACCATAACAGCTAGTAATGGTTGAAGGATTTTGGAACTCTTGACAGAGTAGAGGTTGGCAACATTCACTCTTGTACAATATTAAATAGACAACATGTGGGTTAAAAAGTATTTTATTCAACACAAAGATGAAAACACACTAACTAACATGTACTATATACAGGTGTGTGTGTGTATGTGTATGTGTGTGTGTGAGTGTGTGTCTGGCAGAACAAAGAAACAATGGTGGTCACTGATATCACATGTGGGTGTGATATGCTCCAGGCTTAAGGAATGTGTGTGTGTGTGTGTGTGTGTGTGTGTGTGTGTGTGGGTGTGACGTGATGCCAGGTTATAGAAGATGGTTAGTTGCATGCAAAGACCCTGAGTCTGTGTGAAGCATCATCAGGGTTTTCCCTGGGTTTTTAGAGGTCTTAGGGGGGTGGGCAGCTGAAGCAGCGGGGTTAGCGTTCCTCGGCCTTAAATTTTTTTAAAAAGCTTTATTTTTACCAAAAACTGTGCAATTTCACATAATTTTGACCACTATCATTACTATAGGTAACTGCTAATTCCTTTTGACCAGGAAAAAGAAAAAAGGTTGTATTTAAATAAATTTAAATTAAATTATTATTCCAATTCAAATAATGATTAATTCTTTGGTAGATTATTTTCACTTGGTATATTTGTATTGCCCTTTACAGTAACATAACGGGTGTAGCTGTCAGGTCACCTCCAGTTTCTACCTGCTTCTCTGTGTGACATATCGCCCTTTAAGAAATCATAATATTGCTGCTGTGTTTTAAACATCACTGTTTCAGATTGAGAGGTCTAATGTGGAGTTATAGAGTTGGGTGGAGGTGTGTGGGCAAATCTATGCTTTCTGTTACGCTCCCTCACTTCATTAGCTCCCTACCTCACTCGACCGCAGCTATGCTAGCTAAAGTAACAGCATACTATAGAAACTTGCTAACGCAGCAACGCCTTTTTATATTTTAACATTTCAAATTGCATTTACGTTTTTTATAACTAACAGTAAAGCAGAATAAAGCTATAGTAGTGCCCCATCGAAAGGACCAAGCAGTAGCTGACGTTTGCAGCCTGTTCCTCTCCTCAGCGGTGGAGCTGCTGCTGTCAGAGACACAGGTAGCAGGGGAAAGTAATAACCATAACCGATGGTTTCGGTATATTTTCGGTTATTTGCCCAGCCTTAAAGGATAACTACCGTTTTTTACAACCTGGACCTTATTTCTAGCAAAATGCGTTATATAGAGGCTGCGCTTCGGTGCCCGGATCACTCGCATTATATGGATATACCGGCGCTACACTGGATCTAATTTCGTCCGAACGACTTCAAATGACACCAAAGTTATCTGGGTGAGTAAATGATCATATATTTGGCTAGAAATAAGGTCTTTTGCTAGAAATAAGGTTCTGATGACAGACATTTTCTGGTACTCTGTTAAATGCTTTTCACTCTGTGTTGTTGTGGCTCGCACTGGCACGCGAACTCGCCTCCCTCCGTCCCGCCCACACACACACACACAGACACAGACACAGACCCAGACACACACGCCAGGTGAACGAAAACTTTTCTGAAAACAGATAGGTGTAAACAGGGTTTTTTTTAAACAGAGAAGGTGAAATGTCCGTTTTTGGAAATACCCGGCAACGTGTAAAGATCAATGGGACGCAATGCGGCTCTTATTTATTTTTGCTCACCTGCTCAATTTTTTCGCTTAGGCAGGAGGCAAAAATGCTTGGGCGCTGCGCCTAAGCCATATAATGGCAGGGAAAACCCTGATCATTCGACTAACGTCAAATTAGCCGTCTAGGAAAGCAAAATACCAATAACCTGACCTGAGATCACAATAACACTCAAACAGTGGACACACATAAATTGAACACATATGCATTACATCAACCAGTTTAAAGTCCTGTGCTTAGCCGTGCTATGCTATGCTATCTAAGCCCAGTTCAACGTTACCAGTCTTTGAAGAAAAGGTGCTGGTGGTTCTTTGGGCCTGCTGCAAATGAAGCTTGCAGCTCTCCGCAGCTGTTAGGCCCAGAAGAGATCTTGAGGGCAGGCAGCCCCGTGGGGGGGGGGGGGGAGATGGAGAGGAGCCCTTGAGGATAAGAGAGGCTTGTGGAGAAGAGAGCTTGTGGAGAAGAGAGAGAACAAAGGAATGCGCTGGAGTTTTGACTCTCTGATCAGAGGGGGGTCTGTCACCCTGACCAATAGTAGCTCAAAGCTGAATTTTGCACCTGGGTGTGAAGAATGGGGAATTCTGGGACACTGAGTTCAGTTCAGAGTCCATTTTGAAATCCACAATGAATGACTTCATCTGTGGGTCCCAACATAACACTGAAATAAATTGCAGATAGCATATTTGTATGTTTTCATTTTATTTTATTTTTATTTATGGTTTTTTTTTTTTTTTTTTTTTGGTCCCTCTGTCTGGGCCCCTCCCTGCCAATCAGGCCCTAGGCACATGCCTAGTTTGCCTTTGCGTTAATCCAGCTCTGGCTATGATGCAGGTGGTTGACAGCCTTCTTGAATGTCTCACAATACAGATTTGTATTGAAGAAAAAAGATATTATAATCAGTTGTATATATAGAGCTCTGGGTCCTAGTATTGATAATTTCAGGGAATGGATGGAAAGCATGGTAATAAAAATGGGTAACAAAAACATCTTCATTTGTGGGGATTAAAATATTGATATACTAAACCCCAACAATAAAAAAAAAAACCCAAAAAGTATTGAAGATTTTTTAAATTCAATAGTTTGAGTCTCTTTCCTACAATCACTAGACCCAGTAGAATAACATCTCAGAGTGCAACTCTGATAGATAACATATTCACCAATGTAATAGAAAACAACACAATAAGTGGGTTATTACAGTTTTTCTCATTTGCTAAAACACTAAAACCCATTGGCTGAACAAAGTTTGCAGTTGCCTGAACTCATTTAGCTAATTGTGCAGTCTGTTGTCAATACCTTAAACCATTTCACATGGTAAAACACAATTTGCAGATCTCACTTAGACTTTTCAGCAGAACTCTAAACACATTCTCATTCTCAAAACACATTCTGCACTTTAATGCACATGTCATCCATACCGGTAAACACGTGTCAACAATCAAATACAAATAGAGAACACATGTCATTGATGAAACACAACCACTCAAAATTGATTTCACTTGTTTCAAATCATGTGAAACAACCAATATAAGCTAGTTCAGAGAGCAAACAGGTTGTTGAAGGTGGGACGGAGAAAGTCTAAGAATGGATGGAAGAAACAAATTGTCTGGCCCTGAACATTGTGCTTTCTATTTGTTTACAGTACTGACTGCTCAACAGATGTTGACTGGTTGCAGGTTCATATCAACATAGAACAAGAATTACAGTATCACAGAAACAAAGGACAAGTTTGTGAGATGCAGGGTACAGTACTGTAAAAATAAGGGTACAAGGAGGAGGAAGAACAAAAAAAATTGCAAAGAGCAAAGCAGAGTATAATTTCTGATCAATTTTGACCTACTATGATAGAACATGTTTTCATTCATCAAAAGACTATGACCATTCTTAGACTTTCTCCTTCAACAACCTGTTTGCTCTCTGAACTGGCTTATATTGGTTGAGTCACATGATTTGAAACAAGTGAAATCAATTTTGAGTGGTTGTGTTTACAGTTTTTCTCAATTGTTTACACACAATTACTGGTACTTGAGACACAATGACCTCAACATGAAACTTGTGCACCAACCCCCTGAAACCAGTTCTGCTAAACTACAAGCACAATTCCTGCTTTACACTCAAATTGCAGTTCTAAAACACACTTTTTTCAGAACACTACGCACAATTCTCTGCATTTGGCACAATTTCCATGGAGAAAATCTCTTGTTTTCACAAGGAACACACTGTTATTCAAAATTCTAAAGTGAATTGCCCTACTATGCACACTGACTCATCATATGGGCAAACACCTGTCACACAGTTTTACATTAGCAATCAGAGCTTTAGCATAAAAGGGCAACATGATGATGCAATGTGGATGAGGTGCTGTGGCCCGACCGAAACAGGAGAGAGGATGCAGCATAGTTTTTTTTTTGTTTTTTTTTTACTGTAACTGCAAATTCTTCTGTTGTTTTGTATGTCGACCACTGTATGTGAAACTTTGTGTTGGTTGGGATGTACACCCAACCAACACACCTGTTTTTGTGGGAAAAATAAAATATATTTGTTACTGTGTATTTGTGTGTTCTGAGTATAAAAACAATATTCTAAAATATTTTACAACACACTTATGTATGCACTGTCTGTAGTAAGTGTAACACTGAACAAAAAAGGTGAATGATGAATGGAGAAGAAGTGTTTTTTCCATTCATCATAGTGTTTTAAATTGAGCACATCAGAGTTCAACTGGTTCTTATAAATGTCTATTCATATGATGGTTTGTGTGTGTCATTTGAAAACAAAATATCATTTTGAGAAGAAATAACATTGTTTTGAATGTAAAGTTTCATTTTGCAGGAGAAATTAGGGGTTTTGCCCATTGTGTGTGTGTTTTTTGATTTGTGTGTAGAGTTCTGAGAGTATGAGGCATGCTTTCAGAAAATGTGTGTAAACAATCAAGAAAAACTGTAATCAATGACATGTGTTCTCTTTTTGTATTTGATTGTTGCCACTTGTGTTTACCAGTATGGATGACATGTGCATTAGAATGCAGAATGTGTTTTGAGAATGAGAATGTGTTTAGAGTTCTGCTGAAAAGTCTAAGTGAGATCTGCAAATTGTGTTTTACCATGTAAAATGGTTTAAGTTATTGACAACAGACTGCACAATTAGCTAAATGAGTTCAGGCAACTGCGAACTTTGTTCAGCCAATGGGTTTTAGTGAGCAAACAGGTTGTTGAAGGTGGGACGGAGAAAGTCTAAGAATGGATGGAAGAAACAAATTGTCTGGCCCTGAACATTGTGCTTTCCATTTGTTTACAGTACTGACTGCTCAATAGATGTTGACTGGTTGCAGGTTCATATCAACAAAGAACAAGAATTACAGTATCACAGAAACAAATGACAAGTTTGTGAGATGCAGGGTACAGTACTGTAAAAATAGGGGTACAAGGAGGAGGAAGAACAAAAAAAATTGTAGAGCAAAGCAGAGTATAATTTCTGATCAATTTTGACCTACTATGATAGAACATGTTTTCATTCATCAAAAGACAATGAGGGAAAAATATGAAATTTGTTTTGAAATTAAAAATGTACTTCTCCCTGAGAACTATATGTTTTGAACAATGTGTTTTCTATTTTTTGGTGTATTGTTTACTGACTGCTTGATAGTGTATATCATTTTGATCGCTTTGTTTATGATTTGAGAGCAGTGTTTGGTTTTGAGCAAAGGTAAATCTGTTTTGAGGCGAAAGTTTCATTTTGCACAAGGAGTCAGAGCTTTTGTAAATAGTGCTTGAAGCTGAGGTTTTGTGTTTAATGTTTTCAGAAAATGGAGCAAGGTTTCAGAAATTGTGTTTTAGCAATTGAGAAAAACTGTAAATGTTTTCATGTGTGTCTGTGTGCTTTTCCAATTTTAGTTGTGTTTTGTATTTTAAATAGATGTGTTTTCCCAATGATTGCATGAGATTTCCTTTTTGAACAATGTGTCTTATGTTAAAAACAGTGTGTAGTGTTTTGCAAGAAGTGTGTTGGAGAATTTCAAACGCAGTGCAAAGCATATATTGTGTTTGCAGTGTTGGTGCTTTTGTTTAGGGCATGGTCACCAAAGTTAGAGGTTGTGATGCTTTGGGCATAGCAACCACTTTTAGTGTTTAAGCATTAGGCAAAAGCTGTAATCTAAACATGTACCCGCTGACTGATTATAATCATATAATTATAATGTGTTGTGATTCAGATCCTGACCCACCAAACATCCTGGAAGGTGACAAAGGTACGTTTTTCAGTCTAATAATTACATAATCGCCATCAGTCAACAGGATGCTGTCTGACTATTTCACTCGCGGGGAGAGACGCTGTTTTCTAGGGGGAAAGTTCACTGAGTCTCGGTCAGGAGGGCTGACCGTCGTGGTGATTTGGTCTCGTAATCAAAATATTCTTTAATAGCAGCGTGTAGGCCTACATCGTCACTGGCAGCGGTCTTGTTTTGAAAACATGTAAACCATGTCCTTCCGGTTCAAAGGACAGACCGGTCCAATCAGCAACAATTCATGTCGTCTGAGGGTAGCTACCTTTTCCGGTTGGTCAATGTCATTGTTTTCTGTTTTGTTGTTGCGTTTTTTTTAATTATTGTTGTGTTTTCTGTTTTGTTGTTGTTTTCTGATTTGCCGTTTTTTTTTTATTTGGTGTTGTGTTTTCTGATTTGTTGTTGTGTTTTCTGTTTTGTTGTTGTGTTTTCTGTTTTGCTGTTGTGCTTTCTGATTCGCTGTTGTGTTTTCTGATTTGCTGTTGTGTTTTCTGATTTGCTGTTGTGCTTTCTGATTTGCCGTTGTTCTTTCTGATTTGCCGTTGTGATTTGCAGTTCAGAGGGGTATTGCACAAAACCAAGATAAGGGATTAAGCCGGGATATGTTGGTTATCCTGGCTGAATTTAGCCTCAAGTCGGTTGCATGAAAGCAGGTCAAACTTAACCCGGCCAAGTTACTATGGTATGGGGTTATTTTTGTCTCATATATATTTGTAAATGACCACACAATCGAAATACACAGAAGGAATACACATCACAGTACAAACAAACATCACAGTAGAAATACACATCACACCGTAGAAATACATTGCAGAAATACACAGCACACAGAAGAAATACACATCACACAGTAGACATACACTGTAGAAACAGACATCACACAGTAGAAATACAGAGCACACAATCGAAATACACAGAAGGAATACACATCACAGTACAAACAGACATCACAGTAGAAATACACATCACACCGTAGAAATACATTGCAGAAATACACATCACACAGTAGAAATACACTGTAGAAAAACAGAGCACACAGGAGAAATACACAGCACACAGTAGAAAAAGGCAATAGAATATGGGGTTATTTTTGTCTCATATATATTTGTAAATGCACAGAGGATGATCTACAAATATTCCTTGGTTTGCACACGTGTTTTGCTATCCACAAATACAAATTTCTAATTTGTAACTTGTATTTTGGTTTTTACAAGTACATGTGTATTTGTAAATAAAATGTGTATTTGTAAATATATAATTTTCCATTTGTGAAACAGAAAATTCTGCTTGTGAAGTGTGATTCATCATTTGTGGATCACCAATTGTACACACGCATCTCTTTCCTCAATGACGTATTTCTGAGACGTTCTTGTCGAGATTCACACAGATCCACAAACAAATAGGTCTTGATTCACAAATGGCCCGCCCTCCTCACCACTATGTGGCAGTGTTGTTCTATGCATGTAAATATTCCTTCCACAAACACAAAGTTAGGATGTGTAACTTGTGTGTTGGTTTTTACAAATAAATGTGTATTTGTAAATATAATTTTTTTATTCGTAAAAAAAGGACATTTGCAAAAACGGAAAATTCTGCTTGTGAAGTGTGATTCAGCATTTGTGGATCACCAGCCACACACACGCATCTCTTTCCTCGATGACGTATTTCTGAGACGTTCTTGTCGAGATTCACACAGATCCACAAGCAAATAGGTCGTGATTCACAAATGGCCAGCCACTAGGTGGCAGTGTTTTCAAGTAGCTGAATGGTTTAACGCCCCACTTGGAGACCAAGTCTATGGGCAAAACACTACAGCCTGCTGCCTGCCCGCTAGCTTATGACAACAACATAACAATGATAAGTATCCCCGACAGAAACTGTTTCCCCTGGCCGGGGAGCGTGCATTCATTCAGCGAAGACGGAAACAGCGCTAAAATTAACAACAATTGCATTGTTTAATTCAATGTTCTGGTGTTGTAATTATCTACGAGGTTTTGCAACATGTCCCACCCATCAAAATAAATGCTTTTATTCTTTTGTACGTCGTAACGTCGTACTACCTACTGAACGGAAAAACGATTGACATATAACACGCTGTAATTCAAGTCCTGGTATGGAAATTGTCTAACTAAATAAACGTCAATATCCCAAATCAAGATCACTGTGATTGTTTTCTGGCTTCAGTTACGTCTATTAAATCGACTTCGCTCGAAATGTACTATAATGGACAGATGAAGCCTGACCTTTGAATGATTTATTTTATGTGTACTTCAGATACTACTCTATAACCTCTGTGATTATGAACACGTTTCTTCTCTTATGGGGGGAGACATATTATTTCAGACTGTCAACCTGTCTGCCAGAATTTGTATCCCCCTATATATTTGGCTTGAAGTGAGGAAACTTGTTCATAATCACAGAGGTTATAGAGTAGTATCTGAAGTACACATACAAAATTCTGGGGATTCAAATTCTGGCAGGTTGACAGTCTGAAAAAGGGATGGAAATTAACTTTTTTTGTCCACCTGCCACTGTGGCAGGTAAGTACAGTACAATGCCTAAAAACATATTTTTCTTGTACATGACACATAGTACTTCCCAAAGTACAGAGTTGATTATTTAGTAATTATGTGATACCAATTAATGATTACAGGGGTGAAACTATTCAAGGGTCATCTACTAAGCCGTGAAATAACAGGAAATGAAGTCTGAATAGACAAAGTGGTTCAAAATGAAGGTTAGATGTGTGGCAGGTGGCGCAGTGGGAGTAACAGATGGTTAGAAATCTCTATCAATATTTCCCTGCAACTTACAGGAATTTACAACTTTCAACTTATTTCATATGTTCAACTGCACTGGACCCACATAAAGGAAGTGGATCATTAGGTGATTAGGAGGCTAGTAATATATAGCAATATCTACTTGCAACTATAGAATTTACTGTACTCAATTATTACCTATGTTCAACCGTTATGTAACGCCACATTTTTATTTATTTCCGTTCTTGTAAACTCCGACAAAAGAGTAGCCAGCTCAGCTGACCGGAGCGCGGAGTAATAATTAGTAGCAGTAAAGAGTTCAAGTGAAGGCTTGCTAGCTGTAAAACGGCCAAGATGGTAATTTTGGCCGTTTTCAAATATGTGCAATAACTTTGTATTTTAATTTAGAATAGTTTTCATATAAATTACACAAAAGACAAAGTCAATATGATATGTTTTACCTATTTCGGCCATAAGTGGTCATATTGACCGCACATCATTTCACGGGATTTCATTGTTTGTGCTTCCTTGCGACTTAACTTGTAAGTTAATGATTATATAGTTGTATTATATCGCCTGGTTGGCACCATGGGCAAACAAAAACGGGAGTTCCTCTTCCGTGAAACAGCGAGTGGAGTTGTTCGGTGCTGAAGTGATGCAACTCTGACTGTGTACCAGGGAAAGCCGAGGAAGAATGTCTGCATCCCGAGCACCGTGCACACAGGTGTGGGCACCTTTAGTGGGGCGAAGGCAAAACCAGAGTCTGTGATGTACAACAACACCGAGTACGGCGTGGACGTCCTGGACCAGATGGCGAGGACGTACTCGGTCAGAGGCGGTATGGAAGATGGCCAGTGGCGGTCTTCTATAACATCCTCGACCTGGTGGGATCAATGCCTGCACCTTTTTCAAGGAGCACCAGCAGCAGGAGAGCCCGAGGAAAGTCCTGCAGCAGCTGGCAGAGAAGCTGAGGGCAGAATACATGGGGAAAGGGGCCGCGGCAGTCGGCACAAGGTGGCAGCAGCGGAAGCAAACCACCGCAACAGCAGCAGCAGCAGCAGACACAGAACTGGAGGCAGTGACGGTCCGAAAGAGCTGCAAACGGAACCAAACGTCGGACACTTGAAATACCACAAGCCCATGTATAACTGTGCAGGAGAGCGGAGGTAATCTGTAGACTGTGACCAGTGATTGGAATGAACCCGCCACAGTGGCTGGTAAACTGATTGAATTCACTTTGCTAATTTCCATCCCTGGTCTGAAATAATATGTCTCCCCCACCCATATCTTTGGCTTGAAGAGAAGAAACGTGTTCATAATCACAGAGGTTATAGAGTAGTATCTGAAGTACACATAAAATAAATCATTCAAAGGTCAGGCTTCATCTGTCCATTATAGTACATTTCGAGCGAAGTAGATTTAATAGACGTAACTGAAGCCAGAAATCAATCACAGTGATCTTGATTTGGGATATTGACGTTTATTTAGTTCGACAATTTCCATACCAGGACTTGAATTACAGCGTGTTATATGTCAATCGTTTTTCCGTTCAGTAGGTAGTACGACGTTACGACGTACAAAAGAATAAAAGCATTTATTTTGATGGGTGGGACATGTTGCAAAACCTCGTAGATAATTACAACACCAGAACATTGAATTAAACAATGCAATTGTTGTTAGTTTTAGCGCTGTTTCCGTCTTCGCTGAATGAATGCGCGCTCCCCGGCCAGGGGAAACAGTTTCTGTCGGGGATACTTATCATTGTTATGTTGTTGTCATAAGCTAGCGGGCAGGCAGCAGGCTGTATTGTTTTGCCCATAGACTTGGTCTCCAAGTGGGGCGTTAAACCATTCAGCTACTTGAAAACACTGCCACCTAGTGGCTGGCCATTTGTGAATCACGACCTATTTGCTTGTGGATCTGTGTGAATCTCGACAAGAACGTCTCAGAAATACGTCATCGAGGAAAGAGATGCGTGTGTGTGGCTGGTGATCCACAAATGCTGAATCACACTTCACAAGCAGAATTTTCCGTTTTTGCAAATGTCCTTTTTTTACGAATAAAAAAATTATATTTACAAATACACATTTATTTGTAAAAACCAACACACAAGTTACACATCCTAACTTTGTGTTTGTGGAAGGAATATTTACATGCATAGAACAACACTGCCACGTAGTGGTGAGGAGGGCGGGCCATTTGTGAATCAAGACCTATTTGTTTGTGGATCTGTGTGAATCTCGACAAGAACGTCTCAGAAATACGTCATTGAGGAAAGAGATGCGTGTGTGCAATTGGTGATCCACAAATGATGAATCACACTTCACAAGCAGAATTTTCTGTTTCACAAATGGAAAATTATATATTTACAAATACACATTTTATTTACAAATACACATGTACTTGTAAAAACCAAAATACAAGTTACAAATTAGAAATTTGTATTTGTGGATAGCAAAACACGTGTGCAAACCAAGGAATATTTGTAGATCACCCTCTGTGCATTTACAAATATATATGAGACAAAAATAACCCCATATTCTATTGCCTTTTTCTACTGTGTGCTGTGTATTTCTCTTGTGTGCTCTGTTTTTCTACAGTGTATTTCTACTGTGTGCTGTGTATTTCTGCAATGTATTTCTACGGTGTGATGTGTATTTCTACTGTGATGTCTGTTTGTACTGTAATGTGTATTCCTTCTGTGTATTTCGATTGTGTGGTCTGTATTTCTACTGTGTATTTTGACTTTGTGGTGTGTATTTCTATTTGTACTGTGTTTTTCTACTGTGTGCTGTGTATTTCTACTATGTATTTCAATTGTGTGCTGTGTATTTCTACTTTTCGATGTGTATTTCTACTCTATGCTGTGTATTTCTGCAGTGTATTTGTACTATGTGATGTGTATTTCTACTGTGCTGTATATTTTTACTGTGTGATTTGTATTTCTATTTTGTGCTATGTACTTCTACTGTGTATTTCTACTGAGTTCTGTGTATTTCTACTGTGTTATGTATATTTCTACTTCGTGCTCTGTATTTCTACTGTGTTTTTCTAATGTGTATTTCTTCTGTGTGCTCTGTATTTCTATAGTGTATTTCTACTGTGATGTGTATTTCTAGTGTACTTCTACTGTGTGATGTTTATTTTTACTGTGTGATTTGTATTTCTATTGTGAGCTATGTACTTCTACTGTGTATTTCTACTGAGTTCTGTGTATTTCTACTGTGTGCTCTGTATTTCTACTCTGTGATGTGTATTGCTACTGTGTGTTTCAACAGTGTATTTCTACAGTGTGACCTGTATTCCTACAGTGTATTTCTACAGTGTATTTGTACTGTTTGATGGGTGATTCTACAGTGTATGTCTACTGTGATGTGCATTTCTACTGTGTATTTCTATTGTGTGCTCTGTATTTCTACAGTGATGTGTATTTCTTCTGTATATTTCTACTATGTGCTATGTATTTCAACACTGTATTTCTACTGTGTGCTGTGTGTTTGTACTATGTATTTCTATTGTGTGCTGTATATTTCTACTGTGTGATTTGTATTTCTACTCTGTGTTGTGTATTTCTACAGTGTGTTTATACTATGTGCTATGTATTTGAACACTGTATTTCTACTGTGTGCTGTGTATTTCTACTATGTATTTTCTATTGTGTGCTGTATATTTCTACTGTGTGATGTGTATTTCTACTCTGTGCTGTGTATTTCTACACTGTGTTTATACTATGTGATGTGTATTTCTGCTGTGTGATGTGTATTTCTACTGTGCTCTGTATTTCTACTGTGTGCTCTGTATTTTTACAGTGTATTTCTACTGTGTGATGTGTATTTCTAGTGTACTTCTACTGTTCAAGGTTCAAGGTTCTTTTACTCGTGTCCCCGTACGGCAATTACCCCCCGTGCGGGGGTTAAAATACAGTGTGTTGAAACAACAACAGTGGCACGACTAAAAAAGAGCCCATAAATGACAGGGAAAGTGCAATCAGTACGTATCCTCCGTTTCTGCCATCATCATCAACATCACATAGGAACAAGAAACAAGAAACAAAGAACAGAACCACAGAATGTCAATCAATCAATCAATCAATCAGGTACGACTCCTACCCTGTTCAGAATTTTAAGAGGGAAATGGCTGTAGGGATAAAGGAGTGCTTGTACCTGTTACTTTTTACACAAGGAAGTCTGAGTCGGGAGCCAGAAGGCAAAAGCTGGAACTCAGAGTGTAAGGGATGGGAGCTATCAGAAAGAATGGCATTAGCCTTCCTAATTATCTGCCTATTGAACAGATCTGTAAGTGTGTACTGTTGGACTCCCAAAATCTTATACAGAGAAGCAGCAAAGAGATCTAAGACCACGTGAAATCACTCGGTCTGAAAAGCAAGTCCAGCAAACAGTAGAAGCATTTCAGAGTTTTATCAACCCATTTCAGCTTGGGACTTCTCAGCCCTTGACAAGTTTGACTTCAGGAGCAGCTATGCCAGAAGAGGTGCGCTATGATGTGCTGAATGCCCTGAAAAATGGCAAAACTCAAAAAGAGGAGTTCATCCGTGATCGACTACAAACAAAAAAAGTCCTTTTCTTTGAACCTATCAAGAGGAACAGATTCATTCAATGTCATCTACCACACCTTAAAGGAAGCTTGTGGCATCAAACCAGAAAGTGATCCAGTACAAGGCCATAGTGGGTTCATCTTTCAGATCTTCATCAAATCACAACAACTCAAGTCACAAATAAGCATCTCGGACCTAATGACCTATCCCTTGACTCTGACACCATACTCCATGTCAACAATCGATGGCTTTTTCGCAAAAAACAACAAAGCAAACAGAATGAACTACATAATCAAAGATGCTGAGAATACGCAACTTCCTTCTCCAAGCCAATGTGCTCTCATTCAAGATGGAAACTCCTCATTCTACATGCGTGATGTGCCACGAACAATGAAGACTATATCAGAGCGCATCTTCAAAACTCTACCTGCTGCAGCTGAAACAGTATTCAGCACAGACACTTACCTTGACCGTCTTCATTCACCAAAATCAGCTGAGAGGGATCGCAGAGGTTGTGGTGAAAGTTTTATGGTGAATGGGCTGAATATGCATCGACCCACTGATTGGAATGATTTTCTCACAAAGGATGAAAACAAGATCGCACTCATTCATTTACTTCTGGATCACTGGAGCTCTCAAGATATGATGGAAGACATCCTCCGAAGGCCTGTCATTTTCATAGAGGCTGGTCAAGCCTTCAAGATAGAATGCAATGCTGGAGTGATGTCTAAAGAGCTTCTACCTGAGATCTGTTCAAAACATGAAGAAACGGATGTGAGGGTGATCATTTACATGCAGTATATCCAAACCAAAATGCCTCACATCACAACAGTCAGAGTCAGAGCAAAAGACTGACATTTTCTTCATCCTCCTGTATTATGCCAAGTCATCAACTGTCAATATCATCTTTGACATGGGAGATAGACTTATCAACATCAACCAGCTGGCTGAAGATTACTCAGAGGAACACATTTCAGCTCTCCTGGCCTTGCACGCATTCACTGGTGCTGACTGCACATCAGCATTCAAAGGCAAAGGGAAGGTGCGACCGATGAAGATTCTGAATCAGAACTCAAAGTTTATCCAGATCTTTGCTGAAGTGGGGAACTCTTGGGAGCTTGATGAGCGGATTCTCAGTGGTGTTGAAGAGTTCACTTGTCGCCTCTATGTTTCAGTCGTCAAATCAAGAAGGTTGATGAGGCAAGAGAGATTAAAGTCAAGAAAATGTGTGGCTCAAGCCTTGAGCTTCGACAGGGTATCTCCATTGATCTCTCCACCCTCCCACCCTGCAAGAGGGTCCTCTTATTGCACATAAGAAGAGTCAACTTCCAGGTATGAGTCTGGAAGAGGGCTCACGAGCACTACTCGGAGATCCCATCCCCTCTTGACCATGGATTTCATATAAACACAGAGACTGTCAAGCTAGAACCACTATGGTTTGAGGGTGACGTCATCTCCAAAGCCCTTGTCGATGTTTTGGCAGAAGAGGAAAAAGATGAAGATGACTTAGCTGATGAACTCCATACAAATATGGATGATGATGATTGTGTGGGACCCAGCAGTCGACACAGGGACGCAGACTCAAAATTATCCAAAATTGATAAAATGTATTTTCTTTTGTTGAACATAAGTCATAACTCAAACAGTTAACAAAAAAGATTTAGGGCCCTTTAAAGGTTAACTTAACAAAACCAAAAAGACACAACACAACCCAAACGTACCCTCCACCTCTCTTCTCCCAAATGAAACAAAGGAACCGCTTAAATACTACTTGACTAAACCAAAATAAATGACAGGGTAATTATCAAATCAATTAAGCTTACAAAATAACCAAAAATTGTGGAAAAGACAAACTAAAGATTTCTACAGAAATAACCTATTTAAACTAATATTTACATATATACTAGGGCAGGGACTTTAACACGTTAATTAAGATTAATTAATTACACAAAAATTAACATGTTAAAAAAATTAACGCATTTTAATCGCGCTTATATTTGCACCGCGGAACGTTTCTCACTGGATGAGTTTCAGGCGTACTGATTATACTGGAGCACAATTATTTAACGAGTTAAAAAGCTGCCGACACTTGGGGTGCGTCTCAGCTCGGGTCAGTAAAATTAACAGGCTGACAGTGACAATCACGTGAAACTGAGGCGAACTCATTCATGGTTGCCTCTGATTATACTGATAATAGCCTACCTCTTAGCTTCCAATGTAGACGCGCGACATGCGCGCTCACAACCCAAAGCGGCGCGTAGCCGCGTGCATTCGGTGCGACGGCGACGCCGTTTTTTCCCTACGTTGCTGTGTCAGGCAGGTGTTTCCCACGGAGCTCTGCCCCGTTTCAAAGGTGAAGGAAGCCCTAAGTGGAAAGACGTTGCCTCCGCAATGTAGAATGTGTTTTATAGAAGAGAAACACACATTTCAGGACCGCTGACTTGTATCATCAAAACAGACACATGTAAACAGAAAGCTGAAAATCACTGGACATGTCTGTTGGGATTATACAAATCAACAGTGTAAAGTAGAGCTGTCAAGATGTATGCAGAAGTTAATTATTGCATATCCTACTGTACCTATCACTCCTATTGTTTCTGATGTACAGGTGCATTAGAATGTCATAGGAGAGTTTATTAATTGTCACTAATTCAATTCAAAAACTGAAACTAATACATTATATATATGTCCATTACACACCGAATGAAACATCCCATGTCTTTATTTATTCAGTTTATTTTAATAGTAATAATTATGGCTAACATTCAATGAAGACCTAAAATTCAGTATCCCCAAAAATTTAAATATTACAAAGGAACTTTTTTTTTTTCTTTCTTTTTTTTTTATTCAGTCATTATTCAATGGTCGCCCTGAGGAACCATCAACTGTGTAGATGGCCCACACTGGCGGTAGAGCACGCCATCTTTCAGGAAATACCACTCTCCAACATCCTGATCAGGCCTAGACTTCCCCTCTTGTTCCTTAGCCTTCTGCATATAGCTTGCTAACGTTGGGTCATCATTCTGCATCTCAATGATATTCACAGGGAGTGTAAATTCCAATGGTGGTGTTAGGGGAGATTCAGAAGACTGATGGCTGACTGTGTACTGGAACCTATCTTGTCTTTTATGACTGCGTGACTTCCGAGATCTCCCAGGTGCATTCTCCAAGTCTGCATCATAAAAAGGCAAAACACTCACCCATGGGGGAGGCTCCTCACCCTTCTTGGATTGGGACCTTGTCATTGCAACATTGCACGTCTGCTTCCGCTGCAACAGGTCCGGCAGTACTGGCAGATCTCAGCCCAGCACCACCGAGAACGGGAGGTTGTCTGCCACACCCACGGTCATTAGGTAAGTTTGGTCCTGTACTTTAAGATAGATATCAGCAGTCGGTATTAGCTTCTCATCTCCATGCACACAACGCACTGGAATACAGTTAGTACTCTGCACAAGATTATATGCAATACATTCCTGATGCACCAATGTTTGGTCACTCCCAGAGTCCACAAGTGCTTGAAACTCTTTGCCATGCACTTGCACAATGATCATATGAGGCATCTGCTGGGCTGTCTGGTCTGACTCAGCCTGTGGCCTAGGAACATGGCATACGTGATTTACCTTCGCTGCCCCCCTCGGACATCTTGGCTTTATATGGCCCTCTGCACCACACTGATAACAGACAGGGACTCTGCTAGTAGGCTTTGATGCAGAGGTAGGAGTTTCCTGAAAGGGAGGCTTACCAAACCCCTGGGGGTACCACTGCATATGCTGGCCTTGAGGCTTACCTGGCTCTCTGAGGGTCTTCCAGGCATTGTAGCTCCACTGCTGGCCCTTCCTCCTTGCTGCCACGAAGACGTCAGCCAGCTCTGCAGCCTCTGCTGCTGACTCTAGGTTGTGCTCCTTGACCCAGACCTGCAACTCAGGAGACAGCATACGCAGATATTGTTCAAGGATAAGAAGTTAATTAATTTCCGCTACAGTTTTACCTCTTGGTTGGATCCATTTCACATAGTTTTCCTTTAGTCTCACATAGAGCTCCTTTGGACTCTCTTCCGACCCAACATCAAGGGACCGGACCCTCTGACGGTATGTTTCGGGATTAATATCATATTTCTCAGAATAGCTGCTTTAACTCTGTCATAGTTAAGGGCTTCGTCTCCATCCATATGGACATACGCACCTCTGGCCTTCCCAGTCAACAAGGGGACAAGATGCAGGGACCAGTCCCCTCTTGGCCACTGGCAAGCGGCAGCAACACTCTCAAAAGTTATTAGAAAATGTTCTACATCATCTGAGTCGGACAACTTTTGTAGCTTTGGCTCGGCGTAGCGGCCTGGCCGGGGACCGCTTGGAGGCGGCTCGTTTGGATTCAGTTCACCTCCTACCTCATATGCTGGACCACCTCAAGCTCCCTCGAGTTGTACTGGAGGTGGTTGCCCCGCCATGTCCTGCCGCAACAAACCAAATTGTTGTCGGAGGACCTTGTACCGCCGGTCTTGCTCCCCCAGCTCTTGGATGCGCTGGGCTTCCCGTGCCTCCTGAGACACAATGTGTGTGCGCAGCATGTCGGCCAGCTCTTTGAGAGTTGGTTCTCCCAGATTGCTGGTGTTGTCCTCTTCCCCGGCACTGCCATCCTCAGGGCCTTTCGCTAGCACCACACCAGGGGTTGCTGCTGCTCCTCCTCGCTGGGTGCCACGCCCCCTGCAGTTCCCCTGCATTTTCGCAGGAGGTTGTTGCACTCAGAAAAAGGAAAAAATGGTGAGAATGGAGGAAAAGGGAGTCCCTTACTGGCTATATCCCACCACTGCCACCATATGTGAGGGACCCAGCAGTCGACACAGGGACGCAGACTCAAAATTATCCAAAATTGATAAAATGTATTTTCTTTTGTTGAACATAAGTCATAACTCAAACAGTTAACAAAAAAGATTTAGGGCCCTTTAAAGGTTAACTTAACAAAACCAAAAAGACACAACACAACCCAAACATACCCTCCACCTCTCTTCTCCCAAATGAAACAAAGGAACCGCTTAAATACTACTTGACTAAACCAAAATAAATGACAGGGTAATTATCAAATCAATTAAGCTTACAATAGAACCAAAAATTGTGGAAACAAACTAAAGATTTCTACAGAGATAACCTATTTAAACTAATATTTACTAGGGCTGGGACTTTAACGCGTTAATTAAGATTAATTAATTACACAAAAATTAATGTGTTTAAATAATTAACGCATTTTAATCGCACTTATTTTTGCACCGCGGAACATTTCTCACTGGATGAGTTTCAGGCGTACTGATTATACTGGAGCACAATTATTTAATGAGTTAAAAAGCCATCGACACTGATCACTGCCCATGGATCTATAAAGTTTTAATGTAGCCTGAACGCAGCTCAAACCGACCCGGTGCCTCAGCACTGGGACCAAGCTTTGATAAACACACCGGATCCGCGCCGGTTTACAGTATCCTCCCATAGTTTAGCCGGTCGCAACTGGAGCTTAATTTAAAAAAATGTTTTTTTTAAAAGGGCTCGTCGCAGTGGAGCTGAGAACAGCGGAGTTTCCTCTGCTGCAGCTGAACAGCTGACATGTGGTCAAGACGTAGGTAGCCTACAGACCTGTCACTGTCTCACGGTGCATAAGACTTCAACCTCAGAGCTCTCTGTCTTCAGACTGTCCTGACCTGTCCCTGAACATCACACAGGGAAAACATAGAGCTGCCTGTGTTTTATTAATGTTTACATCAGGCTGAGTTCAACAAATCAGTTTATGCTACTGTGATTTAAGTAGTTAAATACAGTAATCATCATAGTGTAGTGGCAGGAAAGACCATTTACCAAATAACGTGTTTCTTAAACATTTTTCATTGTGCTGTGCTCTAAAAATAAACTAACAAACTAGTGTAGAGTCCTGTATAAGGAATGTTCAGCTTAAATTTTCCCCTAAAATTTAGGTTCTCAGGAAAACCGCATCTTATCAGGTAATCGTTAATCGATCGATAAGGTCCATCAACTAACGATTAATTAATTAATCGATAATTTGCATCCCTAGTCTGTTGGTCTTGGTTAAATACCACCTTGAAAAAAAAATAAACAATGTTTTGTTGCTTAAGCTTATGTTTTCAGTCATTATTCAATGGTATACTAAAACCCATATGAAAAAAATTGCTTCTCACTGTTCTCAGGTCAAATATTTATATGCGATTAAAATGCGATTAATTTCGATTAATTAATTACAAAGCCTCTAATTAATTAGATAAATTTTTTTAATCGAGTCCCGGCCCTAATATATATATATTTTGGGATAAAGTAAACATCTGTTACTTTAACATGAAATTCTTTGATTGTGGTGAATTAAATACCCCCAAAAGCAACGAGTCCACCAGACCCACAGGTTGAGTACAAAAATATGAACACCACACAAGGGTTAAGTATATTTCTCCAGGAAAGTTTCTTCTGCCTCTCAAGTTTATAATTACAGTTTATAATTCAAGAGAAGGTCCAAACAGTCTGATGACATTATTTTGCATATGAATTAGCCATGTGCTTCTGTTCCTTCGCAGACCATGTCAATAACACCTGAAGACATAGTGTAGTCGGATTCTCTGAGCAACGCAGACAGTTCAGTCTTTTTGAATTCTCCTTCACATCTTTCTTTGACCTCATGACGCTTTCCAACAAGGTCAAGGTGTGGTTTGGTAAACACTAGGAGGTCATTTTTGACTATGCGGGTTCCTCCCAAAACGGTGCTGACTTCCCCTGCAGAGTTTATTCTTGATATTTTCAACACGTCCTCTATATAAAATCACAATCGAGTGAGTTGACATTAAAAAAAAAAAAGCGTTGAGCATGGAAACGTAATTTGTTACATACTGGTTGTTGAAATAACATCCTTGGTGACTACAGCTGTGGCTAGTGGTTGTGGCTAACCTTGCATGCCACCATATGCACAAAGGATTGTGCCATGAGAACAGCTCATAGCAGTCTATCACAGATGTTCATCATTAAAATCTGAATCACTTTCACTGTTTGTTTCAATCTCGTAATTTATGTATTTTGTAACGTTACAATCGACCTAATATGGCTTGGCTTGGCTTGGCTTTATTGGCGGACTTCATGCTATAAGGATACGATAGACGATAGTAAGTAAGGTTTCAAGCATTTAGTAAATGGGGTAATTTGAATGTCGACAAGATAACATGCAAAAATTAATAAAAAGAAATAGTACCGCAAACATACCTCCAGTCCTCAGTCGACTTCCCGCACGATCCGCTTCTCCGATTGCATTCACAGGCAGTGGGAAACTTCACTGCTCTAGGCAGTGGGAAACTTCACTACTGTTATGGCCTCAAATTGAAAGGAAACTTTTATCAAATGTTTCAATGCAAAAATACTACAGATTGAGGTAATTACTCCAGTATTAAATAATTAGTTCAGATATAGTTTTAAGCAGAGTGAAGAATACGAAAACTGCCTATTAAAAATGAAATAATCTTAATATTCTCAGTCATACAAGCCATGGGATGGTTTTGATTAGTAAAAACGAGTTAAAATAGTTTTTTATCTTTAAATAATTTCACATTATAAAGGGATTAAGAAGTTATACATGTATTAATAATCATTATTTATTCAGTTCCAGGAAATCAGTAATTCCTGCCTGCCTTGAACGCAGCAGTGTTTTTGGAGGGAGTTTGGAGGTGCAGGTGCATTGAAAGCTCCCCTCCCCCACCCTGACTTGCAGCTGACCTGACTGAACTTTCAGAGGAGCATGTAGTATGGCACTTAATCAATCTGAGATACAGAGCAGCAGAAGTCTGAACTTTTTAAATGCTGTTTATCTTTAATAGGGATTTTCACATATTTTATACCAGATATGTATATTTAAATTACTTTGAAAATAAAATAAAAAATACAATTAGAATTTTTCTTTTCTGTTAAATTTTGTTACTTGTAAAAAATGACTTATCATGGAAGGCTGAATATTGAGACAATATTTAGGAAAGACTGATATTTTAGCTCTGGCAGCTCATTGTAGTGACACTGAAGGTCAGTTTCTAAGCCTGTTGAGTGGCATCCTATGGTGGCATCCCCTCCCCCACCCTGAGTCCTCTCTTAACAGCCTTAGCTTTGAAGTCTGTCTTCTCCCTCTAACTAGAGAGATTTCTGATGCTGCTCAGGAAATTGCCTCCATACAGAATTGGGAGAGCATACGTCAGTCCGACCCCCCAAAAGTCCGACTACCCATTAATCCGAGGTTACTTTACAGTGTTAGGGTTAGGTTAAGGGTAATGTAATCAAATAATGCCCTATTTGCATATTTAAATATAAATTCATGGAACCCTCCAATACAAAGAATGTTCTCTTTCATGTCAGTGATCAACCTGTGAAGTTTTATGGAGATATCTCTTAGTTTAAATTTTTGCCCTATTCACCTCAATTATACAGGGGCTAATATTGTGGTGGCCATATTGGATTTCCAGCAAAAAATTAACTGGGTTGTCCATATAGGTTGTAATCCTACTGGGTCATAGATATTTTTCTGGTGGCCAACCTTTTATAACATTGCAAATGCAGCACCCCGGGTGGATCATCTTATTTGTCCTCCAACATGTCAATCATTCTGAGGAAATGCTGTTTCCACTAGCTATTTTCCACTATTTATGTGTCCCGTGGGATGTCTGCGAGGACTTTCACCCCAGTTGGTGTGACAGTGAAGCATTACTGGCGGCCCGGTGGATGGTGCAGCAGGGGCTCCATCAGCCGGGGCCACACAGTAAAGCCGGGGGCATGGAGGGGGTGAAAGGGGAGGCTATACAGTAGGACATGCAGTAACATGTTTTAATAAAAGTATTTTAAACATGCACAGAACAGTGACACTCTTGCATAAAAGGTATGCCCCAGTGGTCAGCGTAATCCGACTCGAAGCAGACTGGTGCATTGGTTTGCAGATTAAGAGGAATAACAGAGAGTTTGTCATCCTGAATGTGTACAGCGTGTTTTGAATAGGAAAGCTAAGTAGCTTTAGAAAGCTCTAATCATTATGGGACAAAAATATTTTTGTATGACACTTATAGGTGAGCAATAAAAATCTGGCTAAATCCCTTCAAACCTGTTTTTTCACCTTTAATACCCCCTGTCTCTTTGGCTGCCATGCGACCCCCTTTCACCCTAGAGACCCCAAAATTTGCATGGAAGTTGTCTTGGGGCCCCTACACAAGAATACGAAATCAAAATATAAGTCATTTAGAAGAAAGGTCCTTTTCAAAAGCCCAATTCAAAAGTGTGTTACACATTTTTTTTATAGAGGTCGTGGAAGTCTGAGCTTTTGATATGTTGTTCTGTAGCCCCAGATGACTAGATAAGCATTGGTTTGGCTTTGATTAGACATCTACTTTTTGGTAGGCGGGCCTTCAAACTTTCACATTTTCAAACCAAATGAGGCTCACCATTCCAACAAACTGAATGACCTGAAACTTGTTATCTATTCCAAAAGCTCACCACTGCTGGCCACTAGCGAAGAAAGCTCCAATTATGGGAACAAAATGTTCTTGTATTACAATTTTAGCTGAGCAACATACTCAAATCGTATTCATTTAGGATAAAGTTTTGATATTTTTGTTAAAAAGTTTTACATGTCTTTTTTGGTCTTAAATGGCCCCCTTTGACCCTAGAGACCCTAAATTTTGCATGGTGGTTGACCCCCCAATACAAGTGTGCCTAAGGATTTTTCACATTGCAGGTTATACTGGTTTACAAAATAAATATGTAATGTTGTGTTTGAAAAGTTGAGTGAGGATTTGAAATGTTTTTTCAAGACACGAGCACAAATTTAACCGAAAAAGTGAGCACAGCGCCTAAAAACTCTCTTTTTTTTTGTTTTTTTCCAACATCGCGTCATATTACGTCACGAGAGGGAGTTGTATGCTAGCAGCTGCCATAGCTTAGTGTGGGAGCAGATGGCTATCTGTCAGAGCGGTCGTCTTATCGTGAGTCAGTGTGTTTACAGCAGGTTTGGATTGCGTTATCATGGACATGGTAGAGTCCACCGGTTTCCTAACAGAAAAAAAACGGTGCTATCTTCCGTGCCTGGGTGCGTGTTGTGCAGCTGAAGAGAAGGGGCTTCACCTCTGCGTCAGCTACGAAAAACTTGGTTGTGTGTCGCTCACTTTAAACCAGAGGATTATCACTCCAGCGATCTGATGGAGTTCAACTGGGATTCCGAAACAAGAACTGTGCGAGCCCCCCCCCTCCCAACCCCCGGTGCGGTGCGGTGCGGTGCCTTCGGTGCTGACAGCCTCATCTGGACCGCTGTCTGTCAGCAGCTGCTGGTGCTGCCGCCCCGGCAGGAGACAGTCACGGATCAGACAGAGACTCAGCTGAACGTGAACAGCCACTTGTAAGTCTTGTTTTATAACGTTTGCCAAGTACCCATTTACTGGACGTACATAAGAAGCAACGTGACATGTTGTTGTAGAGCAGCGCAGCTAGCTTGCTAATAAGTGAGCAATGCTAGCTAACGCTAACGTATCTTATGAAAAGGCACTCGGTTTGCCAATATAAGAAGTGTCAAGTTTAGTTACAGCCCAGTGACCCTGTTTGCACAGTTAAAACATTCCTAATGTATTTTATGTGCTATATTTTGAAGGATTTGGGAGACATCGGCAGTAATGAGGCAGGGGAGATGACAGTCAATGCTGCAGCAACAGGCTTTCCCTGGCTCCTCAGTGCCCAACTGCGGCTCACAGTGCAGCCTCAGACCTTCTCATCGTGAAACAGGTAGTGTAACATAACTCATATAGAGAATTAATTATATATGCTATCTATATGCATACAGGCGGTACAACTCCAACACTATCTGACCTCCATTTTTAACACACTTTAACACATTCTGTGACAGAGCTGTTAATAATAATAATAATAATAATAATACATTTTATTTATAAGCGCTTTTACAGATGCTCAAAGACACTTTACACTTTTAAAAAAAAATCATGAAATATACAGTTAAAAACAGTAAGATACAGTAAAAACACAGAGAACAGTATAAAACAAGCACATCAAGATTATAAATTAAAAGCTATTTTAAAAAGGTGCGTTTTGAGCATGGTTTTAAATGTTGGGAGGTGTGTGCAGGTACGGATCGGTATGGGGAGTGAGTTCCAGAGGGAGGGGGCAGCGATGGAGAAGGCTCTGTCTCCCCAGGTTCGGTGCTTGGTCCGTGTAGGTGGGGAGAGGATGTTTCCTTCGGATGAGCGGAGGTCGCGGGAGGGGGTGTGGTTATGAAGTAGGTCTGTGAGGTAAGGGGGGGCTAGGTTATTAAGTGCTTTGTGAGTGAGGAGGATGATTTTGAACTGTATGCGGTGAGTGATGGGCAGCCAGTGTAGGTCACGGAGGACGGGGGTGATGTGGTCTCTGGAGCGGGTATGGGTGAGCAGGCGTGCGGCTGAGTTCTGGATGTATTGCAGTTTCTTGAGAAGTTTAGATGGTGAGCCATGGAGGATGCTGTTACAGTAGTCCAGTCTGGATGTGACAAATGCATGTATGAGGGTTTCTGCAGCAGAGAAGGTGAGTGAGGGGCGGAGACGGGCGATGTTTTTCAGGTGGAAGAAGGCGGTCCTGGTAATATGGTTGATGTGGAGGTCAAACCGTAGTTTACTGTCAAAGATGATTCCTAGGTTGCGGGTGTGTGATGAGGGTGATAGAGTGCAGTTATCGAAGGTGAGGGAGAAGTTGTGACTGGCTTTGGTGCGGGAGGCAGGGTCAATGATGATTATATCCGATTTGTCACTGTTTAGTTGAAGATAGTTTGTTTGCATCCATGATTTAATTTCGGTGAGACAGTTGCTGAGTGTGGAGTGGGTGGTGTTGGTGATGGCTTTGGTGGATATGTACAGTTGGATGTCATCGGCATAACAGTGAAACTGAAGGTCGTGTTGACGGATGATCTGGCCAAGAGGGAGGATGTAGAGAATGAAGAAGAGGGGACCAAGCACCGACCCCTGGGGGACACCTTGTGACAGGGGAGCAGTGGGGGAGGTGCAGTTGTTTATGCTGATGAACTGTTGTCGGTTTGTGAGGTAGGAGCGAAACCAGGAGAGTGCTGTGCCGGTGATGTGGAGAGAGGATTCCAGACGGGAGAGCAGGATGGAGTGGTTTATGGTATCAAATGCAGCTGTGAGGTCGAGGAGGATGAGGATGGTGAGGTGTCCGGAGTCTGATGAGAGGAGGAGGTCATTGGTGACTTTCAGGAGGGCTGTCTCGGTGCTGTGCTTTGAACGGAAACCAGATTGGAAGGATTCAAACAGGTTATTGGAGGTGAGGTGGGTTCTGAGTCGTGACGCGACAGCACGTTCCAGAATTTTTGACAGGAAGGGGAGATTGGAGATGGGGCGGAAGTTATTTGGGTTGTCAGGGTCAAGACCAGGTTTTTTAATGATGGGTGTGATGGCAATTGTTGTATGGGATTGCAGGTTGGATAAGGGTGTATGTAGTAACCAACCATTGAATGTATGAAGTTACATAATTGTATAAAGATTGACCTCTTATTATCCTAGCTTTCCAGGCACAGCCCAAGATGGGGGCCATTTAACCCCTTAAGCCCTAGGCGTCTGGCTCAGGCCTGTGCTCGAAAATGACATGTCCATAATGAATAGAGTATATCTCTGCAACTACATGGTCTATATGACTAATCTTGGTATCATAATAAAGGTAACACTTGTGAGATTTCTGAAAAGGTGTAAGCATTAGTTTAGATGTTACTGGGTCAGAGTAAATGAAGATGGAACACAGCATAAAAGAGAGATTTCATTTCCGCCTAACAAAACTGTACACTTTCAGAGTGAATATCCCCTTTGAATCATGCAGTTGCAGCCCAAAACCTCCAGCAAATAATAGCAAAAAATCTGAACATTACCTGTGCCAAGACTGATGCCAATAAAGTAAAACAGAGCAAAGTTAGAGAGGTTTTAGTAGAGACATTTTTCAGGTGGAAATTAGCCATTTGGGCACACCCATCTAAATACTGTTCTAAAAACTGTTTTGGTTCTGTTCTGAAAAATCAATTAGAGCTCTGTGTTTTGGTGCGTAATGCCGGCGGAGCTGTCAATCACCCACAACAGGTTAGACGATAGACATTTTGGGAATCCATTGGTCAATTTGGATGATTGACACCTCTATCGAACCGTCAGAGCCAATAGAATCGAGGTGCATTCTCCAACACCATGACAACAAAAACTATCCGCCAACTGATGAGGCTGTGGCTGAGGGGGTGGGGCAGATGAGATGCCGGTGCAGAGGCAAATACACCGTGCGCGAAGACAAGGGTCCTACCTACCCCACACTGTACCTGTCCTCCTGGAACCGAAACCTTTCCCGAACTGTCAGGAATCATTTCAAAGTGACACAGACACATTGAATTAGCCGGTGGAGACGGTGTAATGCACTCGAACACAATGTATAATCACAAAACAGCAAATGTAAAACATAATTCATGATTATGTCTGTATAAAGTGATGTTTATTTTTGCTCTTCTTCGGCTGCTGTTTCAGTGAGTTTGGGGCGTAGATGAGACTGATACCGTTGGAATCTGCAGAGTCCCAGCTTTCATATGACATGCTGTTTGTATCGTTAGCATGAACTAGCGTAATCGCTAGCCCCAGTTTTGCGGACATGCGCTGTTAGCGTGTTTTTTCTACGTGCTCATTTAGTTGCTTGGTGTCAGAATTGTGTTTCGATTAGGTGAAATGGTTATCATGAGCTTTTAGCCTTCCCGTTAAGTGGGTGTGCTGCATGAATATGTTGCTACATGGTTAGCATGCCCTTATATCGTGTGTGTTGCAACATGCGCAGCTGCCCCCGGGTTGAAGAGGTTAAGGCCAAGATGGTGCAAATTAATAGGTAATTTTCTTTTTTCAGGGCTACTGACAAGTTCATTGTGTGCCAAAGCCAGCTGATGTCTCTATTTACTAACTGCCCAGCCTGTTGTGGAGAAACTGAAGTAAGTAACTCCAACCGAAGGAAACATTGAGACGCAGGAGGGGACTTGCGCAAAAATAAAGCAGGTAAGGGTCTTCTTGTGATTTCTAATGAAAAAGTATCATAACTTGTATTTCAGTTTGTATAGCTTGTGTTATTTATGTACTGTAATCTTCTGCCTTTCACATATGTCTCTCATGTCTGTCAGCGTTTTTGGCTCCTCATGGATTCTCTGAGAGTGCGAGAGTGCAGCACTGTCCTGTCCTCATCTGCTGCGGCTCCCCTTTCCAGATCCCTCCAGAAGATCAACAAGGAGGAAGCTGTTGGCATATTCACTGCACAGCATTCATGATTTAATACAGGACATTGATAACTCCACAGAGGCTTTTCATACTCATAACACTGTTTTTTTTTTTTAAATGGGTCAGATGGTATATTTCTTTTGATTATTAATGGATAATAACCGTTTTTTACAATCTGGACCTTATTTTTAGCATAAAATATGATCATTTACTCACCCAGATAACTTTGGTGTCATTACAAGTCGTTCCGACAAAATTAGATCCAGCTGAGAGCCGCGTATATCTGTATAATGCGCGTACACGGGGCAGTGCAATGTAGCCTCTAAATAACACATTATCTGCCGCAAAATGTGTTAATTTCACCAATATTTTGTTATGATACACTACTGCTATTCCCCTCTGAGTCCGGGGTTAGCTGTTGGTCTGTAGGTTGACCTACTAACCTCTGATCTGGATGATGTCATCTCCGACCGCGGCGCGGCTTGTTGCTATTGCTAATGCTACGGTTCGTTTCTGCGTGTTTCCGACTTGTCGGAACAAAATGAGCAGCTGGACGAAGTTCAGCTTCCTCTCCGCAACCTGAAATTACTAAAGCTCTGGCTAGTTGCACTAAAAATGGACCCGAATGCCGAAGCGGAATGATAATTATCAGAATGAGCCGGGCAGCGGTCGGAGATGATATCATCCAGGTCAGAGATCAGTAGGTCAACCTACAGACCCCGGGTGTTGATAACAGCTAACCCCAGACTCAGAGGGGAATAGCACTAGTGTATCATAACAAAATATTGGTGAATGAACGAGTTTCGCGGCAGATAATGTGTTATTTAGAGGCTGCATTGTGCTGCCCCGTATACTCATTATACGGATATACGCGGCTCTCAGCTGGAGCTAATTTCGTCGGAACGACTTGTAATGACACCAAAGTTATCTGGGTGAGTAAATGATCGTATTTAATGCTAAAAATAAGGTTCAGATTGTAAAAAATTGTAATTATCCTTTAATAACATTTGGCACATCTGTATAATAGTTGCATGTTCGTTAAGTTAACACTTAGTTTACATGTGTTGTACAGGATGTGCTTAATTGTGTTAACTTCAATTCATGAACATAATTTATGAAGGACATGTTTGTTAGCAGTCTTAAGCTGCTGCTGCTGCTGCTGCATGCAGGTTTAACCATCAAATGCAGATCTGACTGTACCCTTCTGTTAAAGAAAGAAAAACCTATATAATAGGGATGCACCGATACCGATACTGGCATCGGGTATATACTTGTACTCGTACTCGCTAAAGTTCATCGATACCAAGAACCGATACCAGTGCATGCAATTGCTCTGCATGAAGACCGCGATCAGAGGGTGGCTTTGCATCTTTGCTGCATTTTTTTAGATCAGCGGCTAGGGGGAGACGTCGAGCTAATCAGAAACAGTGTGGTTAGGCGAGGAATGAGACTGGCGGTTGAAAAAAAACCCCCAAAAAACTGGCGGCTGCGGTTAGCACCATGTCAGCAGTGTGGGCTCATATCAAAATATGCGAAGATGACAGAAGCAAGGCAGAATGCAAACTGTGTGCTGGTAAGGTCTCCAGGGGAGGAAAGGAGAGTACATCGTTCAATACGAGCAATTTGATAAAACATCTGAGGACACATCATCACCCTGAGTATACCGAGTTTGCTAAGGCTAATGCGAAACCACAACAACCAACTTTAACTTTAAGGTTTTGGAAAAGCGAGAAAAAATGTCAAGAGAAAACCCAAGGGCAGTTAAAATTACAGAGGCTCTGACTCATTTTATTGCTCTGGATGACCAGCCACTGTCAGTTGTGGACAATGTAGGATTTCGCCGTCTTCTCAGCACACTCGAGCCATGATATGAGATTCCCAGCCACCCCTACATCACGGATGTTATGGTGCCAAAACTTTTTGAGGATGTGAAAAAAAAAGTTCGCAACCTGGTGAATAAGGCTTGAGCTGGAACAGCACGTTTTACATGATACAGTCCTTGATTGAGCAGAAACGGGCTCTGGGAATATACGTGTCTGAATACGGACTCCCTGATTCTCTGACGGCTCACCAGTGGATTCTGCTGGAGAAGGTGCTCTCTGTCCTGGGTCCATTCGAGGAGTTAACTCGGAAAGTTAGCTCTTCAGATGCCATGGCCGCAGACGTCATTCCAGCAGTCACTGTGCTGCACAGATTTCTAACAAGGGAGACTGATGAAGACCATGGGGTCAAAGCGATGAAGGCTTGGCTGCAGCTGTCAGGAAGCGATTCACTCATGTGGAGGCAAACCCACTCTACAGCATCGCAACGCTACTCAATCCCAGGTGAGTGTGACAGTAACTGTGTGTGACTGTGTGACTTTTTTTTTTTCTTTCTCTGTTTTAGGTACAAAAATCGTTTTTTCTCCAGTGCTACCACTGCTGCAAATGCCAAAGAGGTGCTTAAACTTGAGCTGCTGAGGTTGCCTGGAGAACTGGACGAGCAGGAGGATCATGACCTGAATGAACCACCTTCAAGAAAACCACGCACGGACCAGACCACTAGCAGTCTAGACAGCATATTTGATGAAATTGCAGATGAGCAGGCATCAGCATCAGTGGGCACAGCTGCAGTAGGTTCAAGTGTAGAAGTAGAGACATATCTTGGAGAGGCTGCGATTTCACGGGAAGACAAACCACTACAATACTGGGTGGTTAATAAAGTGCGGTTCCCAACTCTGGCTAAACTGGCGGGCAGATACCTTTCAGTACCTTGCACTTGTGTTGACAGTGAAAGGTTGTTCAGCTCAGTGTCACACATTGTGAGTGAAAGCAGAAACAGGCTCACAGCTGATCACGCAGAGATGATTCTTTTCATCAAAAAGAACCTGCCTCTCACTTTCTCAAAAGAAGCTTAGTTCAGAGACCACACCATTGCATTCTGACTGAAGTTTAACTCTGCAATAGGTTAATTCATGTTTTGTAAAAGCTGAAGACAGTGCCAAATAGTTACATGATATTTTGTTTGATTGAAATGTGGACACTGCAATAGGTTAATTCATGTTTTGTCAATCTAAAAGCTGAAGACAGTGCCAAATAGTCAATTGATATTTTGTTTGATTCAAATGTGGACATTCTGCAATAGGTTAATTCATGTTTTGTAAAAGCTGAAGACAGTGCCAAATAGTTACATGATATTTTGTTTGATTCAAATGTGGACACTGCAATAGGTTAATTCATGTTTTGTAAAAGCTGAAGACAGTGCCAAATAGTTACATGATATTTTGTTTGATTCAAATGTGGACACTGCAATAGGTTAATTCATGTTTTGTCAATCTAAAAGCTGAAGACAGTGCCAAATAGTCAATTGATATTTTGTTTGATTCAAATGTGGACATTCTGCAATAGGTTAATTCATGTTTTCGTAAAAGCTGAAGACAGTGCCAAATAGTCACATATTTTGTTTGATTCAAATGTGGACACTGCAATAGGTTGATTCATGTTTTGTCAATCTAAAAGCTAAAGACAGTGCCAAATAGTCAATTGATATTTTGTTTGATTCAAATATGGACATTCTGCAATAGGTTAATTCATGTTTTGTCAATCTAAAAGCTGAAGACAGTGCCAAATAGTTACATGATATTTGTTTGATTCAAATGTGGACATTCTGCAATAGGTTAATTCATGTTTTGTCAATCTAAAAGCTGAAGACAGTGCCAAATAGTTAATTGATATTTTGTTTGATTAAAATGAGGAAACTGCAATAATTTCACAGAAAATGTTTATTTTCACTTGAAATGTGAAAAGTTTTACAGTCATTTATTAATATTTATCATTATTTTTGGTAACAAGCAGAGAAGAAAATAGAACTTGTCCTCCAATTCATTGCATTTTGCCTAATTGTTTGTTTTTTTGTTGTGGTAGAAGGATCGGCATCGGTACTCGGTATCGGCAAGTACTCAGATCCAAGTATCAGTATCGTATCGGTTTGAAAAGTGGTATCGGTGCATCCCTACTATATAGGCTAGGCCCAGTGGACAATCTTCCTGCTGTATGCAGTGTAGTGGTATTCCTTTATTTTCTTTCTCTCTTGCACTTAATGGTATTTTTAAGATATTTATGCTGTTGCAAAATTTTGTTGTGTTATTGTGAGCACTGTCTATGAGAACCTGGGCGACCTCAGAGTGTTTTGAGACCATCAGGTCAGACACACCTTTGACAGCACCATGGTGAGTGAGGCATCTGGCTTCCTGAGGATGCTGCAGGATGAAGATTTTGTTTTTTTCCTGCAGCTGTTTCATCAAATCATGCCTCATGTTGACATGATGTACCAACAGCTCCAGAAGAGGGACATTGACATGGTGTTCATCAAATGTGCCCTGCAGAACTTCACCAGCAGTGTTCAGGCCATCAGGTAAGATAATATAGAGTAATTATAATAATAGTTATGCACATGTTCATTACTAAATGTCAGCATGCTGTGATGGTTATAATGTACAGGAACTCAAAAGTAATTATAGCTGCTGCGCAGCGATGGGTCGGGTCCAGGCTATTTTTGGCAAATTTAGGCAACTCTGAGGCTGAGCAACAAAGTGTAGAACAGGAAGACAGACAGTTGACATCATAATGTTCATTTTGCATTAGTTGAGGCTTGAACTTACAACCTTTGACACCTAAGTCCATCTTCTATCTCACTTAGTTAACTGGCTAGTGACAGATCATGTGAGGCTTCACAAAGTGAGTAAGCTATACACTGTTATGCAGGCATATTTGTAACCACTGTAAAAATTAAAAAAAATCTCTGCCTCCACATTTCCTGTCTCTCACTGTATTATCCATATAGGCAAAAATGCCCCCCAAAAAGATTGGTTTGAAATACTGCCCTCTTGATTTAATCTTTGTTTTGCTGTGATTTTTTTATATATATGTTTCCCACTCACTGAACTAGATCACTGATCCTGTCTCCTACTCTCAGCTGGATCAACTTTAAGTGATTCTCCTTCTTCAGTTTAAATGGAGGGTGTCAATCAGCATTAAAGCACATTACCGCCACCTATGTGGAATTACATCACCACAAAACAAACACAAAGTAATAAAAAATTCAGTTATTAGGAAAAAAATCTGAAAATACACATGTTGCATCTAGACAGCATGGAGATGTTGGTAATTTGTTTTTAAAAATGATTGATTTGCTCCATAAGTGAATAACTGATGTTTAGCTATGTCATTACTGCATTGACTCCAATTGTTCACATGAAAGAAAAATTTAAAATGCTGTGAAAAATTCAGTTTTTGAGGCTCAATTTTTCATAAATCAAAGGAGGAGAGAGGAAATAGGTTTAAGAAGTTTTACAGTTTTTGAAAAAAAACTGAGTGATGTACTTCATGATTTTTAATAGGTTTAAATGTACAAAAGTTTCTTCAATATTGAGTTCTGAAGCCGCAGCAAGTATGGTTGATTTGTTATGATTTTTCAAAGTTTTGAACTTTAGACGCTTGCTGTAGCACCACCATCAGGACTATTGGCTTGGGTTTACAGCTGAGGTAATCTGGCATGAGACTGGACCTTTGTGCAAAATTTGGTTAGCTTTCATCCATGGTCCAGTCCAAGCTATTTGTTTTTATTTAATTTAGAGGCTTGCTGTGATGCCACCGTCAGGACAATTGTCTTGTGTTTCATGTTGAGGACATCTGATATTTTGATCTGTCGTCATCATCATCATCCTTGCTGGGTCTTGAACCCACAACCCCTGACACCAAGCACCAGCGCCTAACTCACTGAGCTTATTGGCTGGAAGTGAGACCTGCTGTGTGGCTTCATTTGTCGACTCAGGGAGTCACTGTCCGGGCAGCTGTTGTCAAGGCAGATTTCAAAAATGGTCAAAATGTCAGAAATTCTGTTACCTGAACAAAAATCTGATAATACATAAATTGCATCTTGACAGTATGGAAATGTTGGTGATTTGTTTTTAACTTAAAGTGTTTTGCTTCATAAGAGAAAATTTGATGTTTAAAAATGCCACTCTTCCATTGACTCCAGTTGTACCCATGAGAGCAGAATTCAAAATGTTCTCAAAAATTCAGTTTTTGAGATAAAATTCTGATATTTGCCAAACTCCATCAACCATGACTGCAAAATATTCTCAATTTTTTTCAGGAAGATTGAAAATGTATTTAGCAAGAATTTGATAGTATATGTTTACAGTACTGTTTACAGTCAAACATTTTGATGCACTGTAGGCTTAATTTTTGATAAATCAAAAATCCGAGAAACAAGTTTTGTGGAGGACAGTCTGAAGATGCTCTCTAGCAAGTTTGGTGACAATTGGGCAAAAATTGTGGGAGGAGATAGGTTTTATAAGTTTTACAGGTTTTGAAAAAAACTGAGTGATGGACTTCATAATTTGTAATGAGTTTAAGTGGACTAAAGTTTCAGCAGTATTGTGGCTACAGTTTGGTGAAAGTTTCAAAACTGTAGCATGTACTGTTGATTTTGTAGGTATTTTTTAAGTTTTTAAATTTAAACGCTTATTTTACGCTTGTTTTTTTTTAAAGACAGTAATTATTGATAATGGCATTGACATACTGTAATCATATTCTCACACTTTTGATCCGTCTCCCTTCAGGGTCCAAAGCTCCGCTCAACAGCAGCAGCAAGAAGCACCAGGTACCACAAGATCAAGGAGAGCCTTAGGAACAAGAGTAGCAGAGGCTGTCAAAAGAGGTATCTGCATTCATTACTGACCAATGATGTAGGCATACTCAAGTGTTGGAACCAAGTGATAAAGTCACAATCTCTGTTTTTACAGAGTTAGATTCAGTAATGGATGGTAGTCATTTTTTTTACTCACCCATTACTTGTCCATTATGCTCACACAAGGATACAGTAATAAGTCTGCATGAATAATAAAATGCATACTTTGGAACTGTGAGACAGTAGATACAGTAGATCATGGCCACACTCATGCCAACACCAGTAGAATTTTTTTTTTTACAATTGTGTGTTACTGACTATACATTTTTATCATTTTAACAGATCTGTGAAACAATCCTGGGCCATGCCAAAGACAGGTTCTCCTTCACCAGCTACCTTGTGAGTGCCGTCCTGCTAGAGGCAGAGCTGTTTGACCGGCATCTGAAAACATTCCCTGAAGAGGCTCTGAATACCACCGTGAGGGCATACCCCATGCTACACAAGGAGAGGCTCAGGACTGAGCTTTCTCTCATCTACGAAAGTCCAGACTTCGGGGGCTGCTGCAGTGCACTGGCTCTGTATCAGGTTCTACAGAGCTCCAGGAAACCTTCTCTGAGACTGTGGCGCTGTTGAACATCCTCATAACCACTCCAATGACAACAGCTGAAGCTGAGAGGTGTTTCTCCACCTTAAAGAGGATCAAGACATTCCTGAGAAATACAATGGGACAGGAACGTCTGAATGCATTGGGCCTGCTTTCCATGGAGAGGGAACTTGTCAGGAACATGCCTGATTTCAATGAGAGGGTTTTTGATCGCTTTGCTTGCTTGAAAGAGAGGCGAGCTAAATTCCAATACAAGTGATGAGTGAGTGTGTTCTTAAATGGTGAGTTGTGTTATGTTGTACTCTCCAAATATTGAATTGTAAATAGTTGTATTGATTGCATATTGCCAGCCAAATATAAACTGAATATGTTCTGGAAAATTTTGATTAATTACAGTTTTGATGAGGTAAGTGTAATTTGATTTGATTATCGCTATGGCATCCATGATGGCTATAAATTGTAGACTGTGCTAAATGTGATTTCATGGGCAAACTATTAGATGACAATGTATCTGTTGATGTGTGTTTCATTGTGGAACCAAATTTATTGTATTTGAGACATTTAAATAGCCTAGCTATACAAAAAATACTGAATAGTATGTACATTTTATGTCTGGTGTTGCCATCTAGTGGTTGAACAGGAAAACCAAATTAAACAATGAAATGTGACACTGTAAAGCTGGCTATCTGACTTTTATTTATTATTATTTTGGCCATTGAATGGGTCATCTTAGCCATCATTGCAACTTTTTCCTAGTGGTGGTGAAACCAAAGCTTTCTGAAGCGCTGAACCACTTTGACACAGTTGCCCGGAAAGTGATGCACTGCTTCGAAGCATTCGATACAGTCAAAATAGTGACATCTGCTGGCTGTTGAGGGGAATAGTTGACGTCATGACTTTCACAAGTCAGTTTTTAATTAGATGTATGTTCTCTCACCAAACTTGTGTCATAATGTTACTGTAGTCAATCTAAATATTCTATATATTCTGTCATTGGTAAGTATCAGTACTCCGACATGTACTGTATTAGATTATCAATACTAGTTTTTGTATTGCATGATACATGGTAGTAATCTGTACGATGTTGTGATGTGAGCATATCCGTAGCTAATGCGTATACGGTAAGCTAAGCCACCAGTCTCTGACCAACTCTGCACTGACTGTCCTGACACCACAGCTCAATTTCTCTCTCCTCTGGCCATTAATTCTCCCCCTGGTGTCTCTCTGCTCTCTAATGTGCATAATGGACTCATAGTTATACGGTTGTGGTCTGTCGTATTTGTAATTATACACATGTAAAGTTTCCTCGGGGTCAGAACCAGCACCACAATCCATTGTAGTAAAATTAGTAAAATTTTACTTCAGTAAAATTTTCTCCAATAGTGTATTTATAAATATAATTTTAAGAAAAACTTGTTCCTACATAGGGATGGGCGATATGGCAAAAATATCATATCACGATTTTTTTTAAATAAAATCACGATTTTGATTTTATCACGATCTTAAATCAAAAAAAGAAAAACAGACAATTTAGGCCAAAGAACCTTTCTGAACAGATTTTAATTTAAATAGTTGCAGTTTTGCCAACATGTGCAAACAACATAAACATACTAAAAGGTAAACAACACTCTGATAAAGTGCACTCTTGCAACATAAAAGGTAGCTTTCAATAAACATAAAGTAAAATATCAATGAAGACATTACTGTTTGTTTTATTCAACAGTCATTTTAACAGGATTTAAGTATATCAAAACACTAAATAGCAGAGGTGGGAATTGTGGAGTCATCAAGTCATCTCCATGCCATGTATTTTTTCTGTTCATGCACTAAACCAGCTGAGTCCGATCAGCACAGCTCTTCAGCCAGGAAGGTGAGCTAATTAGTGAATGCACGTGGTTCAGTGACTGAGCAGAACAAATACATGGCATGGAGATGACTTGATGACTCCACAATTCCCACTTCTGCTAAATAGCTTATTGAAAAGGGTCATTTGCGGTAATTTGAACACTGTACAATTAGCGCGATACAGCGCGACCTATCCATTCGCCCGTGTGTGTGTGTGCGTGCCCGCTCGCCCGCACCCGAGAGAGGCGGTAGGTGGAGGGGCTAACTGGCAGAGATGAGAGATGGTGAAACGCTATTTTTTTTGTTTTGTTTTTTAAAAAAGCGGCCAACTCCTCCATTTGGCTTTCTGCCATGGATCTCCATGCGGCTACCGCTACACACATAAACAAGGAGGCGGGTAAGAAAGCACGTCACTGCCCGTAATTTGCTATGATTGGTCGGTGAGGTTGACGATGTAATACGGTTCGAGGGTCGAAGGACAGAGGGTGTCGTCTCTGTACAGATTGTAAAGCCCTCTGAGGCAAACTGTGATTTGTACGGAGCCCCCCTGGTGTCAATTGAGAAAAAAAAAAAAAGCCCTGTACTAAACTGAGGGAACAGATTACTAAACTGTGCGCACAGTTTACTAAACTGAGCGCACAGTTTACTAAACTGAGGGAACAGATTGCTAAACTGTGCGCACAGTTTACTAAACTGAGAGCACAGATTGCTAAACTGAGGGAACAGATTGATAAACTGTGCGCACAGTTTACTAAACTGAGGGCACAGTTTACTAAACTGAGGGCACAGATTGCTAAACTGAGGGAACAGATTACTTAACTGTGCGCACAGTTTACTAAACTGAGGGCACAGATTGCTAAACTGAGGGAACAGATTGCTAAACTGTGCGCACAGTTTACTAAACTGAGGGAACAGATTACTAAACTGAGGGCACAGATTGCTAAACTGAGGGAACAGATTACTAAACTGAGGGAACAGATTACTAAACTGAGGGAACAGATTGCTAAACTGTGTGCACAGTTTACTAAACTGAGGGCACAGATTACTAAACTGAGGGCACAGATTACTAAACTGTGCGCACAGTTTACTAAACTGAGGGAACAGATTACTAAACTGAGGGAACAGATTGCTAAACTGTGCGCACAGTTTAGTAATCTGAGGGTACAGATTGCTAAACTGTGCGCACAGTTTAGTAATCTGAGGGAACAGATTGCTAAACTGTGCGCACAGTTTACTAAATTGGGGGAGCAGATTGCTAAACTTGGCAACCCGCGCCTACAGATATGTCATCAGCTACTTTTCAACATTGCAACCACACCGCACCTCACAGGTAAGTCAATGTATCAATATTAACGAGTAGCCTTACAGTTAATGCTATATTGTGTGTAGCATTGTACATTGACTGCTTTCGTAACGTTGCATTTATTGTGTTTGTCACGTCAAACGCATCTTTCAGTTGGAGGCTAACATTAACGTTAGCAGCGAAGCAGCTAAAGTTGGCCTCCCTGGCTTTCATGTTAGCCAAACTTTGTGTCTCTAGACCTAACGGTGGGAACACTTGTCCAGCTATGAAGCATCAACAGGGTGAAGACAATTTTCAATTCTCTGCCTATTCAACCCACAGCGGGACACAAGGTGTCATGTGTAAGATACTACATTTATGCACGACAATGCGCGCATGTAACTTGTGTTGTTGTGTTGTCACGCATCGGTTATATCATTTGGGTCATTTTGTTACTTAATCGGCGACCGCTTTTTATATTATTCTTACTCTACATTTTAATGTAAGCGCTTGTAGTGGGTTGGAAATGCCACATGCTAAGTTGTTTTATGTAAACAGACACCCCCCCTAATTTTCATTAAATATTTGAATTATTCTGACACTGTATACAGACTTTACATTAAGTAAATTCCTGAACTAGTCAGTAGATGGTGCTCTAATGCTACTGTGGATCCATTAGGATCCCTTGTTTGTTAAGCTTTGGTATCCTTGCTTATCTCTGTTATGTATTCATGTAGACATACATTAAGAGCAATGACAAATGCCAAGTCAAATTGGTTGTATGTGTACATTCTGGGCCAGTAAAGCTGATTCTGATTGTTCATCATCCAAGTCATTATGTTCTATATTGTTCAGTAGACTTTAATATTCATTGCTTGATGAAAAGGCTATAATCAGAGGCAGATATACAGAGGCATAAGAAAGCAACCTTGTTTTTGCATTGGGTGTGTTTCTATCTATTACCTAATTTCAGGACACACACAAAGTAATGCTATGCGCTGTATTAACATGGTAGATAGGAGAAGCAGCTGCGTTGATCATGTAATCCCAGACTAGACCTCTGACATTCCTTACAAATAATGGCAAAATAGACTGGGGCCAGATCAAAACATTGTTGTGTTGGTGAATGAATCACAGGACCAGAAATCTTAACCACTTGGCTAGAGCTGCACGATTCTGGAAAAAATGTGAATCACGATTTTTTTGCTTAGAATTGATATCACGATTCTCTGGCACGATTTTTTTCACAAAATGTTTCTTGCAGTGATGAACTTTAACAAAACAAAAAAAAACATTGCTTTGGCAGAGGCATAGTAGTAGTCTAGTTCTATCATTGGAAGAGAAATGATTTTTACAAAAGTAAAGGCTGATAACAACTTCCCCTTATCATCATATGCACATCAAACAGTCTGATTTCCTTAGAACTTAGAGCATATGGCCCTGAACACAGCACTTCAGAATTGAACGCTCAACTCTTGAATCTTTCATTGTATTCGCTACAAGGAATTTTTAAAAAAAAAATGGACATAATACCTCATCAACTTATTAGCCTTTTAAAAATTATTATTATTATTATTATTATTATTATTATTACAATAATTTTTGTTGTGGTGATACAAATACATTATTGATTTTGTTGTTATGACTTTATAAAGGAGTGAAATCAGGCGCTATAAAATGAACCGTCAGGCTCAAATACGGCTCCATGATCCGACTGGACCATAAATCAGACTTAGCGGAAAAATGATCGATTTCCCGGAATTCTGCCTCGCGCTGCTTATTGTACATGTCAGGGAGCGCAACGTTTGAAAAGTAGCTGTGGGAGGGCATCGAGTACCGTTGGTCGAGAGTGTTTATCATCTTCCAACATCCCTCACGTTGTACAGTGTTTATTGGGGCCATATCTTTGGCTAGGTGATATGCGATAGCTGCTGTGATCTCCTTATGTCTACTGGAGTTTGGTGGGTATGGCCAAGGCCGCTTTAATGCACGGGCTTACCTGGGCTGAAGCCCAGGGGCCTCCCAAGTTCAGGGGCCTCCCATGTTCAGGTCATATTGTTTTTTAACTTGTCAGGTTTTCTGTCAATCACTCTAATTGCACGTTAGTGGCTGCTGATTGATCCAAATTAGGAGTGACCCACGTGGCCTTATAGCCTATGGCCCGTGGGCTTACCTATCAGAATGTATATAGTTAGTTTAGGGGTGTGTCCCTCTATGATTGAGTGACATCAAGTGGAAAATGTCAGGGAGGACGTTTGAGAGTGGTGCCCAGAAAAGAAAAAAACGTATTAAGAAAGAGTTGCGCGAAAAAGAATTACTGAAGAGCATCCCAAAGCTCACCGGATTTTTTAAACCAGCTGCTGCTGAAGATGGACCCAGCACCAGGGGAAACTCGCCAACTCACACACCGGAGGGAGCGGAGGAGGCGCAGGCCGCGCAGGTGGATGTAGCTGGAGAGGAGCAGGGGACGGCCCGCAGCAGTGGAGGGGAGGAGGAGCGGGGAGCACACGACGAGCCCCAGAGAGAGGACCGGGCTGCAAAGCAGTCAGGGGGAGACGAGTCAGATGACCCATATAACAGTGACCCGGGCCGCTGGGGAAACAATATTGACGCAAAAGTGCGTGCTTATTGGGCGAAAATGGGACCGGAGTCCTGCCAAAAAAAGATGCTAACATGTCGGCATCGGAACGCCAATATAAACAGCAGAGAAGATTTTTCTCAAAAATGCATTTCAAACGCAGACTCAGTAACGGAGAGTGTGTGCCCAGAGAATGGCTCTGTTATTCACCATCAACAGGTAGTGTGTTTTGTTTTGCATGCAAAATATTTGGCGCGAACAAGGAAACGTCAGCATTTGTTAGTGGGGGTTATTTTGACTGGAAACATGCTAATGATCGTATAGCAGAACATGAAAGCTGTGACATTCACAGAAAAGCCATGATCGCTTACATCAGTCAAGCAGCTGACAGTGGGACAGTGGACTCAGAACTCAAAAAACAGTTCAATGAGGAGTGTGAATATTGGACACAGGTTCTACAGAGAGTTGTTACTGTTGTGAAGTTTTTGGCTGAACGGGGACTTGCTTTCAGGGGTGACAGCCACAGGTTTGGAGACACCGACAATGGCAATTATTTGGGGTGCATGGAGCTGATCAGCCAGTTTGATCCTTTTTTAAAGGCTCATATTGAAAAATACGGAAACGCTGGCCGAGGAACCCCATCCTACCTCTCCCTGAATGTGTGTGAGGAATTCATACAGCTGATGGGACAGAAGGTGCTCGAGGAAGTAATCAGCAGAGTGAAACTCGCAAAGTATTTCGCTATCAGTGTGGACTCCACGCCAGATATCACACATGTGGACCAGCTGACTTTCATCCTGCGGTATGTATCACCAGAGGGCTGTATAGAGGAGCGCTTTGTAAAGTTCCTCCCTATTGAAAGCCACACGGGAGAAGCACTGTTCAACTCAGTTATTAGTGTTTTAGAGGAGATGGGCATTGACATTAATAACTGTAGAGGACAATGTTATGACAATGCTAATAATATGTCATGTGTTGACAATGCTAATAATATGTCAGGAGCCTACAAAGGCGTGCAGGCCCGCATCAAGCAGATCAGCTCATTGGCACAGTGGGTACCCTGTGCAGCACATACCCTAAACCTAGTGGGGGTCAACAGTGTGAACTGCTGTGAGGAGACTGAACAGTTTTTCAGTTTTGTACAAGCTTTGTTAAACTTTTCCTCAAAGACCACTTCACGCTGGCAGATGATCAGGGCAGGGTTGCAGCCCAATGAGAATAAAAGAATAGAGACTTTGAAATCACTTTCTGACACAAGATGGTCAGCGCACGCTGTCGCAACCAAAGCCCTATGTCAGAATTACGCAGGGATCCAGCAGTCATTACTCAACATTGCTGATGATAAGCAGCAGAATTTGAGCACAAGAGAGGAGGCTAGGGCACTGCACAAAAAGATGAACAAACTGGAAATTGCATTAATGTGCAACATGTGGAATGCCATCCTGCAACGTTTCCAGGGTGTGAGTACTGCACTACAAGCAGTGGAATTGGATCTGTGCAATGCTGTGGATCTGGTTCGGTCATTGCGTGAATATGTAGCAGGCTTCCGGGATCAATTTGATAGCTTTGAGACAGCTGCAAAGAACATGTCCCCCATTCTGTCTCATGAGTACAAAGCAGACACTCAGCGAAAGAAAAAAAGAAAGAGACAGGCTGATGAGTCATCTGAGCCTGAGTGCGAGCTATCAGGCCGAAAACGCTTTTGTACATCTGTGTATATCTATGTCATTGACCGTTTAGTGTCAGAACTGGACAGAAGATACCAGTCATACAAAGATGTGTGTGAAAACTTCGGGTTTTTAAATGGGTTGCACTTGATTTCCCCCCAAGACCTCCGCTCAGCAGCATTGAGCCTGCAAAGGAAATACAACAGTGACTTGGAAGAGGACTTTGTGGAGGAGGTGGTACAGTTCAGAGAAGTTGTACAGGATGAAAATGTGAGCAGCACGTCTGCAGTGGAGTTACTGAAATTTTTAAGAAGAAGAAAACTCCATACAGTGTTTCCAAACACAGACATAGCTCTACGGCTATTCCTGACTATGCCAGTGACCAACGCGAGCGGAGAACGGTCCTTCTCCAAACTGGGCTTGGTGAAAAATAGACTGCGATCAAGCATGCAGCAAGACCGAGTCAGTCATCTTACACTGATGTCTATTGAGCATGACATCCTTCGTGATATGGATTTTAAGGACATAATTAGGGCGTTTTCTTCCAAGAAGACCAGACGAAAGCACTTCTAAAAAGGTAAGAAAGTGCTGTATTTATAGCTTGTGCAGGTTTTAAATTGTTGTGGTTGTGCATTGTTTTAAGAGAAATGCACATTTGCTTAGATGTTTGTCTAGATTATACTGCAAACCTTCTATAAATGTTGCTCAGTTTCATCTTTTTGGTACCTGGCATTAGGCCGTGTTGCTATCCATGGTGCTGAATGGAGTGTGTTTGTGTGTCAGTGCAGTGCATGTGATTGGTTCACAGGGCCCGCTGAGGCCAGAGAAGAGGTTCCTACTTTGATCTGTTGCTGTTCTTTGCTTATGCTATTATTAGTTATTATCAATGTTTGTGCAGACAGGTGATGGTTGGTGATGTTTTTCATAATATCGTTTGAAATCATACTTTCCAACATTTTGGTTTTATTATCACCATAAGTTGCTGTGTGTGGTAACAATAATAATATTATGGTGTTTTCTGGATCAAAAAAGGAAAACTCACTGTTGTATGTCTGGAAAGAAACTAATGCATTTTATGATGTAGATTACCTAGATATTACACTTTTTTAAAATGAGACTCTATAAATCGAGGGGATGGAGGGCCTACAAAACCTCTCAGCCCCGGGGCCTAACATTAGGTTAAGGCGGCCCTGGGTATGTCGTTGCATTGTACAAGGTTCCGGTTATTGACATCTGTGTTTGTTTCTTGCCTTGTACGGCTTCATCATGCTGTACTTTGTGGTGATGTTTAAGGTGATTGTAGAGATTTGTGGTGTTGCCGTGCGGTGCTGCAACGACGGCAAAACACACTTTACAATGCACCTCACACTGTTTGTCATCGTCTGGCTTAAATCCAAAATACTTCCACACCACCGAATGCGAACCTTTTTTGGGAACGAGGTCGGTTCGGGTGGGTGGGTGACTGTCGCCACTACCACTTGGGTTTTCGTCGCCCTCCATTCAACCCTCCTTACCGCAGACTTTCCTCCGCTTTAACTCTCACTCACTCTTTCCAAACACTCAACTGCAGCCGGGCTTCCGTGTTGTAAAGACGCTTTACCACAGGCTGAGGGAGGAGGCAGCGGCAGTGCTGCGTTTGGGGACGCTTGAAAAAATCCGGGAGGAAAACAGGAGCATTTGTTTATGATGCAGCTCGACATATAAAATGCTTCAGAATCGCTGCGTGTAGAAATGACATCGCGTGTATGTTCGCGATTTTTTAACGATTAATCGTGCAGCCCTACACTTCGCTTTATTTAAGCAACTTGTAGTTTACGTGCATCAGACACCACTTTACACAGTGGTTCATGTTCCCTACTACTGGTTTTTTAACGTTGGTGGCATTCCTCTTAGTAAATTTAGTAAATCTGAGTACATTTTTTCCTACATTATGTCATAAAAGTCACAGCATATACGGCTGGATCATCTATCACAACAAACAGGACACAATTTCTTCACTACGTAAAGGCGTAGTGGAGAAACAGAAAGATAGAAAATATTTTTTGCAGCTATATTAATGTTCTGAATGTCTAATACAGTCCATTAAGGCCCATATCAGCCATTAGTCTGGCGATATGTTGGTGCATCACTACTTCAACTGTAAGTTGTCATGTCCCCACTAAAACATGTTTGTTTTTGTTTTTATCTCCTGAAGGTATATGAAACTTAGCTCACCTTAGCTCCCACCAGAGAGTCGCCAGACAGATTCATAAGGTAAGAACGTGCATGCCAAGTGGATCACAATGTCATTCTCGCATGCAGTTTATTATGAACTGTGTCCGGTCTGATGTGTTCTTATGACTTATGTCCATTTCTCTTGAAATTCCCCTGTTGGGGAACCCATACAGTCTTTTTCTCATCTGTTTCTCTCTCTAGGCAATCCTTGACAAATAGACTGGGGCCAGATCAAAGCATGATAGAATGACACAGTTTCAGAGTTGAAAACATTTCTGACATTACTGATTGAAATGGGAAAGAGTGTGCTGCAGCATTAAAGTATTAACCACTAGGGCAGCAAAAAGTACTGTGTTAAGTTACTCTTTAAAAACTTTATTTTTGCTTTTAACAGAATATTTTACATTTGGCATTGCTCCTTTTTTAAAGATCTGAGTACTTCCTCCACAGCTTTGCTGATGTGATCAGTAAGCACGATTGTACATAGGAAGACGTTTGTTAAGGTTTTCATTAGCAGGAACTCAATTTTTCATTAAAGTTTCCCCTCCACCAAAAAGTGTTTTTATTATGTTTCTAGCCTCTAAAATGTCTGACATTGGCTATAGTGACATGTATCTGAGCAAAGTTTGATTTGAAAGATGCAAACTACAATTAGAATTCTGATATGTCTGCTAGTCGCCGATTTTAGTGACAACAGACTCCTTATCTAAATCTGGGTCTGACTGACACCATAGATGTGCCAAGAGCCTCTTTTCTAATTTTTTTAAACTTTCTACCAAACTATGTTGGAAAACCTGTTAAACAAAATATTAATCATAGCAGAATGGTTTTTACATACTTTAAAATGTGTCTGGAGTGGGACTTTAATGTTACTACTGTCTCTGGAGCTGCAGGTCTGAGAAAGTCTTCTCACATATCATTGGTGACTTGGTACATATTGAATTTTGTAGTGGGAGACTACTTTTCTTATCTTTCCAATTAATGCACTATCTGACTCTGAAAATCCGCTCAAGGTTGAAGTCCAAAAAATCAAAGGCAAAGCAGCAGGTCCTCAGTCCAAAAGGTGTTTATTCCCAAAAAACAGAAAATATACATCCGTGAGCTACCCCGGGCCAACTGAGATCTCTTGCCGATTCTCCCCATTTTATACCCGTGGTCCAGGGTCCCCACGCCCCTCTGGACCATCCTTTTACCTTTACGATCATCCTGGGTTTGTCATTTATTATTCTCATTTTTGGATGTGCTCTTAAGAACCTACAAATGTCTTACTCAGGCCCCTTCTGTGGCCTTGGGTGACCTGTGGCAGCACCTGTTGCTCATTTATTTCAACATTGTCATTATAAAATGGTGCATCAAACATTGGTCTTTTATCAGCCTCAAGCTCAATTAGAGCACAGTTGGGACTGCAAGGGATATTCCAAAATCTAATCACATGCATGATCATGACCCAGTTTCTCATTTGCCACTAAAATTTGATATTGATTACTTCAAAATAATTTCATAATATTTGCCTGGCATTAACTCATTATTCCCTTTTTAATAGAATGGACGAGAGTTTCCACAAGTTCCTCCGGGAACAAAGGAGGTTAGATGAGGCAGTCATTGATGTCTTCATCAACGAGAAGGTATGTGATGCCCCAGTTAACACAACACACCACATAGTTTTAATGTCGAAAACATGTTGCAACTGTCACAATTGAACAATTGAAGTCCTTAATATCAAACAGAGGTACTGTCTCAGGGCTGTAGCTATTGATTAATTCCTCATCAGATCTCAACATGCAGACTAGGTTTAAGATAAAGGGGTTTCAATCACCTCTGCAGAGTAGGACAGAATATGGAGGGACCCTGCAATAATCTCAAAATCCGTCAGATTCAGAATTTCGCAATTGAAAATCCTCCACAGAGTATAACGTATATCACGCACTTTAATATCGCGATGAAGATACATTTTTTGATATATTGTGCAGCCCTAGTATACATGTAGGGGAGCTGAAGAGAGGCAAGGCACTCAGGAGCACGCATAAAAGTCACATCCTTTAGATTTTCCTGAATAAAAAAACGCCCTGAATCCTTTACATACACTGGAGATCAAAATCCTTGGCAACAAAGTAATGGCTAAGAAACCCACTACAGACAAACTGTGGAAGAGACTGCAAGAAGAATGGACCAAGATCAAACCAGAGCAGTGTCCTGTGGGTGCAGACGTGCTGAAGTCATTCAAAGCAAGGGCCTCTACACTTCCTATTAATTTTTGAATCCTATAGCCCTAAGAAAACATTGTTTACATCTTCTCTTCTGACACAATGGTAACTGTTCTCTAATTTTGCTAACTGATTTTTTTCACAAAATAAAGGTTTTTGTTGAAGTGCCTTGGTTGTTTAAAAAAGCATGCTAGTACAGCAGTGGTATAGCCACAGCTGATATTCTATCAAATTCTGAACAATAAAAAATAACAATATTTCAGAATAAATTCAGTATTTATAATTTGTTCTCTAATTTCGATCTTCAGTGTACAAATTAGTCCACAGGCTGTTCACACAAATGAAAGAATAGGACCGTTTTATACTCAACTGCACCCATTTCCATTGTTTTTTCAGGTTGACTGCAATGCTGTCCATTCAATGACAGACGAAGAACTAACTCTATATGTGCCCAAAATCGGGGATAGGATAGCTATTCGGCAGTACTGCCGAAGAGAAGTGGCTGCACTGCCTTCCAGTGCAGCCACTTCTCTTCTCTTCCACCACAACCGTCTCTAAGGCTACAGAAAGCCTGATGGCAAAAATAAACCAAAGACGGGCCTCCAAGAGAAGTCATGCGTATGATCGTTCAGAAAAAATGACCGGTAACTCAAATGCCCTAAAAGTGGAGCGTGCTTTTCAAATGTGATTGTTTGAAGAGGCTGTGGACAGTTACATTCAGGTGAAAGAGAAAAGGGGAGGAGGAACCAGACATTTGAAGGCAACGAAGACTGCCACAATGGCACAACTGTTGGAAATTGGCAAAGACCTATTTTTTCCAAATGGAACAAGTAAAATCGGCAATGTTAATGAATTCAAATTCACCATGCGGGATTTTACTGAAGATGAGCTGGCTCCATTGACCACACTAGGTGAGCAATATGAGAAGAGAAAAGTTAAAATGTTGAGACTTTATCTTTCATGCAAACGGATTGAGACAGATGCAAATGAAATGCTGAATGCTGCTACCTCCCCTTGTGCATCAACCCTCAGTGAATCACCCCGTACAACTGCTGCTTCTCATGTAGTTGCTTCCACAACTGGAACTCCCAATGTAGCTGCTACCACAAGTGAAATTGCCAATACAATGCCTTTGTCAAGTATAACTCAGAATGCAAACCTCTCAACAGAAATTGACATGTTTGAAGAGGATGATTTAACTTATGAACCACAGGCATCAATTTCATTTGATGATGAAGTTGTGATTGGATATGCTTTCCTCGATGATGACACTGCTGACCTGGATGATACCCTTCCAATGGACCCAGTGCAGGTCAAAAGCTTATTTACAGTCCAGGAACCGTTTCAACCACCAAAGATCAGACCGGCTTAGGCTTCACAGGGGAAATGTTTTCCAAGGACTAAATGCTGCCTTTAAGAATGGATGTGTGTCTGCAGATGACTCTATCTTAGAGATTGAGATGGTCCTACCCAATGGTACGACCGAGAAAGGAGACGACAATGGTGGAGTTTTACGTGATGCGCTAAGTGAGTACTGGGAGACTTTTTTTATGAAATGCACAGCCGGAAACATACTGAAAATACCTATGACGAGACATGATATGAAAGATGAATGGGAAAACATGGCTAAAGTTATGGTTCTAGGCTACAACATGCTGAAGTACTTTCCCATAGTACTGGCCAAGCACTTCCTCTCCCACTGTCTTGGACTTGAAATCATGGATGATGAACTGTTTGCAACATTCTTGGAAACAGTTCCCACTGAAGAAAAGGAAGTTGCTGAGCAAGCGATGAAAGACTTCAAAACTATCTCTGGAACAGAGGAATGGTTGGATTTCCTAGAGGCCCATGATGTTAAACTTCTTGTCACCGAGGCAAATGTCAGGAAAACCTTACTTGAAGTGGCACATAAAGAAATAGTGCAGGATCCAGCATATATAGCAGAGTGTTGGAGCAGTGTGTTGAAAGGGCTGAGACTGCCCCCAGGAGGACTGGATGAAGTGCTGGCTAGCCTCACTCCTACACCCAGAAAGGTTGTTGCCATACTACAACATGAAACCCTCAGCAAGAGGGACAGTCAGACTCTTGATTTCCTGAAGAAGTTCATCAGGAACTGTGGTGAAGTTCGGCTGAGGAAATTTCTCAGATTTTGTACTGGTAATTAATTGACAGAATTTTGATTAGTTGTTTGATCATATGGCTGACATACCAAAACATTTTGGAGGTAAATAATTCTTCTTCTTCATTAGTCATCTAATGTAGTTGATTAATTGACACTGTATTTAATCCAAATTCAAATCCAAACTTGTTATCCATATTATTTTCCCTTTTTAAATTAATAGCTCAGGTCTTTTCTTTAACTTAAGTGGTGTGAAATACTTGCCAGTAGGGTAGTTGATGTGTAAACAATACCTTGTTTACCAGGTACTGTAGTCTGAGTTCTAGCAGGGTTCTGCATGAACTGGTAAGCTTCAGACAGGCAATTAACGTGGTCACGAAAAAGAAGTGTTCAACCATTTTTATCCATCTACAAGATTTCCACATTTCTCATGCTGAATTACTCTCTCAGACTATCATGGTGTCTTGGAACAAGGCCCAGTGTGATACAGTTACTACGCACTGAGCATTGTCTTTAGGATCCAAGATATTGTGTCGGTCTAATGCAGTTAAATAGTAGTCAAATAATTGACTACAGCTTTACAATTGAATAGCCTTTTTTTCATGCCTTCAACAGGTGCGGACCTTCTCGTTGGCAAGGATATCCACGTTCGATTCATTGAGCCAGAGAGCACCTTTGCAAGAAGACCCACATCCCACACATGCGGTTGCGTGTTGGAAGTCCCAAACAACTATGCCTCATACCCTGAATTGGCGGAGGAGTTCACTAATGTCCTTGATGCAAACATGTGGGTGATGGACATTATTTAGTGGTAAGTGTCAGGTTTAAGTTCAAGTCAGAATTAATACATTTGTGAAAACATTTCAGTGGGTGAATAAACTCACCCAAATTATATTTAGGTTTATAGTTATGCATACATAAGGGCATGCAGCCTTGAGTGACAGGTGTGTTTATTCACAGGTGGCTAGCATAGACTGTAGATGTAATTTAGCCTGCTTCACCTGTGTCCACACTCCACCTCTTAGCCCATTTTTGTATTAGCCGAGAGTTAGGTGGAGTCAGGCACTGCCAAGATGGCGACGACTGGAGCACACTGAGCTTCACAATGGCTCTTCAGAAACCTATGGGTGACGTCAAAGAGACATTGTCAATGTCATGTTAGGGAGCTTGTTGACTTGAAAAGGACATTTCATTATAACTTTAATTTTTAGTTTCATGTAGTTTATGTCCTGTTGTCTATATCTGCATGTGTATTCATATCCATGTTCTGTTTGTTTTATAGGTGGTTTGGTGCCTGAATGCTCTGTGATCGGACCAATAGAATGGGTGCAGCGAAGTTTTATGTTTGTTTTTATAAATGTTTTTAATGTTTTTACTATTTCCCGTCTAAAGAAATGTATTGGTCAAGAAGGAGCACACATATGGACTTTAAGGTTGTTGCTTGTCTGGTTGACTTGCAGGGTGTTAAGTAGGGATGGGAATTGTTAAGTTTGTTGATAACAATGCCATTATCCGTTATGCTTATTGGTCCAATTCTTTATCGATTCCCTTATTGATTCATGATCAATTTTCTGAATGGAAAAAGTTGGCCCGTGCATGTTTTTGGGCATCAACTCTTTTATTTTCTGAGTCTGAACACAGTGTAGATGTGTTGTTTTTTATTTATGTTTTTCAGGATTTTTACAAGAAGAATTATGCTCAGCCTGCCTGCATGTTATTATAACGCCACGCTTTGGACCGTTTATTCCTCATCACCATGAATCACTCTTGTGGCAAGCATGTTTTGCAATGCGCAGCTGTCAGAAAAACATGCTGACATTGATAAAAGGAATTGATAAGCTCATAGATTCCAATTTGTTAATGGTTCTCAACTTGAACTGGTTCTCGATTCCCATCCCTTGTGTTTAGGAGGACTTATTTAAGAGTGATGGTTCTCTCAAAGCTATTCCTACTATATTCACTTCCTGTTCATGTTTTTTTTGCAATAAAAACAACACAGATCTGAGTGTGCACGTGCATTTCTCATTCTGGGTGTCTAGGGATAAAAGACCAGGGCCCTATTTCATAAAGCAGGATTAGTGAAAACTCTTGAGTTTGTTAACCCCGAGATGAGGGGAAACTCTGAATTTTTGGTTCCATAAATAATGATTTCTTAAACTCAGTCACCATGGTAAGAGACTGTGTGAACCTAACCTTCTCACTGGTTATTTGTGTTATACAAATCCTGAGTTTCTCTGATTCTGAGAGATTACTGAATATCAAAATCAAAATCTTGTTCTAATAGTTTGTCAGGACTGTCTAAAGTTACCACTTTTATGTGTAGTCGGTCATTTCTATGAACTGTTTTTTGCCCTTTCAACTCAAATATTCAATACAACTCAGCATAACATTTCTGCGTGTCCTTTTTTCAAAAGCACTGTGACTCACTGACTAAGTTGCCAGTTTATTATAGCAGTTCCAAGAAAATGTTTATGGCACATAATGTGTAATCTCAATTTAAAAGGTAAAAATCTCCATGAAGCTTTATAATAATAATAATAATACATTTTATTTCATAGGCGCCTTTCTATCACTCAAGGTCACCTTACAGTAAATAAAAGACAATGCACAGTACACAATAGAATAAAATTAGTTAAAAATAAAATTAAAATAATAAAATAAAATAAAAAAGAAACAAACAGTTAAAATGGACAGGAAGCTCAGTTAGAGGGAAAAGGCAATCTTAAACAGGTGTGTTTTGAGTCGGGACTTGAAATGTGAAAGTGTACTGATGTTCCTTATTTCGGGTGGCAGAGAGTTCCAGAGCCGGGGAGCAGAGTGGCTGAAAGCTCTGCTCCCCATGGTGGTGAGACGGACCAGGGGGGCAATCAGCAGAATGGAGGAGGATGAACGGAGTGTGCGAGAGGGAATGGCAATATGGAGAAGATTGGAAAGATATCGGGGGGGCAAGATTGTGAATGGCCTTGAATGTTAGCAGAAGGATCTTGAAGTCAATGCGGGACTTGACTGGGAGCCAGTGGAGCTGCTGTAGGACGGGAGTGATGTGGTGGATGGAGGGGGTTCTGGTAATGACACGGGCAGCTGAATTCTGGACCAGTTGAAGTTTGTGCAGGGATTTATGGGTGAGACCTGAGAGGAGGGAGTTGCAGTAATCCAGGCGGGAAGTGATGAGACTATGGACAAGGATAGCAGTGGTATGGGGAGTAAGGGAGGGGCGGAGGCGGTTGATGTTGCGTAAGTGGAAGTAAGCAGACCGGGTGATGATGTTGATGTGAGATTGGAAGGAAAGTGTGCTGTCGAGGATGACACCCAGACTCTTAACCTGTGGGGAGGGGGAAACGGAGCAGTTGTCAATGTTGACGGGGAAATTGTTGGTTTTGGAGAGTATTGATTGTGTGCCAATGAGAAGAATCTCAGTTTTGTCAGAGTTGAGTTTTAGTAGATTTGAAGTGAACCAGGATTTTATTTCAGTTAAGCAGTCGGTAAGGGAGGAGGGCGGGAGGTTGGAAGTGGGCTTGCTGGCGAAGTAGAGCTGGGTGTCATCCGCATAGCAGTGAAAAGTGATGTTATGTTTGCGGAAGATATTGCCAAGGGGAAGGAGATAAATGATAAAGAGGAGGGGCCCCAGGACAGAGCCCTGAGGCACACCTGAGGTGACAGGGGAAGGTTGGGATGTGAAGGTTTTTAGCTGGATGAACTGAGTGCGGCAGGAGAGATATGATTTGAACCACTTTAGAGGAGTATGAGTGATGCCGAGGGAGGATAGTCTCTTGAGGAGGGTGGTGTGACAGATGGTATCGAAGGCTGCACTGAGGTCGAGGAGGATGAGAATGGAGAGTAAACCAGAATCAGCTGCCATGAGGAGGTCGTTGGTTATTTTAATGAGTGCAGTCTCGGTGCTATGGAGAGGGCGGAAACCAGACTGGAACTGTTCGTACAGGTTGTTGTTGGATAAATGAGAATGGAGTTGAATTGCTACTGTTTTTTCAAGAATCTTGGAAATGAAGGGGAGATTAGAAATTGGACGCAGGTTATTGAAGTTTGTGGGATCTGCACCAGGTTTTTTCAGAATTGGGGTAATTACAGCAGTCTTGAATGATGTAGGAACAGTTCCAGTGGAGAGAGAGGAGTGGATGATGGCAGAGATGAGAGGGACCAGGGGAGGGAGGCAGGCTTTGACCAGAACTGTGGGGAGAGGGTCGAGCTGACAGGTGGATGGCTTGGACTTGCGGATAAGATCTGAAATTTCTGAGGTGGTGGGGAGCTGGAAGGAGGAGAAAGAGTGGGTAGGAGGGGGAAGTTCGGATACAACATTGAGGGTGGTTTGTGAGCTGAGATGTTGGTGAATCATCTGGATTTTCTGACTGAGGAATGACATGATGGAGTTACAGAAAGCAGTTGAACAGAGGTGAGATGGTAGAGATTCCGGGGCTTGGGTGATATTCTTGTACAGTGAGAACAGTGATTTGGTGTTACCTTTGTTGGAAGAGATTATGCCAGTGTAATAATTTGATTTGGTTTGGGTAATGCAGTTCTTGTAATGTAACATATGATTTTTGTAATTGTCTTTGTGAGTATGAAGTCCAGTTTTCCTGTATAGCCGCTCGAGTTGTCGTCCTTTAGCTTTCATGAGTCGAAGTTCGGGGGTAAACCAGGGAGCGGAAAGGGAGAAGGAGACAGATCTGGTTTTTAGCGGAGCAAGGGAGTTGAGAATGTGTTGGAGTTCAGTGTTGTAGTGTGAAACCAGCTGTTCAAGGGTGACTGAGTCGTGAGTGGCCATGAGGGAGTCGATGCTGGAGGAGAGGGAATCTAAGCTAACGTCCTTAATGTTGCGAAAAGAAATGAGACGGCGGAGCTTGGTGGTGGAGAGAGGGAGTTTAAGATTAAATGAGAGGAGGAAATGGTCAGATATGGGGAGTTCAACTGCAGTTAGGTCAGAAGGGGGAACACCAGAGCAGCAGATTAAGTCCAGAATGTGACCCTTCGAGTGAGTGGGGGTATCAGTGTGCTGTTGAAATCCAAAACTGTCGAGGCAGGATGTAAAGTCTTTTGTGAGTGGGTTGTTGGTATTGTCCATGTGAATGTTAAAATCTCCCAGTACTATGTTGTTTGGTGAAAGTGTGGATAGGTGGGTGAGCAGAGCAGCAAAGTCATGTAGAAAGTCATTGTTTGGTTTTAGACACGTAGAATAATTGTCTATCACTCGTGATGTGATTGGTCACACTGGTTTTCATTGGTTAAAATGTTGTTGAGCAAAGATCCAAATGTCTAACACTTAAATCTACTGTATCTTAACCTGCAAATCACCAAACACATTATTACTGGATCAGATTGTGACCTTACAATCGTGTCTCTGTCTTTAGCCTATATTTTTTTGTCTTCAAACTTCATGTAACTTACTGTACTTAAACTTTACCCTGTAATTACTCAGGCTCTTTTTTGAAAGACAAATGTGTGCAGTCTACACATGCATTAATATGCATGTGTAGACTGCATATTAATGACTGCATAGAATATTAAAATGAAGGCTCTGTTTTATTTACCTGTTGCCATGGTGAATCATTGCATCAGAGCTCCATTGATCATGGCTTGTCATGTTCAGGTTCAACCTACTCAGAGTTGATTGAACTAACTCTGATCAGCTGTTCTGGAACCAAAAACTCAGTTCCCATCTCAGGATAAATCAACTCAGAGTTCAGGGTTGGGCTCATAGTATATATTAAGCCTTTTTTCTCAAACAGGGTCCACAGGAGATATTACTTATATAAGCAAGTAATCAGTAGTTATGGCTGAGATAAATGACCAAAAGGAGGATATTAAGTGTATGAAATGTACTTTTTTAACTTTGAAGTGGCTGTACATCTGAAATTGCTTGTCAGAAATTATAATAATAAAAGTAAACCATTAAATATTATTTACCACCACTTTAGATGAAGGGGTACAAACATGACCAACAAACACAGAAACACACACAGAGGGAGAGTGACTTCATTCTCTGCTCAGGATGTCATTACTCCACTGTATCTTTACTTAGAAAATAGCTGTTTGCAGCTATATTGCTGTATATTCTGAATACGGAGTACAATGCTTTTAAAGCTATGTAAAACAATGTTACTTTTTTTAACCCCAAATACAAATTTATAATAGTTTGTGGAAAAATCTGACCACTATTGTGTGGTTCAAATCAGATCATTCAAACAGTTATGAGATCTTGTAGAACATATTGAGACGAAGCAGGGTTCAGTACAACAGTGTTTTGAAGGTTTAATATAAAGCAAGAGAGTATTTACAGATTCAGTTATTTTATATAATGTGTGAATAGATAAGGATGAACACCAGCTGAAGGGAGTGAAGTTGAATGTTAAGTTACTGATAAAGATAAAGGGCGTGAAATTGGTGAACAATGAATTACAGTCTGGTGAGAAAACAGTTTTCAGCTGTATAAGAGTCATTAACTTACTGCTGAAGCAGCTCCATTTCCTGATTTTGCTGCTTCATAGTAAAAGCTTTAAAATAAATTGGGGCTTTTAAGCTGAATGAGTGCAAGGGAATCAACACTGACACATTGCCAACAGTATAATAACATCCAAAACACACAATTTACCCTGTGGTTTCTGTGACATGAGAAATACTTTCAAAATAAGTCATTAAATATGCAAAAACATCAAAAATACAAAGAGCTACCTATATGATTCAGAAGTTGGGTGACAGACAGAGAGTGAGGATGTAGTTCTGCTCACAGCTGAGTAAGCGGTCCTTCACTGTGGCTCAGGTCGCATGTGTGTTCACACGGCTCAATTAATCCGGATACCACCTAAAAATGTGGTCTGAGTGATCCTATCTCAATGCATCCTGAATGCAATTATTGAAACAAGAAGCGACTATCAACATTTGTACACTGAGCAATAAAATACAACACAAAAACATTGTTAACAGTGCAACTCTAATAACCGATGGTTAGATTCACCATCGTCTCAAAATCTGTCCAAGCATCTCCTGTAATTTGGCAAACATATTCCACCGAAGAGCATGTGCAAAAGCATTATTCAACATTCCCCACACAGCAAAGGGTTTATAATGTGGAATGGAGAGAGAGAAACGCCACTGCGGTTTCTTTCTAAATTTTAGCAGAGAAAGCCTCTCCCGTCTCCCATCGCCTGAACTGTTACTAATGCACAGGGAGGGAGCTGTTTTACCAAAACACAAATCAATAACAATACATGTGGAGAAACATAGAAAAAAAAATGTTAATGAAATGGCAAGCAAATCTTCTCTTTATCGTTTCCAGTTTAACACGTAAAGTAACATGAAACTTTTAAAGAGACCACCAGAGAACAGATGAACTCTGTTGTGCAGCCCAGGAGTGTATACATGGCCAGAATCAGCGGTGGAAGAAGTACTCAGATCTGTGAGAGGGCCAAAGTCCTCAGACTTTTAACACAGACAACACCCAAAAACAAGTTCACAGCTATTTTAATGTACAAAGTGCTGTGTATGTGTATCACTAAACCTCTACCCTGTCGCTAGCATAGCAACCTGTCAATCACAAGGAAGCCACGCCCTAAAGCACCACCTGCTTTATGGTGTATTTTACTCAAGTGGCAAATGTATTGCTCAGGTGCCAGTCAAAAACATAGACTTTGTCTTTGATCTGATAGTCAGACTTAAGATGGATGCCTAAATTTTAAATGACATGGCTCAAACTCCACAGTAAGCCTGCGGACAGTGTGGCTAACTTTTTAGGTTTAAAAAAAGTCTAAAATGTCTAGACTAATGAATGTCAAAAAGTTACTGTAGGACTGGCCTAACACTAAAAACCAGTCAGAAACATCTTTGTGAAACTGGCCCCCAGACTCAACGAAGTACAGTGTTGACTGTGAAGTTGTTTGGATCAGCGGTTCTCTAGGAAGCTGCAAAACGAATTATTGGAGGGATCAGTCCGCCCCAAACGGGCGCTGCACTTGTTCATTTAAAACAAAAAAAGCAGTTGAGATTGTTCTGAACTAAAACCAGATTAAAGGAAACAAACAGATTTCATTTGAATAATAATGGTAGGGACAGTCTGCCTTGTTCCTCAGAAGTGAGTAAGACTTGTTAAGTCTACCTCTGAAATGTCTCTGCTACTATCTATCTATGTTTAATAGTGTAGTCAGTTCTTCCCTCAGGGAAATGTATAGGTCAATGGCCATGTATGCATCCACAGGAACATGCAGATTGTTTTGTGCCATTATGTAGGTGCAGAGGGTGAACACATCATCATCACAAGCAATGTCACGACTGTGGATGCAGTCATCTTCACACGTGATACGATCTTCCTCCAACACCTGGCACAAATAGTCCTCTGTGTCATATAGTTCTGGAATAGCATACATTACATCAGGCCGACCGTGTGGAACATGTTCATTCCTTGATGGACGAATCAGGTGGCTGTTCCAGGTCTCCTTGGTTGAATCCAAGTCATCCTGCAGAGGTGACAACAGTAGAAATAATGAAAAAAAAAAAAAAAATTAATCATGATTACTGTGGAAAGCTGGAAACAATTAAATTTGACAACTAAATTGCCCAACGTACTCCCAGACAAGTGTAACAAGCCCAAAAGTTGTGACAAGTCACCCATTTGGCTACTGGAAACCAAACTTATTATGAATTATGAATTATGTAAGGGAGACAATGACCCAAAGGTAATTAGTGGCACTGTCTAATGGTAGATTTCAAAACATGTCTGCAGACATGTCTCTGTCATGTAGCATGCTATGGAAAACATGTTGGATTTTGATATGGACTGCTGATATGCAGCAAAAACATAGCTCTATAGCAAGGGTGTCCAATCCTGCTCCTGGAGAGCTACGGCCCCTCATGTTTTAGGTGTCTCCAAATTGAACACACCTGAGTCGAACGATTATCAAACCTGTGACAAGCTTCAGCTGCTTGATAACGAGCAGAGCATTAGAATCAGGTGTGTTAGAGCAGGGAGAAACCTAAAACATGCAGGAGCAGTAGCTCTCCAGGAGCATGATTGGACTCCCCTGCTCTATAGGGTAGGTTACACATATACACCAACCACTGTCTATTGATGCTACTTGCCTGTATCAAACCAAGGAAGCAGAATAGCATTAGGTTCTTGTCCATGAAGTCCCCAGCGAAATCACCTTCATCTTTAAGTCGGTAAAGGAGGTCGAGCCAAAAGTCCACACACTCTTTACGGAGAAAGCCCCACCAGCTCTCTATTCTTTGGTTGCTTGTGCTTCTTCCATAAATGAAGCTTTTTTCACCTGCATGAACATCATCATCATTCCGCCGAAGGTACCTTTGCATATCTCGTATAGAGCTGTTTTCTGTCCCCATATCTGACCTCAGGATACAGGCACATCCACCTACTTCTCCTACTGTCTCGAGGAAATAACCTCCTATCACTTTGGGGTCACTGCTGGTACAGTACGCATTCAGCCACAGTAATCTTCTTGAGAACACGTCAATAGCTCCATTGATGCATATACCAAAAGGCTTTAATTTGTCATAAGAATCGACGTGCCATACAAAATTTGGCCCCTTTGAAAAGTATGCTCGTCTTTTCAACCTTCTACTTCTTCTCATTTCTGTGCTCTCTGGGTCAAGAGTGGATAGAATGAGGCGGACATCCTCTTTCCGTACATGCAATCCCTTCTCTTTGCATTTGGTGTACATCCACCTGTAGCCATGCAAAGCCCCTGAGCCTTGGAGCTCTTCCCTTATGAACCTGACAATTTCTCCTAAACTGTCAAAATTTTTCCGGCGAAACAGTCCATTCTTCTTAAGGATTCATTTTAGGGATGACAGGCTTAGAATAATCCTGTGTTTTCTACTCAACATACGTAGGATGTCCTTGTATGTGAGGCCCAAGTTAAAATAAAGTCTTATTAGCTCCAATGTATCCATGGCAGCATGAAGGATCAAGGATTGCCTAGAGAGAGAAACAGATGAGAAAAAGACTGTATGGGTTCCCCAACAGGGGAACTTAAGAGAAATGGACATAAGTCATAAGAACACATCAGACCGGACACAGTTCATAATAAAATGCATGCGAGAATGACACTGCGATCGACTTGGCATGCACGTTCTTACCTTATGAATCTGTCTGGCGACTCTCTGGTGGGAGCTAAGGTGAGCTAAGTTTCATATACCTTCAGGAGATAAAAACAAAAACAAACAAGTTTTAGTGGGGACATGACAACTTACAGTTGAAGTAGTGATGCACCAACATATCGCCAGACAGTAATGGCTGATATGGGCCTTAAGGGACTGTATTAGACATTCAGAACATTAATATAGCTGCAAAAAATATTTTCTATCTTTCTGTTTCTCCACTACGCCTTTACGTAGTGAAGAAATTGTGTCCTGTTTGTCGTGATAGATGATCCAGCCGTATATGCTGTGACTTTTATGACATAATGTAGGAAAAAATGTACTCAGATTTACTAAATTTACTAAGAGGAATGCCACCAACTAGGGCCGACCTACATGGATTTTTTGGGGCCGATGCCGATACCGATTATTAGGGGGGAAAAAATCCGATAACCGATTAATCGGACGATTTTTTTTTTATATATATATAAAGTTTTTCAAAATTTTATTAATTTAAGTCATATATCTACATATTTACTTATTTATTTTGAACAAATGGCTGCTTTTGAGCCTTTCAGACACTTCTACAAAGAATTAAAGGCAGAAAAATAATTTCAAATCCTTTTTATTGCTGAGTCAAGCAGCATATTAACATGACAACCATCCAACATTAGGCCTACAGCAAGGCACCATTAGCTACTGCTCTTCACGCCGACAGGAAGACCGACTGATCATCTCAGTAATATACCACGGATTTATCATGAATCAAACTCGGACCAGAAAAGCGTTTTCAACTACTCGCCCCCCCCTCCCCCTCTGAGTTTTCGGTTCCAGAACAGCTGATTTGAGTTAGTTTGATCAACTCGGAGTAGTTTCACCTGGAGTTAAGCGCGTGCGCCACAAGTATAAAAAGACAGCATCAATGGAGCCTCGATTCGACGAGTCACCATGGCAACGGGGAAGAATCTGGAAATGCAAGAACATCTATGCGCGGTCTGATAATCATCTCCGACGAATATTTAATTCTCTGCGCAGTAATGCTGCACCTTCATCCACGGGATCATTATCAAAAGGACATGCCATGGTAGTGAAAATAGTCGCCACCTAATATAACTTCTAATGTAGGCCTACTGACTGATTTTTGCAATGATTTTCTCAAAAAACAGACGGCAGAACTATATTACGCCAAAACTCGTCTGCTGACTGAATGAATGAGGAAATCGAATACCGTGTGTGGCTGAAAGAGGGCGGAGACGGAGAGAAACTCGAGGTTTGGTGAGAAAAACCTGGTCCCGACCAGGTTAGGTTCATAGAGCATGTTACCATGGTATCTGACCGAGAGCTTAAGATACCTCTCTCTGTGAAACAGGCTAGAGTTACCCCTCTTTCTCTGGTTTGAGTTACCTCCCTTTGTGAAACGGAAAACTCAGAGTTTCCCTCATTTCAGGGTTAACACACTCAGAGTTTTCACTAAACCTGCTTTGTGAAACGGACCCCTGGAGCAGGCAGCGGAGTTTGTCATGAGGTCGGTGTGCCCTCTACAGGATAAATAGCCTAATGTCGGGGATCTTTTCAAATGGGGGAACATTTTCAAAGTAAAACCAAGTCTTATTCCCTGCATTTTATTTCTGAAAATATCGGCGACAATCGGCGAGTTTTGGACGATTACGGATTAGTCTCAAACGGGCTATAATCGGCCGATTTAATCGGCTCGCCGATAAATCTGTCGGGGCCCTACCACCAACGTTAAAAAACCAGTAGTAGGGAACATGAACCACTGTGTAAAGTGATGTCTGATGCACGTAAACTACAAGTTGCTTAAATAAAGCCAAGTGGTTAAGATTTCTGGTCCTGCGATTCATTCACCAACACAACAATGTTTTGATCTGGCCCCAGTCTATTTTGCCATTATTTGTAAGGAATGTCAGAGGTCTAGTTTGGGATTACATGATCAACGCAGCTGCTTCTCCTATCTACCATGTTAATACAGCGCATAGCATTACTTTGTGTGTGTCCTGAAATTAGGTAATAGATAGAAACACACCCAATGCAAAAACAAGGTTGCTTTCTTATGCCTCTGTATATCTGCCTCTGATTATAGCCTTTTCATCAAGCAATGAATATTAAAGTCTACTGAACAATATAGAATATAATGACTTGGATGATGAACAATCAGAATCAGCTTTACTGGCCCAGAATGTACACATACAACCAATTTGACTTGGCATTTGTCATTGCTCTTAATGTATGTCTACATGAATACATAACAGAGATAAGCAAGGATACCAAAGCTTAACAAACAAGGTTAAGAAACGACAGGACTAGAATGAAGTGTGTGGAAAAATAGGGGGTCAAAGCACAATATCAATAAAAAGTATATATGTCACTCAAGTTTAAGTTATAAACCATAAAAATCGTTTGATTTGAATGTTTGATTCATACAGTATAGGCTATATAGCGTGCAGGATTTATCTGTACATGATGTTAAAAGCGGTGCATTTCAAACTGTAAAATCAATCATCTATAGCCTAATGGCAGTAAGTGGATGCTTTACCGACTCAAATTGTACAGAGACTGTTACTCTGATAATACTAGTGTATAGAGCATGCCAACGTGACGAATAAAATCAATCTCGTTTTTTAAAAGACACCGCACAACCAGAGCAGAGAGCGTATTACCGGCTCCAGACCTAGGGGAATCTGGGCCAGTAGCAAAGGACACACAGGCTAGAAAACACTGTGTAGCCAATAATATATATTTCTGTGAGTGAGTGATGTAGAGAAGACAAAAGTTACTGTCTTGCTCAGGCCAGTGCTCGTTTATTTCTACATTTCAACAAAACTCTCACATCAGCTACTCCAGCTTTCTGATTTAAATTCATATCACATTCATACCAACACTAAAACACATAACAAATAAAACAACAAATGCTCACACCAGACTGACAACAAACACCATAAACATTCTACCTAAAGAAATTATAAGGACATAAAAGTACACATGAACTCAAAATAATCTGACTTATTTTCCACACAAGAATTGGCTTAACTCAAAAATATTAAGATGTACAAAAATAATATAACTCAACATACACATTCATAAGACCTTCCTTCCACATACACACTGCTCTCTTACACTTGCACTTAACTTCCGCGGTTAGCATGTGTGGCGTGACCCCACACATGTTAGCTAGCAACTCAAAAGCGAACTCATTTGAAAATAGCGTCCTTCTTTACCGTTTACTTACAACTGGCTGGCTCAAACGCTTAAAACTCTTGAACATTACATTACCTGATACTTGCTACTTGTAGTCTGTTACTACAAAAACTATTATAGACATCTGAAATTCACAGACAGTACATATCCAACATGGCGACGCCCGTCGCGATACGAAGCTTAACACTTACGCTGTCTACACGCTGTAAACATCTCCAAAACATACAAAAACTTTCCAGAAAGGTTACTACGGTATTGATATTAGATACCAAACAGAGCTGAACATTGAAACAAAATTTGCACTACCTGTGGAGTGATGTAGAGAGGACAAAAGTTACTGTCTTGCTCAGGCCAGTGCTCGTTTGTTTCTTTTTTTTTTTTTTTATTTTACATTTTTGAAGTTATTTTATTAAACCAAACACAACAAAACCACATCATTTGTGTACAACACAGAAGGAAATGGTAAACAAACAAACAACAACAGCAAGAAAAAAAAAAAAAAAAAAAAAGTGCTCGTTTGTTTCTGAGCTGCGCATGAGCAGAGCATGAAGCTGAAGTCTCCCTAATGGATCCACAGTAGCATTAGAGCGCCATCTACTGACTAGTTCAGGAATTAACTTAATGTAAAGTCTGTATACAGTGTCAGAATAATTCAAATATTTAATGAAAATTAGGGGGGGTGTCTGTTTACATAAAACAACTTAGCATGTGGCATTTCCAACCCACTACAAGCGCTTACATTAAAATGTAGAGTAAGAATAATATAAAAAGCGGTCGCCGATTAAGAAGATGTAACAAAATGACCCAAATGATATAACCGATGCGTGACAACACAACAACACAAGTTACATGCGCGCATTGTCGTGCATAAATGCAATATCTTACACATGACACCTTGTGTCCCGCTGTGGGTTGAATAGGCAGAGAATTGAAAATTGTCTTCACCCTGTTGATGCTTCATAGCTGGACAAGCGTTCCCACCGTTAAGTCTAGAGACACAAAGTTTGGCTAACGTGAAAGCCAGGGAGGCCAACTTTAGCTGCTTCGCTGCCAGCGTTAATGTTAGCCTCCAACTGAAAGATGCGTTTGACGTGACAAACACAATAAATGCAATGTTACGAAAGCAGTCAATGTACAATGCTACACACAATATAGCATTAACTGTAAGGCTACTCGTTAATATTGATACATTGACTTACCTGTGAGGTGCGGTGTGGTCGCAATGTTGAAAAGTAGCTGACGACATATCCGTAGGCGCGGGTTGCCAAGTTTAGCAATCTGCTCCCCCAATTTTGTAAACTGTGCGCACAGTTTAGCAATCTGTTCCCTCAGATTACTAAACTGTGCGCACAGTTTAGCAGTCTGTACCCTCAGATTACTAAACTGTGCGCACAGTTTAGCAATCTGTTCCCTCAGTTTAGTAATCTGTTCCCTCAGTTTAGTAAACTGTGCGCACAGTTTAGTAAACTGTGCGCACAGTTTAGTAATCTGTTCCCTCAGTTTAGCAATCTGTGCCCTCAGTTTAGTAATCTGTTCCCTCAGTTTAGCAATCTGTTCCCTCAGTTTAGTAATCTGTTCCGTCAGTTTAGTAAACTGTGCGCACAGTTTAGCAATCTGTGCCCTCAGTTTAGTAATCTGTTCCCTCAGTTTAGTAAACTGTGCGCACAGTTTAGCAATCTGTTCCCTCAGTTTAGCAATCTGTGCCCTCAGTTTAGTAATCTGTTCCCTCAGTTTAGTAAACTGTGCGCAGTTTAGTAAACTGTGCGCACAGTTTAGTAATCTGTGCCCTCAGTTTAGCAATCTGTGCCCTCAGTTTAGTAAACTGTGTGCACAGTTTAGCAATCTGTTCCCTCAGTTTAGTAATCTGTGCCCTCAGTTTAGTAAACTGTACGCACAGTTTAGCAATCTGTTCCCTCAGTTTAGTAATCTGTTCCCTCAGTTTTGTAAACTGTGCGCACAGTTTAGCAATCTGTGCCCTCAGTTTAGTAATCTGTTCCCTCAGTTTAGTAAACTGTGCGCACAGTTTAGCAATCTGTTCCCTCAGTTTAGCAATCTGTGCCCTCAGTTTAGTAATCTGTGCCCTCAGTTTAGTAAACTGTGCGCAGTTTGCTAAACTTTGCGCACAGTTTAGTAATCTGTGCCCTCAGTTTAGTAATCTGTGCCCTCAGTTTAGCAAACTGTGCGCACAGTTTAGCAATCTGTTCCCTCAGTTTAGTAAACTGTGCGCACAGTTTAGCAATCTGTGCCCTCAGTTTAGCAATCTGTTCCCTCAGTTTAGTAAACTGTGCGCACAGTTTAGTAATCTGTGCCCTCAGTTTAGTAAACTGTGCGCACAGTTTAGCAATCTGTTCCCTCAGTTTAGTCATCTGTTCCCTCAGTTTAGTAAAATGTGCGCACAGTTTAGCAATCTGTGCCCTCAGTTTAGTAAACTGTGCGCACAGTTTAGCAATCTGTTCCCTCAGTTTAGTCATCTGTTCCCTCAGTTTAGTAAAATGTGCGCACAGTTTAGCAATCTGTTCCCTCAGTTTAGTAAACTGTGCGCACAGTTTAGTAATCTGTTCCCTCAGTTTAGCAATCTGTGCCCTCAGTTTAGTAAACTGTGCGCACAGTTTAGCAATCTGTTCCCTCAGTTCAGCAATCTGTGCCCTCAGTTTAGTAAACTGTGCCCTCAGTTTAGTAAACTGTGCGCACAGTTTAGCAATCTGTTCCCTCAGTTTAGTCATCTGTTCCCTCAGTTTAGTAAAATGTGCGCACAGTTTAGCAATCTGTGCCCTCAGTTTAGTAATCTGTTCCCTCAGTTTAGTAAACTGTGCGCACAGTTTAGTAATCTGTTCCCTCAGTTTAGCAATCTGTGCCCTCAGTTTAGTAAAATGTGCGCACAGTTTAGCAATCTGTGCCCTCAGTTTAGTAATCTGTTCCCTCAGTTTAGTAAACTGTGCGCACAGTTTAGTAATCTGTTCCCTCAGTTTAGCAATCTGTGCCCTCAGTTTAGTAAACTGTGCGCACAGTTTAGCAATCTGTTCCCTCAGTTTAGCAATCTGTGCCCTCAGTTTAGTAAACTGTGCGCACAGTTTAGCAATCTGTTCCCTCAGTTTAGTAAAATGTGCGCACAGTTTAGCAATCTGTGCCCTCAGTTTAGTAATCTGTGCCCTCAGTTTAGTAAACTGTGCGCACAGTTTACTAAACTTTGCGCACAGTTTAGTAATCTGTGCCCTCAGTTTAGCAAACTGTGCGCACAGTTTAGCAATCTGTTCCCTCAGTTTAGTAAACTGTGCGCACAGTTTAGCAATCTGTGCCCTCAGTTTAGCAATCTGTTCCCTCAGTTTAGTAAACTGTGCGCACAGTTTAGTAATCTGTTCCCTCAGTTTAGCAATCTGTGCCCTCAGTTTAGTAAACTGTGCGCACAGTTTAGCAATCTGTTCCCTCAGTTCAGCAATCTGTGCCCTCAGTTTAGTAAACTGTGCCCTCAGTTTAGTAAACTGTGCGCACAGTTTAGCAATCTGTTCCCTCAGTTTAGCAATCTGTGCCCTCAGTTTAGTAAACTGTGCGCACAGTTTAGTAATCTGTTCCCTCAATTTAGTAAACTGTGCGCACAGTTTAGCAATCTGTTCCCTCAGTTTAGTAAACTGTGCGCACAGTTAAGTAATCTGTTCCCTCAGTTTAGTACAGGGCTTTTTTTTTCTCAACTGACACCAGGGGGGCTCCATAGATTTGTGAATTTGGGCTTGTTTGGTGCGTCAGTGCATCAGCATAGAACTACAATTTATAGAATGCGCCCTAGACGATCCTACGATCTCTGCACTTTGGCAGAGCGTCTACACATTCTAATCTTCGATCTAATATCGTCATATCGCCCACCCCTATTCCTACATTATATTTCTAAGCATTGGTTTAAGGGGGTGGTGGTGGTGGGGGGGGGGGGGGGTCTAACCTGCAATATGCTCTTTAAGTCTTTTAGAATGTGAACATTTCTAAAAATAAAGGTTTTTTTTGAAGACCTCACATGCACCGGGATGACCTTTCAAGTTTCTGAAGGTTGTATGGGCTGGGGACTTTACAAACTGCAGAGGCCATGTCAGGATTTCAGCCTTCTCAGACAAAGCTTTGATCATTTATTAAAGAAAAGGGATTCTCCGCCTTTTTAAAATTCAAATGTGTTGGGGCGGTGTTTAGTTCAGTTGGTAGAGCACCCACCAGTGGCGGCTGCTGGTCTTCCAAGGAGGGGAAGCTAATTTTTCCGGCCTACATCATAAATGTGTTTGTTTATTTATATGTAAATTCTACCCTTCGTTCCTTTTCAAGAAAATGATCTGTGACTTTGTCGTACCAACTAGGCGTCTTTTCCAGGGACTTGACCAGTGTCCTCTCAATGGCCAGCAGAGCTAGGCTGCTTAAACGGCCTTGGCCCATTGTGTTGCGGGTGTAAGACTTTAGCCTCTTTAAACAGGAGAAGCTCCTCTCTACACCTGCAGATGTAGCTCCAACTGTTGCTACTAATGACAACAGTTTGTACGGCTGAGGCATTGCACTGTCCAACTCCATGTCTTTCAGAAACAGCAAGAAATCACACAGCTTTCCCCTGTTGCCCTGCAAGTCCTGGTTTGAATAAAGGACCTGAAGTTCAGACCTCAGTCTCCCTGAATCAAAGAACTGGCCATAACTTTTCAGGACACTCTGAAACGCCTCCTCTGGAAACACTTGTCTCATCTCATCAAATTTCCCTGGATTGACTAATTCTAAGAAGCGCATGCTTTCCAAATTAGCAAAACGCCGAGGTATCTGCTCTGAAAGATTGTCTAGGATGGCCATGTACAGATTTCTGTAGCGCTCCTTGGGATCCTGCAGTTGTGACAGACGGCGCTTTCTCAGGGGCTCAGTTTGCGGGTCCGATGTGAGATCTGCTGCTTTGGCATAGACAGCCTGGAAAGCCCCCTCTGACCTTGTCTCTTTGACATAAGCAAGAAGAGACTCAATTCTTTTCTTGCAGTACAGAACATCCATAAATCTCCGCTGGACAATGTCAAACACCACATCAGTCTCAGAGAAGATTTGTTCATATGTGTACAACATGAACACAAACTCAAAATCCTCCAGTTTCATCAGAAAGCCTTTGGCACAATGTAATGTGTCATCATCCATGGTCTTATCTGCAATGATCTTCTCAAAAGTCTCCAGGAGGGCATCATAATTGTTTGCCACAGTGCTCACTATCCGTGATGTAAAATTCCATCGAGTAGGAGCGTTTCTGGGCAACCTTGAGCAGCCTGCAGACTCAAGAAAAGACGTCCTTTTTGTGGATTTTGAGAAAAATGTGGCAAACCCAGAGAGAGATGCAAAAAAAATTCTGCACTCAGATAAGCATTTAGCCCCCTGAGACAGCACCAGATTCAATCTGTGTGCATAGCAATGCACAAATATTGCACTGGGGGCTATTGCTTTAACTTTGGCCTGCAAACCATTGAGAGCTGAAGCCATGACAGCAGCCCCATCATAGGTTTGTGCCACAAGTTTCTCCCTGAAATTATAGCTCTGCATGTTCTCATTCAAGACTTCAAAAACAGACTGAGCATCTCTTCCCCCAGAAACATTAAAAAATCCAATAAAGCGCTCCTGAATTTTACCTGCACTATCCACATAGCGAACAATGACAGAGAGTTGGGCACAGCAAGCTATATCAGTTGTCTCATCCACCTGCCATGCAAAAAAGGGAGCAGCCTGAATTTCATCTTTGATCTCATCAGAAACAGTGGCTGAAAGAGCAATGATCAAGTCATTTTGGATTGAATGGGACATCCCAGAAAACACAGCTGATGACTGGAATTGTGTGGCCAGGACAGAGTCATATTTTGCTAATGTCTCTGTAAACTCCCTGTAATTCCCCTTGTTGGATGATTCACCACTCTCATCATGCCCCCTAAATGACAGCTCCTGACGGCCAAGCAAGGAAGTCACATCAATAAGGCGGTTTAGGAAAGCCCTGTTTTGTTTGACTGTTTCATTATGTTTTGCTACTTGAATGCGAGCACCTTCATTTATTGCATGTTCAACCCTGACTCTGCCCAGGCAACTTAACCTTGCACATGCACTCACATGTTCATTGCGTTTTTCATGCCTTTTGTATGCCCTGTCAAAGTTGGATAGATCCCCAAAACCCACTTTTGACCAGACAACACATCCCTGAGATGGTTTCATCAAGAGGCATGGCCAACAGTACATTTTATTTGTGACAGCACTTCCAGTCAGCCAGCTCACCTTGTCATACCAGGACACCTGAAAAGATCTGTTACTTTTCCCCACCTTTTGCACTAAATCAATCTTAGGAGTTGACCTGCCCTGCTGTTTAACTCTAATTTTCTCTTCGTAAGGAAGACTATCAAATGGCTTCGCCAAAATCCGGTCGACAACATTCACATTATCTGCCATGATGTGCAGCTTGCTAATGCTAGCAGTTGGAGCTGCTGCGCCAGGCTACTGTGAAATGTGATCGCCAGTGAGTGTGAGTGATCGTAATGGGGCGAGAAGCTCCGCAGCTGCCGCTGCTGTTTATTCTTCAAGATCGCTGATTCGCTCATTTAGCTGTCAATCAAAAAAGGATTCCGCCTGAGACAGCTCATCCAATCATCATGCAGAAGCCGAGCGTCCGGGAAAGCCCACTGCCCCATAGACCCCCAGAGACGCTGAGCGTCCGATGGGCGGGACAAAGCCCAGCATTTATCCAATGAGCGTCTAGTTTCGCTGCAGTAGACAACCCCCTCTACGCTTCCCCATTGATGTCAGGCGAAGCTGAGCGTCCGACCGTGTAAAGCGCTGTGGCGCTGCGGGGATGAATGAGAAGGAAGTTGCGCCAGTTACCTGTGATAAGTAGCTGATTCTGAACAAAAGATGAAGGCTTTCTAGCGCGTATTTAGTCAATGAAATGTACACACAGCAGTACATATTTCACCACTTTTTTTTTTTTTTGGGGTGACATTTTAGGGGAAGCTGAGCTTCCCTTGCAGTCTTAGAGCAATCGCCTCTGGCACCCATCCCATGTGTTGAGGCTATAGTCCTCACTGCAGGCAGCCCCGGTTCGAATCCCGCGTTCAGTGGCCCTATCCTGCCTGTCATTCCCCCTCTCTGCCTCCCATTTCCTGTCACTCTCTGAACTGTCCTATCAATTAAAGGCATAAAAGCCCCAAAAATATACTTAAAAAAAAATTCAAATGTGTAAAACCTGTCTCTTTTTTTTTTACCTTAAATAGTCCCCTTTGACCCTAGTCAAAGTCACTCTAGGGTCTAATAAACTCAAACACAATTGGCCCATGTATTGCGTACCATCACATAAACGGTATCATCATTGCCAGACTTGGCCCACATCTGGTTAACATACTATTTGCCTTGTCAGAAATAGACCAGAAGTGCCGGCTTGATGCCAGATCTGGCCCAGACCTGTCTGCTACATATCTGGGCCACATACAACTAACCACAAATGGCCCACATTTGGCATGCCATTACATAAACGGTGCCATCATTGCCAGACCTGGCCCACATCTGGCTAACATACTATTTACCAGGTCAGAAATAGGCCAAAAGTGATGCCAGATCTGGCCCAGACCTGTCTGTTACAGATCTGGGCCACATACACCTAACCACAATGGGCCCACATTTGGCATGCCATTTCATAAACGGTGCCATCACTGCCAAACCTGGCCCAGACCTGTCTGCTACAGACCTGGGCCACATACACCTAACCACAATTGGCCCACATTTGGCATGCCATTACATAAACGGTGCCATCATTGCCAGACTTGGCCCACATCTGGCTAACATACTATTTACCAGGTCAGAAATAGGCCAAAAGTGCCGGCTTGATGCCAGATCTGGCCCAGACCTGTCTGTTACAGATCTGGGCCACATACACCTAACCACAATTGGCCCACATTTGGCATGCCATTTCATAAACGGTGCCATCACTGCCAGACCTGGCCCACATCTGGCTAACATACTATTTGCCATGCCAGATGTAGGCCAGAGGTGCCGGCTTGATGCCGGATCTGGCCCGGACCCGCTTGCTATGTGGGCTTCTCTCGCTCTGAAACGCTCATTTTTGACATAAGCCAGTTTTCACCCTTAATGAATTAAATTCCAAGTGAACCCTTGTTTGCCATGAAGAAGATCCAAATTCAACCAGTTCAGGCTAGAAAACTTCAGTGAAAGACCTTTTTCAGTCAAATTCAGCTTATGCTACTGTACAGTGCAAAAAGAGGCTTCTCTCGCTCTGAAACGCTCATTTTTGACATAAGCCAGTTTTCACCCTTAATGAATTAAATTCCAGGTAAACCCTTGTTTGCCACGAAGAAAATCCAAATTCAACCAGTTCAGGCTAGAAAACTTCAGTGAAAGACCTTTTTTCAGTCAAATGCAGCTTATGCTACTCCACAGTGCAAAAAGAAGCTTTTCTCACTCTGAAACGCTCAAAATTGACATAAGCCAGTTTTCACCCTTAATGAATTCAATTCCAGGTAAACCCTTGTTTGCCATGAAGAAGATCCAAATTCAACCAGTTCAGGCTAGAAAACTTGCTTGAAAACCTTTTTTTCAGTCAAATGCAGCTCATGCTACTGTACAGTGCAAAAAGAGGCTTCTCTCGCTCTGAAACGCTCAAAATTGACATCAGCCAATTTTCACGCTTAATTAATTAAAGGACAGGTAAAACCTTGTTCGACATGAAGAAGATCCAAATTCAACCAGTTCAGGCTAGAAAACTTCAGTGAAAGACCTTTTTTCAGTCAAATACAGCTTATGCTACTGTACAGTGCAAAAACAGGCTTCTCTCGCTCTGAAACGCTCAAAATTGACATCAGCCAGTTTTCACCCTTAAAGAATTAAAGGACAGGTAAAACCTTGTTTGCCATGAAATAGATCCAAATTCACCCAGTTCAGGCTAGAAAACTTGCTTGAAAAACCTTTTTTCAGTCAAATACAGCTTATGCTACTGTACAGTGCAGAAAGAGGCTTCTCTCGCTCTGAAAGGCTCATTTTTGACATAAGTCAGTTTTCACCCTTAATTAATTAAATTCCAGGTAAACCCTTGTTTGCCATGAAGAAGATCCAAATTCAACCCGTTCAGGCTGGAAAACTTGCTTGAAAACCTTTTTTTCAATCAAATGCAGCTTATGCTATTGTACATTGCAAAAAGAGTCTTTTCTCGCTCTGAAACACTAATTTTTGACATAAGCCAGTTTTCACCCTTAATGAATTAAATTCCAGGTAAACCCTTGTTTGCCATAAAGATGATCCAAATTCAACCAGTTCAGGCTAGAAAACTTCAGTGAAAGACCTTTTTTTCAGTCAAATACAGCTTATGCTACTGTACAGTGCAAAAACAGGCTTCTCTCACTCTGAAACGCTCAAAATTGACATAAGCCAGTTTTCACCCTTAATGTATTAAATTCCAGGTAAAACCTGGTTTGCCATGAAGAAGATCCAAATTCAACCAGGTCAGGCTAGGAAACTTCAGTGAAAGACCTTTTTTCAGTGAAATACAGAGCACACAGTACAAATACACTGAAGAAATAAACAGTAGAAATACAGAGCACACAGTAGAAATACACATAACATAGCAGAAATATACAGAAAACAGTAGAAATACACACTGGAAATACACAGCACACAGTAGAAATATAGAGTAGAATTACACATCACAGTAGAAAAACACAACACAATAGAGATACTCAGTCGAAATACAGAGCAGACAATAGAAATGCACCGTAGAAATACTAATCACAGTCGAAATACACTTTAGAAATACAGAGCAGACAATAGAAATACAGAGCAGACATACACATCACAGTAGAAGTACACATCACAATATAAAAACACAGTGGAAATAAAGAGCAGACACTAGAAATACACAGTAGAAATACACATCACAATAGAAATACACGGTAGAAATACACAGCACACAGTACAAATACACTAGAAATACATAGCACACAGTCAAAATACACAGTAGAGTACAAATACACAGTAGAAATACACAGCACACAGTACAAATACAGATCAGACAATAGAAATACACAGTTTCTACTGTGTATTTTGACTGTGTGCTATGTATTTCTTGTGTATTTGCACTGTGTGCTGTGTATTTCTACTGTGTATTTCTACTGTGTATTTCTATTGTGATGTGTATTTCTACTGTGATGTGTATTTCTACTGTGTATTTCTACTGTGATGTGTATTTCTACTGTGAATATCACAGTAGAAATAGACAGTAGAAATACACAGCACACAGTGCAAATACACAAGAAATACATAGCACACAGTCAAAATACACAGTAGAAATAAAGAGGAGACAATAGAAATACACAGAGAAATACACATCACAGTAGAAATACACATCACAATAGAAATACACAGTAGAAATACACATCACAATAGAAATAAACGGTAGAAATACACAGCACACAGTACAAATACACTAGAAATACATAGCACACAGTTGAAGTACACAGTAGAAATACACATCACAGTAGAAATACACAGTGGAAATACACAGTGCAATTACACCATAAATACATAGCACACAGTACAAATACACAGTAGAAATACACATCACAGTAGAAACAGACAGTAGAAATACACAGCACACAGTACAAATACACCATAAATACATAGCACACAGTCGAAATACACAGTAGAAATACAGAGCAGACAAGAGAAATACACAGTAGAAATACACAGCACACAGTAGAAATACACAGTAGAAATACACAGCACAGAGTCGAAATACACTTTAGAAATACAGAGCAGACAATAGAAATACACAGTAGAAATACACATCACAATAGAAATACACAGTAGAAATACATAGCACACAGTGCAAATACACTAGAAATACATAGCACACAGTCGAAATACACAGTAGAAATACACAGCAGACAAGAGAAATACACAGTAGAAATACACAGCACACAGTAGAAATACACAGTAGAGAAACACAGCACAGAGTCGAAATACATTTTAGAAATACAGAGCAGACAATAGAAATACACAGTAGAAATACACATCACATTATAAATACAGAGCAGACAATAGAAATACACAGTATAAATACACATCACAGTAGAAATACACAGAAGAAATATACATCACAGTAGAAATACATATCACAATAGAAATACACAGTAGAAATACACAGCACACAGTGCAAATAGACTAGAAATACATAGCACACAGTCAAAATACACAGTAGAAATACACATCACAATGGAAATACACATCACAGACGAAATACACAGTAGAAATACAAAGCAGACAAGAGAAATACATAGTAGAAATACACAGCACACATTAGAAATACACAGTAGAAATACACTTCACAGTAGAAATACACAGTAGAAATACACATCACAGAGTTGAAATACACTTTAGAAATACAGAGCAGACAATAGAAATACACAGTAGAAATACACATCACAGTATAAATACAGAGCAGACAATAGAATACACAGTAGAAATACACAGCACACAGTAGAAATACACAGTAGAAATACACAGCACAGAGTCGAAATACACTTTAGAAATACAGAGCAGACAATAGAAATACACAGTAGAAATACACATCACAATAGAAATACACAGTAGAAATACATAGCACACAGTGCAAATACACTAGAAATACATAGCACACAGTCGAAATACACAGTAGAAATACACAGCAGACAAGAGAAATACACAGTAGAAATACACAGCACACAGTAGAAATACACAGTAGAGAAACAGCACAGAGTCGAAATACATTTTAGAAATACAGAGCAGACAATAGAAATACACAGTAGAAATACACATCACAGTATAAATACAGAGCAGACAATAGAAATACACAGTATAAATACACATCACAGTAGAAATACACAGAAGAAATATACATCACAGTAGAAATACATATCACAATAGAAATACACAGTAGAAATACACAGCACACAGTGCAAATAGACTAGAAATACATAGCACACAGTCAAAATACACAGTAGAAATACAAATCACAATGGAAATACACATCACAGACGAAATACACAGTAGAAATACAAAGCAGACAAGAGAAATACATAGTAGAAATACACAGCACACATTAGAAATACACAGTAGAAATACACTTCACAGTAGAAATACACAGTAGAAATACACATCACAGAGTTGAAATACACTTTAGAAATACAGAGCAGACAATAGAAATACACAGTAGAAATACACATCACAGTATAAATACAGAGCAGACAATAGAATACACAGTAGAAATAGACATCACAGTAGAAATACACATCACAATAGAAACACAGTAGAAATACACATCACAATAGAAATACACAGTAGAAATACACAGCACACAGTAGAAATACAGATCAGACAATAGAAATACACAGTAGAAATACATATCACAGTATACACAGTAGAAATACACAGCACACAGTGTAAATACACTATAAATACATAGCACCCAGTTGAAATACACAGTAGAAATACACATCATAATAGAAATACACAGTAGAAATACACAGCACACAGTACAAATACAGATCAGACAATAGAAATACACAGTAGAAATACATATCACAGTATACACAGTAGAAATACACAGCACACAGTGCAAATACACTATAAATACATAGCACCCAGTTGAATTACACAGTAGAAATACACATCACAGTAGAAATACACAGCAGAAATACACATCACAGTAGAAATACACATCACAATAGAAATACACATCACAGTACAAATACACAGCACACAGTACAAATACACTAAAAATACATAGCACACAGTCGAAATACACAGTAGAAATACACATCACAATAGAAATACACAGTAGAAATACACAGCACATAGTACAAATACACTAGAAATACATAGCACACAGTCAAAAGACACAGTAGAAATACAGAGCAGACAAGAGAAATACACAGTAGAAATACTGAGCCAACAATAGAAATACACAGTAGAAATACATATCAGAATAGAAATACACAGTAGAAATACACATCACAGTAGAAATACACAGCACACAGTACAAATACACTAAAAATACATAGCACACAGTCAAAATACACAGTGGAAATACACATCACAATAGAAATACACAGTAGAAATACACAGCACATAGTACAAATACACTAGAAATACATAGCACACAGTCAAAATACACAGTAGAAATACACAGCACAGAGTTGAAATACACTTTAGAAATACAGAGCAGACAATAGAAATACACAGTAGAAATTCACATCACAGTATAAATACAGGGCAGACAATAGAAATACACAGTAGAAATACACATCACAGTAGAAATACACAGTAGAAATACACATTGCAGTAGAAATACACATCACAATTGAATAACACAGTAGAAGTACACAGCACACAGTTCGAATACACAGTAGAAATACAGAGCAGACAATAGAAATACACAGTAGAAATACACAGCACAAAGTCGAAATACACTTTAGAAATACAGAGCAGACAATAGAAATACACAGTAGAAATACACAGTAGAAATTCACAGCACACAGTAGAAATGCACTAGAAATACATAGCACACAGTAGAAATGCATTGTAGAATTACTGATCACAAAGTCCAAATACACTGTAGAAATACACGGTAGAAATACACATCACAGTATAAATACAGGGCAGACAATAGAAATACACAGTAGAAATACACATCACAGTAGAAATACACAGTAGAAATACACATTGCAGTAGAAATACACATCACAATTGAATTACACAGTAGAAGTACACAGCACACAGTTCGAATACACAGTAGAAATACAGAGCAGACAATAGAAATACACAGTAGAAATACACAGCACAAAGTCGAAATACATTTTAGAAATACAGAGCAGACAATAGAAATACACAGTAGAAATACACAGTAGAAATTCACAGCACACAGTAGAAATGCACTAGAAATACATAGCACACAGTAGAAATGCATTGTAGAATTACTGATCACAAAGTCCAAATACACTGTAGAAATACACGGTAGAAATACATATCACAATAGAAATACACAGTACAAATACACAGCACAGAGTTGAAATACACTGTAGAAATACAGAGCAGACAATAGAAATACACTGTAGAAATACACATCACAGTAGAAATACATATCACAATAGAAATACACAGTAGAAATACACATCACAGTAGAAATACACATCACAATAGAATTACACAGTAGAAGTTCATAGCACACAGTGCAAATACACAGTGGAAATACACAGCGCAGAATCAAAATACACTTTAGAAATACAGAGCAGACAATAGAAATACACAGTAGAAATACACATCACATTAGAAATACACATTACAATAGAAATACACAGCACACAGTAGAAATACACTTCAAATACATAGCACACAGTGGAAATACATTGTAGAAATACACATTACACAGTAGAAATACACAGTAGCTGTACATAGCATACAGCAGAAAAACACAGTAGAAATACACAGTAGAAATAAACATCACACAGTGGAAATATACGGCAGAAATACACAGCACACAGTCGAAATACAAAGTAGAAATACACAGTAGCAATACAGAGCACAAAGTAGAAATACACAGTAGAAATACAGAGCACAAAGTAGAAATACAGTGAACAAAGTAGAAATACACATAACACAGTAGAAATACACACAATACAGTGGAAATATACAGTAGATAAACACAGCACACAGTAGAAAAAGATAGTAAATTCAGAGCATACAATAGAAATACACAGTAGAAATACACATCACAGTAGATATACACAAAAGAAATACTGCACAGTGCAAAAAGACGCTTCTCTCACTCTGAAACGCTCTAAATTGACATGAGTAAGTTTCCACCATAAATGAATTAAAGGACAGGTGACACCATCCTTGCCTTAAAATAAATCCAAATTTAGCATGTCCAGGCTAGGAAACTTGTTTGAAAAACCTTTTTTCATTGAAATACAACATAGTCTACTTCACAGTTCAAAAACACACGTCTCTCACTCTGAAATGCTCAAAGTTGACAGAAGTGAGTTTTCACCATAAATGGATTAAGAACAAGTTAAACCATGTTTGCCATGATATTTGTCCAAATTCAACTATTCCTGGCAAAGAAAAATCCTTGAAAACGGTCCGTGTATGGTCCGTGTCAGGCCCGCGCAGAGACCTTTGGAGAGGCAGGTGCTCAAGAAAAAAAAAAAAAAAGTATATATATATATACATATACATATACATAGGACAATAGGACGATTTTACTTGTTGAGGGAGATGCTCTATCAGGTGAGCCACACCGTCTTTAAGAGTTGTCGGCAGTAAAACAGCTGGCCCCAACCGACTTTTATCTTGATCACATCAGCAGGACTGCATCTTCACGCAACGGTCGCAGTCGCCTCGGTCGTTGTGGCATTTGCCCACATCCTCCTATGGCCAGACCGTCACTACTCCTGTTTCACAGCGTAAATGCAATATTGTTGCTGTAACGTGCGATCTGTCAGATTTTGGGCCGAGCCCGTCTCTCGCTGCAGCGGGGACACGTCAGGCCACGTCTTTTTGGATGATGTTACCAAGGGGAGCCAGGTCATTTCATTTAGGCTACATAAATTATTATTATTATTTGTTATTTGTCATCTTTAAGGGCTACTGACAGGCCTTCACACAAACACACACGCAAAAAAAAATTAAAAAAATAGCACTGACAAAAGGGCACTTTGGGCATCAAGGAGCAAAGGGGCAGGTGCCTTAATAATTAGTATGTTTAATTTTAGTATATTGAAGATACTAAAATTAAACATACTAATTATGCAGTAATTAAAGTTGTACTTTATTTTACTTATTTGAAGTGTACTTTATTGTAAGTCTATTGTAAATTGATTTAAAGTGTACTTTTAAAAAGTATACTTTATTTCAAAGCACTTATAGTAGTAGATTAATATTCTTATTAAAAGTGTACTTATTTTTGAGTCATTTGTAATATACAGTTGATATACTTTATTAAAGTGCACTTAATTTGCACTTCTTTGGAAGTGAACTTAGGTACACCCATTAAAAGTGTACTTCACTGTAAGTCTGTTTTAAATTGTTCTAAAATGTACTTTTACAAAGTATACTTTATTTCAAAGTACTTACATTAGTCGAATAGTATTCATAAGATAAGTATGCTTATTTGAATCATTTGTAATATACTGTTAGTATACTTCATTAAAGTGCACTTAGTTTCACTTAATTGGAAGTGAATTTAGGTACACTTAAAAAAGTGCAAATGAAGTTGAGTTTGTTTTAAGCCGTAATTCTTCATAAAATGTATATTAAATAGTTCTAGCAGTGGTA